>NW_021938915.1:113942-119650 GCF_001715985.3 Manacus vitellinus
AAAGGAAAGAGCGGAAGTCATGCAGCAATCTGGGATTGGGGACACGACATGAGATGTGGGATAACACTCCTAAAACGCAGGGCTATGCCTGGAAGCCAGGCCTGCATTCCCAAAACAATCAGCAACTCCTCTGTTTTCCTCGCAGCTGAGGGAGGGTGGAGCTGGGGTGGGGTTTTAAGGGCTGGAGGTGGGACTGTGAGGTGAAGCACTCGGCAGCTCCCGAACCCCGGGATGAGACATTTCTCTGGAAAAATAGAGAGGAGACATCAACAGCCAGCACTGAACACCCCCACGGTAACAGCAGCCACCAGGAAGTGACAAATCACTTATCTGAGGTAAAAAGTGGGATTTTCTGCAAGTCCCTCAAGGTGTCTTGTTTTTAGGATCATGGAATATCCCAAATGGGAAAGGACCCACAAGGATTGAGTCCAACCCCTGGCCCTGCACAGACACCCCAACAATCCCATCGTGTCCCTCAAGCTTTGTCCAAACGCTCCTGGAGCTCAGGCAGCCTTGGGGCCGTGTCCACTGCCCTGGGGAGCCTGGTCAGTGCCCAACCAACTACCCTCTGGGAGAAAAACCTTTTCCTAAAATCCAGCCTAACCCTCCCCTGGCACAGCTCCAGCTGTTCCCTCAGGTCCTGTCCCTGCTCACACGGAGCAGAGATCGGAGCTGCCCCTCAGGAGGAGCTGCAGCCCCCTGAGGTCTCCCACCAGTCTCGTCTCTTCCAGCTGAACAAGCCTCAGTTGCTCCTCGTGCGGCCCCTCCAGACCCTTCCCCATCCTTGTGTCCCTCCTTTTGGACCTCCAAGAGCCTTTTTACAGAATCTCAGAATCCCTGAGGTTGGAAAAGCCCTCCCAGCCCATGGAGTCCACCCTGTGCCCCATCCCCACCTCGTCCCCCAGCCCAGAGCACTCAGTGCCACAGCCAGTCCTTCCCTGGACACCTCCGGGGCTGGGGACTCCCCCACCTCCCTGGGCAGCCTCTGCCAAGGCCTGAACAACCTTTCCATGGGGAAATTCCTCCTCACGGCCAACCTGACCCTCCTGTTGGGAGCTGAGAGAAGATCCTCCCTGAGCCTCCTTTTCTCCAGTGATCCCTCACAGGACTCACCCTCCAGCCCCTTCCCTTCTTGGGACTCTTTATCTCTGAGGAGCTTATTTTCCACATCCCTCCAAGCCCAAAATCCAGCTTTTCCTCACCTGTTTGAGCTTCAGAGCAGCCTGGACAGACGGTCTGTTCTCCATCTGCTGGGCCAGGCGTCTGTTTCTGGCGCTGGCCAGCTGCTGCTGCTGCATGGTGGCCCGAATATTCACCGGCATCGGCTGTTTGTTCTTCAGCATGTTAGTGAAGCTTCAAGGTCGAATAAAACGGGGTTTAATTAAAGCTTAAAACACACAATTACTGGCATTTCACGGTGCTCGAGTGGGTCTCCAGCTCCCATGAACCTTATGCAAAGAGTGGTACTTTTATGGGATTACGGATTCCTCGCTTGCCACGAGGACTGGAAAAGGCAGGAATGAGGTGGAAGTTCAGTCAGGATGAGAAAGCTGGAGGTTTAGTGGGTTTAGAGGTGGCAGAAGGGGTGACAACCAGCAGGAAGCAGGGATGGCCATGACAGGTGGGAGAAACGGGACAGCAAAAGCCAAATTAATCCCCCAAAATCTGAGAAAAGCCTAAAAACTCCAGGCCAGGAGGCAGGTTAGAAGGACACTGTGCCCTGAAATGCCTGGTGTGCTCTGGCACTGCGGGAACCAGGTTGGAAATGATCACTTTTAAGGCTTTTCCAACATCAAATAATGCCATGATTCTACAAAATTCCACCACCCAAAGCACCTCCTAATTTCCACCCAACTGTTTTCCTGAAATGAGGCCACTTGAGAATTTGTTTGGTGCTTTTAGTGCTTAATTTAAGAGCAAGCACGCAGTGAGATGGTAAATAAAGCCCCTGAACAGCATCCTGGGAGCTGAAGAGTGGAATAAATCCCCTAAAAATGAGGAATATGGGCTGATGTGCCAGTAAGCTCAGCCTACAGCTCCCTGCAGCGCTGCTGGAGCAAGAACTGCCCCAAAACTTCTCAATCATAAGAGAATTAACCCCAAAGTGCTCAGCAGGGCAGCGAGACACCCGTTAGTCGTCACAGAGGAGCCACACGTGGAAAACCAGCGGAATGACCCACAGGAAGAGCACGAGGACAGAGGAGAGATGGAGGTGAAGCGAAGCATTTGCCTCTTACAAGGCCCAAAGAGCCTTTGGGCTGGTTCCAGGGGCCACCACCGGCCTCTTACAGGGCTCACCCGGGCAGGTGGGACCCTCGGGCGCGGCGGCCGGGCCAAAATACCAATGTCAAAAACATGTGGGAGAGACAGGGAGGGTGCGTGAGGTTGGTCTCTGCTCTTACAACACATCCCACCGCATTTCCGTGGCACGCGAACATTAAACCACGGAGCAATCCCTCCGCAACTGGGCCCTTTTAACCCACTGTGCCACCGGACCTGGAGGCGAAGGCAGGTGTGGAGGCACCTGCTCGCTCGACGAGGTTAAAAGAGGGCGGGACCCACGGTGGGCTTGGATTTGGGCAGTGAGAATTAAGTATAAAAACATGGTTTCTTAGGAGCTGAAGGTGCCGTTGGCTTCCTCACCGCTCGTTCAGAGACATCTTGGTGGTGCTCTTTAGCACGACCTTCGGTGCTGACTGTGCAGCCATCTTCAGAGAATCTGCAAAACAGGGCCAAAAGGGAGAATTTACACCTTTATTCTAAATTTCTACTGTTAAATATTAAATAATCCCTCCATTTTTGTCCCTTGAGTGGAGAAAAAAAACCAACCTACCCCACTCCTATGTGTAATATATTATTTTTAGTGTTTTCTAGCCCTTTGCCAAAATTTTTAGGTTCTGATTGTGATGATTTTAGAGACTGTGTGATTTTTTAATGTTTTGTAGCCCCCCTGCCAGTTTTAATAAATCAAGGAGCGACTTTAACTCATCCTTACCAAAAATTTATCTTTTTGTAGTGAATATTTTGCCAATATTAAGAATAGTAATACAAAAATCCAGCAGCAAGATGGCAACCAAGTGGCACCTTCAGAGAAAAATTTTCCAAACAAAGCCAAAAATATCAAAATTATACGATTATATGCTTATATGGTTAAACGTTAAAAAATTCTCCATTCTGGGTGGAGAGAACTGAGAGGCAGGTTATGGGTATAATAATAACAGACTTTTAGTATTTTCTAGCCCTAATAAATCAGGGAGTTACTTTATTTCACCCTTACTAAAAAGGTGTCTTACAGTGAATATTTTCCTATTATTTGGGGTAATAATACAAAAGTCCAGCAGCAAATGGCAACCAAATGCCTTTAGCACAGTAACACCTCCACATTTCCCACGTTTTTAGCATCAGCAAGAGGCGAATCCCAATTTTAAGGGCACAGGGTGTAAAATCGGGAATAAAAATCTAAGATTATGCTACACAAGCATCATATCCTTTAAAAATACCGAGGTTCCACCTGACTCAGGGCAGGGATTTAAATCCCCCCCAGTGCTGGATGCTACGGAAACGTGCTGAGCTCCAACCCCCGAGCTCTGCAGATCGATTTATTAATTTATTTTTATAATTAGCACCAAATTTAACGGGTGGGTGACCGGGCCGCGCTCACCCTACAACACCCTCAAACCCTCGCTTTTTGGAGAGGATTTACAGCCAGAAATCGAGCCAACCGGCAGCCTCGCTCCTGTTTTTAATTATTTTTAATAATTTTAGTGGGCTTTTAAAAATATAAAGTGGTTTTTAAGCCTTTTTTTTTTCTTGAGTGACCGTCGCGGGGGTATCCCCGCTCCGCCCCCGTCAGCCCCGAGAACAGCTCCGGGCACGGAGCCGGAGGAAGAGGGACCCCCCCCCAGAACCCTGAGGGGACCCTCCGGAGCTCTAAGGGGGCCCCGAGGCCTGTCCCGCCCCCTTCCCCCACGCCGGGCAGTCTCTCACCGAAGCAGAGCGGTCGCAGCGTCTCCGGTGGCTACGGCGGGCGGGCAGGTGTTACGGGCCGGTGTGGGGCAGGCGCGGGCGACGCCGGCCGCGCCGCGGGCTGGCGCTGAGCTCGCCCCTCCCGCACGCCGGCCGCCGCTTCTCCCTCAGCGCCCGCGACAAAATGGCGGGCCGGCGCTGCTCCCGCCCCCCCGAATATGGCGCCGCAGCGCTCCGGCGCACCTGCCAACGCGCTCGCGAGCCACGCAAGGAGAGCGCTGATTGGTGTTCCCCCGGGAAAGGAGGGGGGGGGGCAGATGAGGGGGGGAAACTATGGTATCCGTGGACGTCATATTGACGTGATGACGTCACGTGGATCGGGTGTCGTCATGGAATCCTGGGAGCAGGGAATCATGGGATTGTGGAATGGTGGAGTCATACAATCATGGTATCGTGGAGTCGCAGAATCATGGAATCGCAGAATTCTGTGGAATCACGGAATTGCAGTAGCATCATCACAGAATCAAGGAATCGGGGATTAATAGAACCATGGAATCACAGAATCATAAAATTATGTAATCCTGGAATCATACAGAATCATGGAATCATGGAATATCCTGAGTTGGAAGGGACTCAAAGAATCGTCCAGTCCAGCTCCTGGCTGTGCACAGGATCCCCCCAACCCCCCCCCAAAACCCCACCAAAATCCCACCAAAATTCCAACCTTGGAATGTTGCCCAGGTGCTCCTTGACCCCTAGGGACTCCATTCCCATTCTCCTCTGAGGGCAGACCCTTTCCCAATCCCACCCCAGCCCTGCTGTGCCGGGATTCCTGGCAGATGATGGCGCTGGTGGCCCTGTTGGGGCCATTGGCTCCCAGCCCATCCCACTGGGATCCCAACCGGTTCCTCCAGCCTCACGGGTGTGGTCCTGGAGACTCCGGAGGCTCCAACAGCGAGTCCTGACCTGTCACCCCCCAAATCCCGGTGTCCCCGTGTCCCACATCCCAACACTGCCCGGGATCACCCGCTCCCTGGGGCGATCTAGGATGGATTTCAGGCTCCCTGGATGGATCAGGGTGGAGCCAGGGATGTCTGCAGGCACTTGGGGTGACCCTGGGTGGCTTGGGAGAGGGAAAACTCCTTGGAATCCCTGGAGGCTCTCGGAGGGGGACGCTGGGAATGAAGGAGCTGCCAACACACCCAGGCTGGGTCGGTGCCTTTATTGTGTAGCTGGATCCCGCGGGATCCCGTGGGAATGCTGGGGAGCGGAGAGGGGGTGGCAGGGGGGTGTCTGGATTTTGGGAATGCCGTGTGTGCAGGGTGGGAGCACAGCAGGTCAGGCATTCTCCCAGAAGAAGGTGTTGCAGGCCACGGTCAGGGCGGCCACCAGGACCACGAACTCCTGGAAATCCACCTCCCCGTCGCCGTTCTCATCCAGGTCCTGCATGATCTTCTCCACGGCCCCCGTGTCCTTTTGGGTCTGGTGGGGGGGCACAGGGTGAGCACAGGGGGAAAGAGGGGAAGGGGAGACCCCCCCAGTGCTGCAACTGGTCCCAGTTACCTCCAGGAAACATCCCAGCTCACTCTGCAGCAGCTCCTTGAGCTCCTTCTTGCTCAGCTTGTACTTGTCCCCCTCCTTCCCAGAGTAGTGGTGGAAGACGTTGATGAGGGTTTCCATGGCCCCTTCCAGCTGTGACGCCATGGATCTGGCTGTGAGAACCACCCCCCCCGTCATGGGGG
>NW_021938915.1:119906-133537 GCF_001715985.3 Manacus vitellinus
TCAGTGTGCCCACCCTGTTCCCCCTCCCACTCCCGGCAGCGTCACATCGGTCCCGCTCCCGTCCCTCGTCGCTGTGCAGGGATCAACATTGTGGATCTGGGGGTCCCAGGGCATCCTGGGCATTCCCAGGGTTGGGTGGGGGGCTCCGGAGTGCCGGGATGACACCCCCTTCCACCTTCCCCCTCACAGGGCAGCCCCCAAACGTCACCGACCCCCTGCCCTGTCCTGGTCCCTCTGCTCACTCTGTGCTGACACCGCAAATCTGGGGGTCCCACGGCACTCTGGTGCCCCCCAGGGCTGGGTGGGGGGCTCCTCCGAGGGGGAGAGACCCCATCCACCAGCTCCCCTTCCAATGACACCTCGCTCCCTGCCCTGTCTCCTTCCCAGCAGTGTCACGTTTTTCCCGTCCCTCGGTGCTGAGCAGGGATCGACCCACGGGATGTGGGGGTCCCTGGGCTGGGTGGGGGGCTCCTCTGGGATGGGGGGACCCCTCCCCTGCCCCTCACAGGCCACCTGTGCTCACCTGAGCTCCCCGTGCTGCGAGTGCTCCCAGACGGGCCGCCGGGGATGCTAAATAAGCTCCAAGCCCCCTCCCTCCGGGAGGATCCGATACCAGGGCTGGACAGCCCGGCTGGCACCACCGGCCACCCCCGCGGGGGCTGGGACCTGGGGGGCTGGACCCCCAGGATGGCACCACGACGGTACCGGGAAGCACTTCCAGCCCCACTGGAGCTTGTGGGGTTCTGGCGGGAAGGGATGGGGTGGGCACAGTGTCACTTTGAGGGGCTCAGTGCCCTCCTCATGTGTCCCTCACCACCCCCAGGGATGAGTCTGGACCCCTGGAATGGCACTGGGATGGCTCTGGAAAGTACTTCCAGCCCCACCGGAGCTTGTGGGGTTCTGGTGGGAAGGGATGGGGTGGGCACAGCGTCACTTTGGAGGGCTCAGTGCACCCCCCATAGATGAGCCTGGACCCCTGGGATGCTGGGGAAGTGTGGGGCGGGCATTGGGTCGCTGTTAGGGTCAGTCCCACCCTAGGCCCATTTCCCTCACGTCTCTGGTGTCCCTGGTGTCCTTTGCGTCACCACGGACCCCTCGTGTCCCGAGCGCCCGGGGTCTGACCCCGCGGGGTCCCCCTGGCATCCCCCATCTGTCAGCGGTGCCGCTGGTGCCAGGACTGTGCCCAGCCCTTGTCCCAGGGCTGGAAAGGGATCCGGTGTCCTGGGCCCTGACATGGGAGCCGGCGGGGCCGGGGGGAGCCGAGGGGGCTATCGGGTGACTCCAGCGCGTCCCCCGGGGCCCCCCGAGCGCTGAAAGGCCTCTTGTCACTCTCAAAAGGCCCCACAATTCCAGCCCGGACGTTGCTCCAGCAACGCCTCGGCCAAGAAACCAGATTCCCGAGCCGGCCCTGGAAATGCTGATAATCCGGGCTCCCGTTACGGCCCCGGATCCGCACAGGCTGGACCCCCACGGCCTGACTGGCTCCGGTGGCCCCGCGGGAGCTCGGCCTCCAAAATCATCTTCCCCCCTCTTGGAGACCCCCCCACAGGGATTGGGACCCCCCACAGGGGCTGGGATCTCCCTCCAAGGATTGAGACCCCTCACAGGGATTGGGATCTCCCTCCAAGGGTTGGGACCCCCCAGAGAGGGGCTGCCAGGAGCTGCTTTTCGCAAGAGCCGGGTGGTGCCAGGCTCTTTATCCCAAATTCCAGCCCTAATTTGGGGCTAATTATATCCTGCTCCCTCCTTTCCATCTCCTGCACTTCCTGTCCCTGGGGTTGGGAAATGCCCGGTCGGTCCCCACTCAGGGACCCCAAAACCACAGTGAGATCATCTGACACCACTGTGTCAGGGAGGGGGGGACTGGAGGGTTTGGGGTCACATGCAGGGTCCTGGGGGTCCCCTGTCCAGTTCCTGGGGCAGGTGAGGGGGGTGTGAAGGGGGTTCCTGGGTGGAGTTGGGGGTCCCGGATGGAAGTGGGAGTCCCAGATGGAAGCAGGCAGTTCTGGATGAAAGTAGGGGTCCCAGATGAAGTGGGAAGTCCTGAATGGAAATGGGGGTCCTGGACGGAAATTGGGTGTCCCAGACAGGGGTGAGGGTCCCAGATGGAAGCGGGGATCTCAGATGGAATTGTGAGTCCCAGATGGAAGTGGGGGTCCCATTGGAACGGAGGTCCCAAAAGGAAGCTCAGGAGCTGCTTCCCAGCAGGACACAGCTCCCATTTTTGCTGTGGGGTAGGAAGAGGGGCCTGGAGTTTTGGGAGAGGCCAAATCCAGAGCCTGGGAATGGGGGGAACGGGAAGGAACCGGTGGCACTCACTCAGTGTGTCCCTGTCCCCTGGATCCGGCTGCTCCTTCCGGGAAAGCCCGGCTCTGGGACTGCCCAGCTGGGGAACAGCTGCCTGTGACGGGGCCAGCAATCCCCCAAAAATAACCTGGCCCTGGTCCCTGCACCAGGCACGGGGACATGGCCAGGCTGTGGGACCAGAGGGCTCCCATGAAGCCCAAACCCTCCCGGAGAGCAGGATTTGGGACCAGCCAGGAGAGCCCCAGCACTGCTGGGGGGGCATCACTGGGGTTTTTGGGGGTCCCGTGGTCGCTGTGGTGAGGGGAGGTCATGCCCGGCTGGCACATTCCCAGGACAAGCTCCTTCCAAAGCAGGAGCAGTGAGGCCGTGCCAGGAACAACCTGGAACAGGTTCCAGCTGCTGCGAGTCCCTGAGCTCCCTCCAGCCCAGCTAAACCAGTCGCTCCAGTTACCTGGGCCCGGCCCATCTTGTCTCTCCGTCCCAGCACTGGGACAGGGAAGAGGCTTTTCCATCCCTGGGCTTTGGAATGGCAGGAGCTGCCGCGGCCGCACTGGAGGCACTGGGATGGCACTGGGATGGCACTGGGATGGCACTGGGCACCCGGTTTTACCCCACAGTCCCCTCCAGTGGAGCTGGGGGGGCCCATGGTGGGCACAGTGGCCGCCCCTGGTTGGGGTCCCCAACCCTGGGAGGTTGTGGACAACCCCAGGACAGGACATGGAGGTGACACCAACCCCTGGGAGGCATGTGGTCACATATAGGAGTCCTGTGGTCCTATATGGCCCTGGTCCCTATATGGCCCCTGTCCTCATATGGCCCCAGTTCCTATATGGTCAATGTCCCTATATGGCCCCAGTCCCTATATGGTCCCTGCCCTTATATGGCCCCTATCCCTATACGGTCCTTGTCTCTGTCCCCATATGGCCCATGTCCCCAAGTGACCCAGTCCTTATATGGTCTCAGTCACTATACAGCCCCTGTCCCTATACACCCCCAGTCCCTGTATGGTCCCCTCCCAGCCGTGTTGGGGGTCCCCTGGCAGGGTCACCCCTCCCTGCCCACGGGGACAGCCCCAAACTGGGATCCCAGCCTTGACTGGAAGGTGCCTTTTCCCCAGCTCCTGAAGCTCCTGCTGCTCCCTCACCCCAAACCTGGCACCCCAAAATTCCAGGGGTGGCGAGTCACGGGCCCACCTGGCTCCGGGGCCGGTGATTCACCCCAAACCCGGCCCGGTCGGTGCTGCTCCTGACTCATCCCGGCGTTTCCCAATGGCCCATCCCGGGCCCTGACGTGGGGCCAGAGGAAGTGCCGTCCCTGTCCCTGTCCCCCTGTCATCCCGGGACCAAGGCCGGGCCGGATGGGGCTGCAGGAAACCAATTCCTGCCCTGTGAGCTGGTGTGATGGGTGTGGGGTGGGGAACAGGTGCCATCAGAGCCTCCCCATCCCATGGAGAGGTGGAGTGAGTGTGTCAGGGCTCAGCAGAAACCAGGCAGGGGACAGGGGTGTTGTGCCAGGGACGTCCCTGCCCTGGGTTTCCAAAACATCACTGGGTTTCTGGGACCCCAAAACTCCCTGTGCTGTCCTGGGGGGCTGCTCGTCCCACCCTTGCTCTGCGTGGGACAGAGGGATGGGGTGGGTGACAATCAGGGACATCAGGGCCAGGACCGGGGCTTTGTCTGGGGTCATGCCCGGGGTCCCCATGGGAATGTTGGGGCTGCTCCCTCTCCCAGGTGGAAATGTGCCAGGGCTGCCATGTTATAAATACACACTGATTAGAGGGGAGCGCTCAGGTCCCAACCCCCTAATTAATTTGGATTAATTAATTTTTACAGAGCCCACTATTAATAGGGATGATGTCAGCGGGAGCTGACTCACAACTCTCACTCTGGCTCGGTGGCACTGCTGGATCAGGGCTGGGATGAGCCAGAGAAGGATGGGAACAGGGAATTTGGGCATCATCCGTGCTGGGATGGACTGGGGGTGAGACCTGCCCTGCACCCCTGGGAAGGGGCTCAAAGCTTGGACTGGGTGATCCTCAAAAGTTGGATTTGATGACTTTCAAAAACTGTATTTAATGACCTTCAAAGGTTGGACTCGATGATTTTGGGGATCTTTTCCAGCCTAAATGGTTCCGTGAAATCGGGTGATGCTCAAGCCCTGTGGGATCCTCTGTGCCCTCGTGTCCCTCCCCTCAGCCCCTGGTCCCATCCTGCTCCCCTGGACCTTCCCGAGGCCGCCGGGGCCGCGGGAAGTTCAGCCCGGCAGGGCTGAGTTTGGTCCGGTGCCCACGTCGGGAGGGAGCAGAGGAGGAGGAGGAGAACGTCAGGCGGTGTCTGTGCGTCCGTCCGGCCGCACCAGGAAACCCAACACCGCGGAGGGGGGGACAAAGGCTGCGCTGTCCCCTCCTGCGGCGTGGCTATAAAACCTCCCGAAACCTCCCCAACCCCCCCGACACCTCCCGGGGGCCACGACCTGCCCGCAGCTCTCTGACCACAGCGAGGGGTAAGTGGGGAGTCGCTGCTGCAGCGCTGACCCCACCCCGGCCACGGCAGCGCTGCTGGAGACCCCTGACACGCCCCCAGCCCCTTCCCATGCCCCCATCCTGGCCCCACTGTGGCACTGGGGACCCCTGACACGCCCCCAGCCCCCTTCCCAATGTCCTCCATCCCTTCCCGTGTCCCCCCATCCCCTTCCCACATTCCCCTGTCCCCTTCCCATGTCCCCCTATCCCTTTTCCATGTCCCCCCCATTCCTCATCCCTTTCCATGTCCCCCATCCCAGCTCTTGTGCCAGGTGGCAGCTGAGTCATCCCTCAGACCTGCTCCCCCTCCCTGTGGTCCTGTCTGAAGCTTTTGGTCCCCTGGGAGCAGCTCCCGGCCCCGGGACCCTCCTCAGCCCTGCAGGTCTGAGACCCCTCAGAGCCACTGCACCCTGGGCTGGGGGAGGGCAGAGGGTCTCCCTGGGACACCCCTCAGGGTGCAACCCCCTCCTGGCTCCTGTCCCTGCACCCCCAGTGTGTGCGGGGCCATGGCCACGGGTGAACTGACCGAGCTGGAATTGGCCATTGAGAAGATCATCGACATCTTCATCACCTGTGCGGGCAAGGAGGGCAGGAAGGGCACCCTGAGCACCAGCGAGTTCAAGGAGCTGGTCCAGCTCCATCTGCCCAACCTGATGAAGGTGAGGTGGGGAGCACCCTGAGGGGGTGGCTGGATCCCCGTGGAATCTCCCAGAGCTGTGGGGCTGCTCGGGATCCCCTGGGATTTGTGGTCAGGAGCCCTCCCATCCCCCCCCGCTTGACGGGGGTTGGGATGTGGCCGATCCCGTGTCCCTACACAGGACGTGCCCTCTCTGGAGGAGAAGATGAGCGAGCTGGATGTGAACAACGATGAGGAGCTGAGATTTGGGGAGTTCTGGCGGCTCATCGGGGAGTTGGCCAAGACCATGAGGAGAGAGAAAATGGGGAAGAAGTGACAGGCCCATGGGAGACTCAGCTGATGTGGAGCAAATAAAAGAGGTTTCCCTGAGCCTGAGCAGTGCTGTTGTTCTTAGGGGGGATCCCAGTTTGGATCCCACATCCCCTCCCCTGCCCGTGGCCATGCTGGGGATGGGCCCAGCCCAGGGTGGTGGGTTTGGGGACTCTGTGATGGATGGAGGTGTTCCCAAATTGTCCCTGTGGTGGTCTGGCTTTTGGGGTGCCACCTCACCCCCCACAAACACCTTCCTGCCGCGCTGTGGGGTGGGTGGGAGGCAGAGATGTGGCCAGGACCGGGGTGGGGCTGAGGAGCAGCTCTGGCACTGTGGCCACGGTGCCACCACCTCCACAGCATCAATGGCCAGCCTCTCTGGGGTCTTGGGTGCCACAGGGGGACACATTCACCTGCACAGCTTGTTCCTGGCTCGGGAATGTCCCCATTCCCAGTGTTCAGCTCCCAAATCCCAGTGGTGCTGGAATATGGTGAAATCCACCAGCACAGCACATCCCTGGCTCGGGAATGTCCCCATTCCTGCTGTCCAGCTCCCAACCCCCCCGCAGGGACACGGTGAGACCCCATCACGGGGTGACCCATCCCGTGACCCTCCCGAGCCGGGGGTGCCCGGTGGCCGTTCCCACGCGGCGCTGCCGTGCCGGGCTGGCTGGGGGAGCCCTGGATGTGGCCGGGAAAGGAGGCGTTTCCCAGCCCCACGCTGGCCCCGGGCCAGGCTCCGAAATGAGCACCGGGAGCTCCCACTCACACCTCCCGCGATATAAAACGCCGGTGCAGCACAGCCCGGCACACCCGCCCAGCCCGCGGAGCAGGTAAGTGGCCCCTCGTGGGCCGGGGGTCTGCGCTCAGGGTCTCCCCCGCGCTCCCACGCTCGGCTCTGCCGCGACTTGCCGGGACGCCGCTGCCGCCGGGACGTGTCCTGGCAGCTCACCTTCCTCCAGGATGAGGAGGAGTCCTGGGAGATCCCTGAGAGCCGAGAGCTGAGCTGGGCTTTCCCCCTCCGACAGCTCCTCCGGATCCCATCGCAGAGGAGAGACCCCCCCGGTGCCACCGAGGACCCCCCGGACGCCGCGAGGAGCAGGATGGGCCAGTGCAACTGCCGCAAGAAGCGCAAGGTCCTCGAGCGACGCCGGGACCCCCGGCGGGGTGTGGGGTGACCCCACATGTCCCCACCCCGAGGGCACAGCCCTGACTCTGCCCCATCCCGGAGCCAGAGTGTGGTGGAGGAGCTGGGGGCTGTTTTGGGGTTTGGACTCGCTGTCCCAGGCAGGGGGACCTGATGCTGCGGGTTTGGAGCCGCTCGGGAGCTCAGGGAAGCAGGCAGCCTTTTCCAGCTGCTGGGGATCCACCTTTGGGAACCTCTGCAAGGATGGAGAGGAGCAGGAAGGCTCCTGTTTTCCTCAGCTTTTAACCAGGAGGTGTCCATCCTGCACCCCTTTGCACCTGTGGAGGATTTAGGGCGCCGGGATGAGGCTCTGGAGGTTGCCAGGTCCTTCCTAATGGGCATCGACCGATGTGGTTTTGAGGGAAAACCACAGATTTGAGTGAATCAGCATCGGCTCCCTCCGAACGCAGTGGCTGGAGAGCTGGGCATGGAGGTTGTGCCAGTCTGTGCCCCCCACCCCGCTGGGAACGGGGTCTGCTGGGGTGGGACAGGGGCTCTGGGAGCTGCCAAACCCCATCCCAGGCGTCGTCCCGGGCACTGACTCATCGTGCCATTGCCACTTGTGCTGAGGAGAGGAAGAACCAGTCAGGACGGTGCGGCCCCCGCGCCGGGGGTGTAGCTGAGACGCCAGGGTGGCTGAGCCTCGGGGGGCCCGGGCAAGGAGGGGGCTAGGAAAGGAGATTTGGGGGGTGACAGGCCCGCAGGGAGGGGTGGTATGTCAAGGTGGCAGCTGGAGGGGGTCTTGCAGCCGGGCAGGGCCGGTGTGGGGTGGTGGAACATCTGTGTGGAGGGGTGGAACATGTCTGTGGAGAGGTGGAATATCTGTATGGAGAGGTGGAATATCTGTCTGGAGTGGTCTTGTGCCTGTATGGGGGTCTCAGGTGTGGACAGTGGGCCCTGACATCTCTAGAGGGGGTCTCACACCTGTATGAGGGGTCTCACATCTGGACAGTGAGGTCTCACATCTGTATGGGGGGGTCTTACACCCGTGCAGAGAGGTCTGGTGTTGATAAGGAGCTTTATCCCATCACTGGGGACTCCTCAGGGAGTGTCCCACATACTAAGGGCTTGTCCTGTGCACCCTGGGGTGTCCCATCCCTCTGGGGAGGGGTCCCATCCCTCCAGGTCACTGTGCCCCCAGTGCTCACCCCTTGTGCCCCCCCAGGACTGCCAGGAGCTCACGGACGTGGAACGGGCCATCGAGACCGTCATCAGCCAGTTCCACTGCTATGCAGTGAAGGGGCAGAAGGAGTACCTGACCCCCAACGAGATGCAGGACCTGGTGGTGCAGAAGCTGCCCCACCTGGGCAAGGTGAGGGCAGAGCCCTGGGCTGGGCAGGAGGGGCTGGGGGGGACACAGGACCTCACAGCCCCCTCACCCCGATGTTTTCTCTGCCCCCCCTGCAGTGTGTGGGACCACTGGAAGAGAAGATCGAGTGCATGGGAGACCCCAACGAGGCCAAGCTGGAGTTTGGAGAGTACTGGGACATGATGGGGGATGCAGCCAAGGGCTGCAGGAGGAAGTAGGAGCTGGTGGGGGAAGGTGCCCGAGGCCTCAGGCTCTGCACCGAGGAGCACGAAGGGCAGCGGGGCCCGGTGGGATGAGCCTGGGAAAAAACAACGTTGTTCCTGCCAGGGCTCGTCCCCTCCCGCTGGGGTGGAGGGATCCCCCTCCTCAGCTGCATCCCTGCCCTCTCCTGGCTCTCCTTCCTGTCAGGAAACCCCCTTCCCATCCCCAGCTCCGTGCCATGGTGGGAGGGAGGTGGCAATGGGGGTTCCTGACCTGGCTCCGGAGCCTTCCTCCGTCCTTTTGCTCCAGCGCTTTCATCCCTGGGGTTGTCCTACCTCCGGCCCTGGAAACTCTCCAGTTGCAGGACCCCCAGCCCTGGAGGAGCATCACAGAGAGAGGGACTCGGCTCCTTTCCCCCCCAAACCCCCTTGGAAGTGTTGGCTCATCCCCCCAGCCCCGTGCCCTGGCACCCGAGGGCACCTCCGGGGGCATCCCGGGCTCTGCTGTGGCCGTGGGTGGGTGCACGTGGCCGGGGTGTATTCCCTGCTGTCCCCCCAGTGCAGGGACCAGGGTTCTGGGGGCTATCCCGGGATGTGCCACCCTCCTGGTGCTCCCCATCTCCAGGGATTGTGGCCTCCGGGCTCGGGGCTGGGGCAGGGGCGGGTTGGTCTCAGCTTGTGCCACTTGCAACCATTTTTGTATAAATTAATAAAGGAAAACACTGGAAAAAAAAAAAAGCCAAACAACCAGGATGGAGTGACCTTGTTTGTTCCTGGTGGGAGAGGGAAAGCGGGGGGAAAAGGGGAGAGAGGGGGCTGCAGGGTCGTGGTGCTGAGGGTCATTCTGGATTGGGCAGAGCACGGGGGTGCAAAGGGGGCTGTGGGTGTGCAAGGGACCCCAGAGGTGTGCAAGGATTGCTGTGGGTGTGTGGGACCCCACGGGTGTGTGGGGACATGGGTGAGTGTGTGACCTTGTGGGTGTGTCAGGACACTGCAGGGGTGCACAGGGCTTCCACATTCCCAGTTCCTGGGGTGGTGGTCCCAGCTGTGGGGTCATGCTCTGGACAGGCACCCCAAGCAAGGGCTTTGAGAATGTGATTCCGTGCTGGGATGGAGGGAGCTCGGAGGAGATCCCAAAATGCCAGGCTTGGAAAGAGTTGAGAGCTGTGAGCCAGCAAGATCCCACCTGTGCTGGGAGAACATGGGATTTGGGGCTAATTACAGCAAATTGGGAAAGAGTAAATGGCACAAAGCTGTAGCTCCCTGGGATGGGGTAATTAGTGAATGGGGAGTGAAGAAATGGGCTGGAGAACCCGGTTATCCCACCTTCCCTCCGACACCGGGCCATTTCCACTGAGCTTCACGTCCTGAAGGCGCAGTGGGGACCCCTAAAAGGGGTGTCCCAAAGAGGGACAGGCTGTGGGCACCTCAGCAGCACTTTGGGAGGGAAGAAACCAGAGGTGAGCAAACCAAAACTGATCCAAACCCCAGCGAAAGGCGATAAAAGGCGGCGCTGGGCAGGTCCTGCCGGGCCGGCGGCGACTCCGGCACCGCGGCTCGGCCACAGGGCCACCCTCTGTCTCCTCTCGGCCTGGGGTGGATTTCACAACGGGAATGACTATTTATTGTTCCTGCCTTGGAAATAAATGCATGGAAATTAAGCAGAAAGGTGTGGCGTGCATTTAATTAGAGACAGGAAATGTGTCAAATGGTCGGGGTGGTGTGGGGGGGAAAGGGGAGCCGGGGCTCCTGGATCCTCTTCCCAGCACCTGTCTGGGAATGTGCCGTGGGAGTGGGGACTTCTGGGTCGCTGAGTTTGTCCCTGGTGTGACGGTGTGCTGTCAGAAGGACAATTCCTGTGCCGTGAGCCATCCCTGATGAGTATCTGGAAAGTTCTTGGAGCTGGTGGGAGCAGCTCAGTCCACGCCGGGGCAGTCGGTGCCCCTCGGTGAGGACACAGCACTGGGCAACTCGCCAAAGACCCCCAAATCCAGGGCTCTGCAAAGGCTCCCTTGGTGCAGAGCTTGTCCAGGAGACACCAAATACCTCCTGGCCCTTCAGGCCTGGAGTTGGTGGGGACCAGGGGGGACTCCGACCTCACCAATTGGTGGGAAGTGTTTTGTGATGGGCCAGGATGGTACGTGGCTGCTCCGAGCACACGCACACGCCCTGGATGCCTTGTAAAAATAAGGGCCTGGATGTGGTTGTGACATCTGCCAGCAGAGGAGAGTAATGAAAGCCCATGATTCAGGGGTGAGCTGTTTGCCTGCAGGGTCCAGGAGGGATTCCCACCCTCCCGGGATGTTGCATCAACGAACGACACCGGAGCATCTCGGCCCAGAACAGGTTTTTGCTTCCTCCCAACCGAGATTAGGAAGGAGCCACGGGGAGAGCTGGGATGACACGTTTTTTCCGGGATGGGAGTTCCAGAGGTCCTGGGAGCAGGTGGCTCCTGCCTGTAACAAATCACCTCCTGCTTTGCATCTCGAAATCTGCCCTTCCCGATAACGCCCGTATCTGATCTCGGCATCGAATCTGGGAGACACCAGAGGTGCAATTTGCTGGCACAATTAATTATGGATGGGACCTTACAAGCCCAGCTCCCAGCTGGGAAGAGCCTTGTCTATCCCAGTGCATCCAGACATGGCCAAGAGCTGGGCATGGCCCTGCCCGGAGCTGGTGCTTGTGCTCCCAGGGTCCCTAGACCCATGTCAGCCCCTTTCACCCATGAGAACAAGTGGTTTTGGTTCAAAAAATGATGTTCCCTGCCTTGCCAGGCAGATTCAGAGATGGTTTGGAGCTGGGGGGATGGTGGAATGAGCTATGAGATGGAGGAGCCAGGCTTTTGGTTGATGCACGGCTGGATGGGTTTGCAAACCCTGGGATCAGGCTGGAATTCTGTGCCTGGTCAACCACCACGCCATCCATCCAGCGGGGTCTTTTGGGGTGGTCCCCAAACACCTCCCTAGCCACGAACACACAGAGCAGCCCCTGGGAAGGAGCTGGAGCCTCCGCGGGTCCCAGCTCGCACCAACCCGTCCCGGTGTTGCAATCCCAGAGAGCCCTTTCCCAGGTGAGCCCAGGCCTGGGAACGCCCTGGGAACGTCAGGGAGGGGTGGGAGCCTCTTTAAAAACCTGGCTGGGCCTGCGGGATGGGTGCAAGGTGAGCAGAGAACGGGCGACATCAGCTCCCAGCTGCCAAACCGGCGTCAGGTGGACACAGCAGGACCCTCAGAATGAGCCAGGTGAGGCTCCAGCGGGAATTCCAGTTCCCCCGGGATGGGGAAGCCCCTTTTGGGGTGAATATTTAACCAGGAGCAGGCCTGGGATGTGCTGCTGCATGTTGGGTGCTGGAAATCCCCCGAGTCCTTCGGCAGCTCCGCGTGTGGGGGCCGGGGTTGGAGGGGACTGGGGGATTTTGGGGATCACAGGGGGGATCCGGGATGGGAGGAGGGTGCTCTGCGTCCGTCGGCCTCCATTGTCTCTGGAGAGCCTGACCTGGGGCTGCCAGTGGGGTCTGGCTTCTGGAAAAGGGGGATTTTCCTGTTGTGGTGCTGGGCAGGGGGACAGGGAGTGCTGGGGTTGTGTCCAGCTGCAGGTCCTGGCTCCGGGCAGATGTGACTGCGTGAGGAGGGAGAGGGAGAGAAGGAGAGGGAAAGAAGGAGAGGGAAGGGAGAAGGAGAGGGGAAAGGAGAGGGAGAAGTGACGGGACCGTGGTGGTGGGAGTGGAGCAGCTGGCGAGTCCCATCCTGCTCACGTGGTGCCCAGCTGTGCCAGTGTCCCCGTGTCCCACCCCAGGGACAGTGTTCCCATGTCCCACTGTGGTGACAGTGTCTCCATGTCCCACTGCAGCGTCAGAGTCCCTTCCCGGTCCCCGTATCCCACCCCAGTGATGTCCCAGTGCCCCACTGTGGTGCCAGTGTGCCTGGGTCCCACCCTGCTGCCAGTGTCCCCCTGTCCCGCTGTGGTGCCAGTGTCCTTGTGTCCCACCCCACTGCCAGTGTCCCCATGTCCCACCCCACTGCCAGTGCCCCTGTGTCCCACCATGGTACCAGTGTCCCTGTGTCCCCCTGCTGGCCCCAGGGCTCTCCATGGTTGCCGGGCCGGTGCCATGAGTCAGCGGCGGAGCAGCTGCCACGATGCCCCGAGGACAGGCTGGGTGCTGGTGGCAGGGGACTGGTGACACCAAACTGGGGTCCCCGGTGGGTGCAGGGGTGGCAGTGCTGGGGGTGCTCATGCCCTGGTGCTGCTGGATCCCCTCTGTTGGTGATGAACGACCCGGGAGGAGCCGGAATCTCTGGTGAGAGGCTCTCGTGGCCCTGCCAGTGCTGGGACAGCTCCAAGGCCAGAGTGCCGAGAGCTGGGGATGGTCCCCGGTCCTGGAATGACAGAGTGACCCTGGACCGTGGCAGTGTGGCACAGCAGGGGCTCCCACAGGGACAGGGATGGCCTGGAAGGACACCTGGGGACAAGGACAAGCCTGGGGCTGAGCCTCATGTCTCGTGTCACCACCCTGACGTGCCACCGTCCTCGGCCTGGGGCTGAACTGGGGAGGATCAGGGCAAAGGGAGGGGACAGGAGCCAAGGCTGGGGCATGGGGCAGGTCCTCCCTGTTCCCTGGGCTGCAAAAACCCTCTGGAGGTGTCCCCTGAGAGGGGGACAGTGCTGGGCCACCCCTTGGGGCTCCACACAGCCCACCCCGTTGGCTTCCTCCAACACCCATGTGGCCACCAGTGCCACGATGGTCAGTGCTGGAACCCAGGGCTGGTGTAAATCCACCTGGAACAACAGGGAGCAACACACTCCAAGTCCTGGCCACTGACCAGGCAGGAAAGAGCCCCGAGCAGACAAGGTGACGCAGTTCCCGTCCCTGCCTTCCTGGGATGTGGCCGCTGGACCCCGTGACAGGGACCATCCTGTCGGGCCCATCCTGTCGGAGCTTCCTGGCTTGGGGCAGCCTCGGGACGGAGGAGAGAGGACGGAGACCCCGGGCAGGGATCAGGCAGGATTGGACCCCCGGGATTTGGGGGGCAGCCTGGGCTGTGCTTGTGGGGGACTCGGGCAGGCCCGGCCCTGCCCTGCCGGGCTGTTCCCGGAGCCGTGAAGCAAGAGGAGGGTTGGCTGGTAATTCCTGCCCCTGTCCCGCCACAGCTCCCGGCCCC
>NW_021938915.1:133772-141464 GCF_001715985.3 Manacus vitellinus
ATTTGCCTCCCCATGGATTCCAGGCTTTCCATGGCTGATTTCAAGCTGAATCCATGGCTGGTTCCAGGTCAAATCCATGGCTGATTCCAGGCTGAATCCATGGCTGGTTCCAGGCTTCCCATGGATTCCAGGCTGAATCCATGGCCGATTCCAGGTTGAATCTATGGTTGGTCCCAGGCTGAGTCCATGCCTGATTCCAGGATGAATCCATGGCTGGTCCCAGGCTGGTTTCACTTTCCGGGAGGCTCGTGCTGACCCTCCCGCTCAGCCCTGAGCTTTGGGCTGCCATGGGGGTGTCCCTCAGCACCGTCCCTGCCCCTGCCCCCTCAGGCAGCGATGTCGCAGTGCACGGAGCTGGAATGGGCCGTCCAGGTGCTGGTGAACAACTTTGACAAGTACTCGAGCCGCTGCTGCTGCTGCAAGAAGCCGCGGCGCATCAGCAAGAAGGATTTCCGCAAGATGCTGAGCCGGGAGCTCAACCACATGCTGACGGTGAGCGCGGGCGGGCGGGGCCGGGGGGTCCTGCCCCTGCAGCTCCCAGGGGGTCCCCCTGCCCCGCACCCCGGTGTGAGCGGCTCTGCTCCCCCCCCAGGACACCGGGAACCGCCGCGCAGCCGACAAGCTCATCTGCGACCTGGACGAGAACAAGGACGGGCGCATCAGCTTCGACGAGTACTGGACCTTGATAGGCGGCATCGCCAGCCCCATCGCCCAGATCATCCGCCAGCAGGAGCAGAGCATCAAATTCACCAAGTAGCCGCTGCACAGGACCCTCCTGGACCCCCCTGCTTCTCCACGACCCCCCCCCCGCTTTGTGCCCTCCCCGAGCCCCAGCTCGCCCCGGGCCACCTCGGCTCCCCAGGGCTCTGCCGACCGAGCCGTGCCGGGCTGTGACGGAGGCGGGACGACCCTGTGGGTGGGATTTGGGGACGCGAGGCTCCTCCTCGCCGTGCCTGCCCTGCCCTCCTCCCCTTCACGAGACCTGTTGGGCGAGAAGCAAAGGGAGAGGTTTACCCTCATGTGGGACCTGAGTTCTGCCTGTTCTCAGAGCTCCGCTGACAGAACCCCCGTCACAGCCGGGACCCCCCTCTCCCCTTGCAGCTCCCCCTCAGAGCGGGGGGTCTTCCTGGGCAAAGGGGGCCTTTCCCCGTGCCCGGGCTGGTGGAGGGAGTGCCCCGGCCGGCGCTCGGGGCTCGGCGCGGCCCCCTCGGGTGACACCCCCGTGGTTATTTATTGCGGCAATAAAATCCGGAGGAGCAGCGGGTGACGCTGAGGTTCTGCCTTCCCTGTGCTCCGAGGGGGCGGGGGGGCCGAGGGAGGGGGTCTGCCCTGTCCCCCACCGCCCGCACAGTCACACCCCGGTGACAACGCCCGTCCCGGTCACCGCGGGGCTGACGGAGCACCACGAGGTGTCAGCAGACACCGCGCACTCCCAGCGCCCACCACACCTCAACCCAACCCAACCCTCTGCCTGGGGACAGGGCTGGCGGCCGCTGCCACAGCTCTCCTGGGGGACCCCCTCTGTGTCCCCGAGGGGGTCCCCGGCAGCCCGGAATTACAGCTCCATATTCCAGCGGCTCCGCGGCTGCCCCGACCCCGGGGGGGCGTGTCTCGGGGGACCCCCCATTTCCGTCCTGCATCCCGGCACATTGCAGACCCCCCACCCGGGATGGGGACGGGGGAAAGCTGTGCCGAGACCTTCAGGGACCCCCAAAGACCCCCAGGGACCCCCGTGCTCAGCAGGGTTGGGCTCGTCGCGCTCCGCAACGCCCACGGTGCGGGCAGGGAGCCCGAGCCGCTCCGGCTCTTCCGGGGATTTTCCACTGGGAAGGGACTTGGGCGTGGACCTACGAGCGTGGTGGTTGCCCCCCACGAGCCCCACTCGCACGGCAGGGGGGTGATGGCACCGTGAAACCGCGACCCCCATCCCCTCCCAGCCAACCCCTCGTTGCTCTCGTTCCGCTGCAGGAGCATCTCTGTCCCCTGCCTGTCCCCCTGCCCACGGAGCCCCCTCTGCCCGGCCCCGCAGCTCCGGGGGTCCCCGGAAAACCGGGATTCTCGCCGTGGGAGCGGGGCGGGGCCGCGGCTGAGTCACGGCCGAGGAATCCCCGTGGGGCGAGGGCCGGGCCGTGACTCACCCCGCGGTTTGTGGGGCTGGGCTGGGCCCCGCTCCCGCCGCTCCCACGGAATCCCAGCGATCCAGCCTCGATCCTCGGGGTCCCTCCGGAACGGACCCTCAGCGTGGGGGCAGCCAAACCCCAACACCTCATTTCTAGGTGCAGCAAACGGGAACATTTCTTGTGTCCCTTCCCACCCCTGGGAGGGTGTGGGGGGCAGAGAAGGTCTTGCTGCTCCCTAAAACAGGTCCCCCCATGTGCCCAGCTATGGAATCCCAGAGAATCTTGGGTGATCCCTCCTTCTTAAGGGTGGGACACCACACAAACCCCCCTGGCATGGCTGATGCCCCCCTGTGCCCTGGTCCTTGACCTCAGTGACCCTCTGTGCCAAGGACAAGGGGATGAGCTCAGCTTCTGGGTGCTCCTGAAGGACCTGGAGAACGACAAGGACAAGGTGATGGACTGGAAGGGGGACGTGGCTCTCCTAGGGGAGCACAAATTCTGACCCTGTGCCTGGTGCTAAGCAGGTGTTAAAGCTCAGAAACCCACCAGGCAGCACCAAACCCCAGCCCACGGCTCAGATAAATCCATTGTCACCCCCCCTGCCCCAAATATTCCCTTGGATTGGGGTCACCAGGAAGGGATTGCTCAGGACCATCCATGCTGGGGGTGTGAGGGACAGTGCAGTGATGGTTTAGGGGGCACATGGGCTGGTGACCCACCAGCACCCAAATCCCCCCCCTCTAATGGGATCACACAGCCCGTTAGGCAAAAATGGGGTGTGGGTGAAACCACCCTGGTGGAGCTGCTGGGAAAGCCCGGGGGGGCACAGGGGCAGTGCCACCCCCATGGGGCTATAAATGCCCATCCTGCCCTGGCTGCAGTATCCTGTGTGTCCTCAGGGCTGCTGACCAGGTGAGTCTCTGCTCCTCTTCCTCCCTGCACCTCAAACCCTCCGGAGGGCCGTGGGGGCTGCAGGCGAGCGGCCCGGGCAGGGTGGGGGGCACAGACCCTGAGCCCCTGTCCTGCTGTGCCCCCCAGGCTGGCCATGGCGTGTCCCCTGGAGCAGGCACTGGCTGTGATGGTCACCACCTTCCACAAGTACTCGGGGAAGGAGGGGGACAAGTTCAAGCTCAGCAAGGCTGAGCTCAAGGACCTGCTGAACAAGGAGCTGCCCATCTTCGGGAGTGTAAGTGGCCACGAGGGACATCCCTGGGTGGCCTTTGGAGGTGCCTGGGGCAGGGTGGGAGGTGTTAGAATGGTGGATGCAGCCCAGAGAAGCCTCATGCTCTGGGGAGAGCCCTGGGGAGGAGGAGGAGGAAGGATGAGACCGGGAGGAGCTGAGCTGGAGCAGCCTCAGCCCAAAAGGAAATTTGGCTTTTTTTATGCCCCCAGAAATATTTAGTTTGGCAAAGGAAATCACACTCTGATTTCCATTTTATAATAATTTTTTTTAACCCCCAACTTCCCCTTCTTTAAAACCTTGTGGTTTAAATTGGGAGGAGGGAGGAGAAGTTTTTTAGCCCAACTTTTCCACATCCCAGAGGCACATTTGGTGCAGCTGCTCCAGCACTGCCCTGTCACAGGTGCAGCTTTCCAGGCCACCTCCTTCCAAAGGCAAAGGGAAAACCCTCCTTCCAGGCAGGGGGAGGGGAGCAGGGCTGGAAGGGCAGGTTGGGGACACCCCAAAACCTCTCATGCCCCACCAGAAACAAATGGATGAGGCGGAATTCAAGCGGCTGGTGAACGACCTGGACCACAACAAGGACAGCGAGGTGGATTTCAAGGAGTACGTGTGTTTCCTGGCCTGCATCACCATGGGCTTCAACGACTTCTTCAAGGACGACCCCAGCAAGCAGCACCGCAGGAAGTGACCCCCCCACCCCTGCCCAGAGGGGCTTTCAATAAAAGCTTTCCCCAGTTCTGGGTGTGCTCCAGGGGTTCTGTGCCTGCTGGGTAACGGGCAGAGGGTGATTCATACCTTCCTCCAGCTCCCTGGGATTTTCCATGCTCTGATGCAGCCCCGGAAGGCATTTTCTGGAGGAGTCTGAGCAAAACAGTCTGAGCTGCTTGGATGCCCCCCCTGAGCTGTCCTTGCTGGCTCAGGGAGGGACTCAGTGCACTTTGGGTTGAAACAGCTGAGGTTCGAGTGCCCACAGCGGGTTTAGGCGGGCACGAGCTGCCCTGGGCACCTCGTTGGGTTTGGGGAGAGAAACTGGGGTGGAGGAACTGGACAGAGAGACACGAACCCAGAATGTGTCACCAGACCCCTCCAGGAGACCCTCAGCCCTCCTGGGGGTGGGCCCGTGCTGGGGGGCTGCACTGGAGGTCAACCCAACCCCCCTGAGTTCTCCAGGGAGCCCTGGGGCCACAGACAGGCAGGAATTTCCTGGGATGTGACTGGGAGCCAGAGGGTTCCCCTTCCTCCTCCTCCTCCCATCGCTGAGGCAGCTCCGGGCAGGTCTGGGCTGGTTTGCAGAAGGTGCAGCAGCTGCTCTTTGGCTTTTCCACAGGAACCATCCCTGATTTAAAAAGCCCTCACAAAGCCTCTGCACCACTCCATGACAGAGCAGACCCCTGGCAGAGCCTGTCCCCAAGGGCCCAGGTCTTCCCTGAGCCCCTCTAGGTCCTTCCCTGAGCCCCTCTAGGTCCTTCCTTGAGCCCCTCCAGGTCCTTCCTTGAGCCCCTCCAGGTCCTTCCTTGAGCTCTCCAGGTCCTCCCCAAGGCCCCCATGTCCTCGTTGAGCCCTACCAGGTCCTCACTGAGCCCCTCCAGGTCCTTCCAGCACCTGCCCAGTAGCTCCAAACTTTGCTCTGCCCCTTCCCAGAGTCTTTATGAAGAGCCCCAGGAGCTTCTACCCCTCCCAGTAACTCACACCAGTTTGCACTAATGAGGGGAGGAAGTTCAGGCTGGGGGTTTCTCCTGCCAAAATGTAAAGAAACCCCCAACCTGGGGAGATGTCAGGGGGTGTCTGGGGAGCTTTCACATCCCACTGAGCTTTGGAGCAGCTTGGAGCTTCATCCCCTGCTTTTCTCTCTCTGTTCCCCACAGCAGCAGGTTCCCTCTGAGGGGGCTGGGGGGGCACTCAGGGCCTTTGTCAGCCCTCAGCCCACGTCTGGGGGGTTGGAAACTGCCGGTTCCTGGTGTTCTCCACAGCTCCTGACACGTGCCTGGGCCACGCAGGCACCGAAATAGCGCCGGGTTACACAACGGGGCGTTGTGACGCTGCCCTCGGAGCCAGGAAACAAAATCGCTGCCAGGAGAGTCAAAACCAGACAGAAAAACCCTCAGCACAAACCCCCCTCCCCATGGACAGACCCTGCTGGGCTCCAGAATCCCTCGGGATGCTGCCAAAACCGTCTCGTGTGGCCCCACCTGCCCACGCTGGCACAGGTGGGATGCGGTGCCCGCCGCTCATCCCGTGTGCCCAGGGATTCTCCTGGACCGGGAGGTCCCTGCCCAGCCCCAGGGGCACGTTTTGTTCTTTCTAACCCCAACCAACCCCCAGGAGCAGGAAAACTGGGGGGGAGGGGGGCGGGCAGGGCTGCTCCCAGGCTTTCCTCTCCTCCTTTTCCAGCGGGCGCTGGATCGTTGGTTCCTCCCCGCCCGGGGCCGAGGGAGGTGGCCCAGGCGGGGCTATAAATCCCGTGGCCCGGCTCCGTCTCCTCTCCCGCCCTTCCCGTCCTCCGCTGTTCCCTTTGAGTTCTCGGTGAGTTGTATTTTCCCCGCGATTCCCCATCCAGCTGCTCTCCAGATGTTGCCGGTGGCGCATCCCACAGCGGGGTCCCCTGGCAGAGGTTTTCCCTCGGGGATGAGAGGGAGGTTTCTACTGGGGGAGCCGAGTTCCAAGGCTGGATTTCACCTCCGAGGGCTGGAAAAGCACCTGAGTCTCCCCCCCCGCCTGGCCTGGGCAGGAAGGGGCTGTGGCCCCCCCTCTGACACGGCCTTTTTGGGGGTTCTCCAGCCTGGCTGGAAGTGGGAGGCTGGAAATAGGGAGGGAACGGTGCATCCCAGTGTGTGCCCAGGAATGGGGCACTGGTCTGGGGGTGGGAGATGCTGTTGCCCCCCAGCACGGGGGGGGGGCCCAAACTCTGCTCTCAGCTGTTTGTCTCTCCAGGTCTCCCGGTGTCCCCATGGCAAGTCCCCTGGAGCAGGCGCTGGCCGTGATGGTCACCACCTTCCACAAGTACTCGGGGAAGGAGGGGGACAAGTACAAGCTCAGCAAGGCCGAGCTCAAGGAGATGCTCCTGAAGGAGCTGCCAAGCTTCAGTGTGAGTGAAGGGCTACAGGTGCCACGTCCAGGGGCAATTCCAGGACTGGGAATGTGGCCTTGGATGCAAACCCTGATTTTAACCCCGTTTTTCCCCCGGGCAGAAACAAACCAGCGAGGCCAGTTTACAGCAGCTCATGAGCAACCTGGACTGCAACAGCGACAGCGAGGTGGACTTCCAGGAGTACGTGACCTTCCTGGCCTGCATGGCCATGATGTGCAACGACTTCTTCCAGGACCTCCCGGACAAGATGCCGCGCAGGAAATGAAAGGGGAGCACCTTCCCCAGGCCCTCCCCCTGTCCTCCTGATGCCATTTCAATAAATATCGATTTCAACCAAGTCCCTGCTCCCTTTGCCACGGGGGTCTCGTGCCCCAGGGATGGGGTGTTGTGGCCGTGGGCGAGACCCCGATTCCCTCCCTCGGGCAGGTTGCACGGACGGGGTGAGGAGTGGGAACGAGGGAGGTCCCAGAGTGGATTCTGCTCTGCCTTGGTGTGGACACCGCGTTCCCTGAGCCCTCGGGAACCGCCCGCGAGCCGAGCCCTGGCAGCCGCTCGGGATGAGTCAGCGGCGGGCTCTGAACGCCCCGCAGCCCCGAGAGCTGTTCACGGCCGCACAGAGCGAGGCGGGAGGTTTCCCAGGGATTAGCGGCTCCGGGAGCGGCAACAAAGGCTGAACGACTCCTTTTTAGCTGTAACTGCGAAGCTCAGGCAGAGTCAGCGTCTGACCCCCCCCGCGGGGCAGGACCCGCCGCACTGGGCTGTCGCGCAGGACCCTCGTCCCTTCCCCTCCCCAGTAAATCCTGAGCGGGGTTTCAGCCGCGTTCCTGCTCGGGGTGGGGTTGTGGAGCCACTTCCCTGTGCACCCAGCCAGCCCTCCTGGGCTGCCACAGGGCACACTCAGCCCATGGCTATAAACTGTGGGAGCAGCCCCGGCCCCGCTCTGAGCTCATCCTTCTCATGGTTCTACATCTCCTTTCCTCCCCCTCATCCCCTTTTCCCCCCAGTGAAGAGCTTTGGCCATCTGGGCTTGTGTGCTGGGCTCCAGATGTGCAATTTACCCCTTCCAGATGTGGGTGTCCCCTCCTCCACCCCGCTGGGAGCCTTCATGGGTCACCTCAGGCTGTGCCAGAAGCACTGGAGATGCCACAAAGGCTTTGGTTTGTCCAGCCTGGGCTTTGCCCCCCCCTTGGATGGCCCCGGGGTTGTGTGGGGGGGTGGCCAGGAGCCACCACAAAATGCAGAGCTGGGGGGTCTCATCCTGGAGAAAAGGAGGCTCAGGGGGGACCTTCTGGCTCTGGAAT
>NW_021938915.1:141674-146302 GCF_001715985.3 Manacus vitellinus
CTGGAAAGGGTGTTCAGGCCTTGGCAGGGGCTGCCCAGGGAGGTGGGGGAGTGCCCAGCCCTGGAGGTGTCCAGGGAAGGAGTGGCCGTGGCACTGAGTGCTCTGGGCTGGGGACAAGTTGGGGATGGGGCACTTCCTGGCCCCTTCCTGGCCCGTTTCCATCAGAAAACCTGTCCCTTTGTTTCCCTCTTTTGCAATTGAGGATTCTTTGGGCGCTGGTTCCGGGATTAAGAGGCTGACAGGGAGGTGTTTCACCACCACTGTCCTTCCCGTTCCCCAAAGCCTCCAGGGCCAGCCAGGGGCTGGATTTGGGATGAGGGGCTCCCCACCAGCCCCCTCAAGTCACGTGGGGTTGGGCAGTGGGAACACCAGGGGGTCTCCCACGTGTGGCAGCATCCCCCCAACACCGAGGGGCACAGCTGGGAGTCAGGAGGGTTTGCCAATGCCCTCAGTTGTCATCGGGCAGCAATTAGAGCTGCTGGGAAGTGCCACCTCCTCAGACCAGCTGGAAGGTTTCCCACACACTGGCATGCCCAGATTTGTACCCAGGATTGACTCCATGGAAATCTATGGACAAGCGATGCAGGGAGAATGCTCTCATGAGTTTGGAGAGGTGGATGGGGGGGATGTGTTGGCCAACACCAGCAGCACGTTGAGAGGGGCCACCAAACCTCCATCCAGACTCAACAACGACGGGGCAAATGCGATGATGAACCTCATCCCCCATTGGGTAAGCCCAGTGTTATCCCACTGAAGACCCTCACAGGTGTGATCCAGACAAATTTGTCTCCCATCATCTCCACAGACCCCCCAAACTCTGCGGAAATGTCCCAATGCTGCATCATCACTGACCCCCAGTGACGGCTCCTCACAAATGTCAGTTTTGGTGTTTCCTTGTTTTGTCCTGATGAGTTTGGGGCGTCCCCTCCCTCATTAACAGGGAGAGCAGCCAGTTCCTGGAGCTGAGAAGTCACCACCTGGGTGTGCTGAGCAGCCTTGCACAATTCCCAGGGTTGCTGCCCTGGAGGAGATTTGAGGGTGTCACAAATCGTAGCTCAGGGAGAGTATAAAAGAGGCGTCGTCTCCTCTGCAGCATCACTTGCTCCTGCTCTCTCTGCTCCTCCTGTGCACCGTCTGCAGAGCCCAGAACTCCTCCAAGGTGAGTAGGTTATTCCAAAGGGTGCCTTTGTGGTGCCAGAAGTGCCGCCAGGATGGGCCAGGAGAGAGGCCAGTCCTCCTCCTCCGACCCGCTTTGATGTTTTGCTGTGTATCCCTTCCCAGCAGGATGAAAACCGACCTGGAGCTGGCCCTGGAGTGTGCTGTGAACGTCTACCACCAGTATGCTGTGCTGAACCGCCCCATCGACGACTACCTGAGCAAGACCGAGTTCTCCAAGCTGCTGAAGGAGACAGCCAAGCCCTTCCTGAACGACACCAAGCCGGTAAGGTCATGGAATCATGGAAGGGGTGGGTGGGAAGGGACCTCAAAGATCACCCCATTCCACCCCCTGCCATGGGGACACCTGCTAGACCAGGTTGCTCCAACCTGGCCTTGGACACTTCCAGGGATGGAAGAGCCGAGTGTTGTGGGAATGGTGCCCTTCTTGGGGCTGGGGCTTCCCAAAGGGAAGAAGGGTTTTTCTGGGGTTCAGTCCTCCCAGCTGAGGGCTGGCAGGGTGAGCCTGAGCCCTGTTCTGTCTGTTCTGCTGCAGCCCAACACGAGCACCGACGACTACATCAACCAGCTCTTCACCAAAGCCGACGGGAACCACGACGGGCGCCTCAAGTTCACTGAGTTCATGACCACGCTCAACCTGGTGGCCATCAATGCCCATGACAGGTCCCACAAGGGCCCTGGTGGGGACCATGACCATGGGCACGACCATGGGCACAGCCATGACCACGGGCACGACCACGGGCATGACCACGGGCACGACCACGGCCGCCGTCCCCGGAACTGAAGCATCTCCTGGGGTGTCTGTGCCCACAGGGCTCTGCTTTCCCAGCACCAGCATCCCTTCCCTGGAACCAAAGCCTTGTCAGCTGCTTCTGCCTGTGGCATTGAAATAAAATCCTTTACTTCGAGCACCAAATGCATCTTGTTACATGTTCTGGGGGCTCCGGGGGTGGGTGGGATTCCAGATTCTCACCCAACCCATGGCTGGGGGGGTTAAACACAGATTGAGCTGGAGGAGCAACGGGAGGGGAAGGTGGCACAGGGGGATCTTGCTCTGGGCAGAATAGGGAGTCCCCACTGAGCAAAACAGGCTGTGTGGGCTCCTGAAGGGGGTCAGATCCCAGTGTGCTCCCGCTCTCAGTGGGTGGTTGGTCCCAGCATCCTCTACCTCAGCAGACAGCGAGTGTGTCCTTGGTAGGAGCAGCTGGAGCACTCCCAGCCCTGCTTCTCCCAGTCCTCTTTGGATCAGCTCCAGGACACAACAGGGGGGAAGCACCGGAGCATTCCTAGCCCTTCTTCTCCCAATCCCTTTTTGGATCATCTCCAGGACATGCCAGGGGTGAAGCACAGGAACATCCCTATCCCTGCTTCTCCCAAATCCCCTTTGTACCAGCTCTAGGATGTGCCAGGGGGGTAACAGAGGTGGGGAACATCCCCAGCCCTTCTCCTCCCAGTCCCTCTTTGGACCAGCTCCAGGACATGCCAGGGGTGAAGCACAGCAGGGGGGGGGTCCTTGTCCAGGTCTCTGCTGAGCCCCAGCCCTGGAGTTGGAGGTGCCACATCCGGGGGGTGCCTGTGATGCTTTTGCAACCCCCAAAGCAACCAACTGGCCCCAGCCCAGCAGAGAATGAGGCCGAGGGGCTCCAGGAGCTCCAGGGGGCTGATGTGGGGCAGCTCTGTGGCGGGAGCTGCTTGGAGGTGCTGCCCTGGTCACACACAGTGGTGACTCTGCACAATGAAATTGCAGGGTTTTATAGGGTGGGACGACAGCCCCCCGAGTCCTGGCACTTCTAAAGGTCACCGTGGGCTCCTGGGGGGCAGAAACAGGAGTGACAAAGAGCTCCTGACTGTGCTGGTGACTGTGCACCGAGGGGGAAACCCTCAGGCTCAGGAGGATCCGACATTTCCAATATCAGCCGAAACCAGGAGCCCGTCCCACATGAAACCCAACCACTGTGAAGGCACTTGCACCCCGTGACACAGATCACTGCTGTCAGGCTCCACAAGGGATTTGGGGAGCAAATGGGATTTGGGGAGCCCTTGTCCCCTGGAGGCAGATGCCACTCACTGTCCTGCCAGGGCACCCTGGTGGCACTTGGGCATCGCTCCCCTTGCAGGCCTGGGCACCATGAGCTGCCCCCCCCCACAGGTTTTGGGGAACAAAAAGGAGGAAAAAACAGGAATTCAGGGCCCAGATGTCACATGTGGGGGCTACACAAGCCTCCAAACCTTGCCCAAGGCTTTCCCTGTTGGCGGAGGAATGAGGATGCAATTTGGGACTGCTGACAGTCCCTAATGAGCGGAGCCGGAACACAAAAAGAGCAATAATGTGAGTCAGGGATACGGGAATAAAACTCATGCAACAGTTCCTGCCACTGCCCCCGGGCCACACGAGGAGCATCCTCAAACAGGACTGGTTACCCTCTTGTTCTGCTGGTCCTCTCCTCTTCCTGGTATCTATTGTCTTGGTTTAAATCTTCTGAGAGTCTCCTCATTCTTCTGCACGGGTGACACAGAGGTGACAGTTGCAAAACATTTGGTGGCTCATCCACCAGCCTGTGGAGACCCTGAGCTCGGTTTTTCCTCTGTTTTTATGCCCGGTTTCCTCCAGAAAATTCCTGGAGTGAGAGGAAAGGTCTGGTGTGGGTGACGTGAAGATAGAGAGGAATGGAAAATACTCTGGAAAACCAGTTTTGAAAGGCAGATGCTGCTTCGTGCAAAACAGCCCGACTTTCTCCCCCACCAGTCTGAAAACGTGTGAATTTTTGGCACGTTGCAAAACTTGCCCAGTTCTGGCAACTTGTGCCAAGGTGTGACCACACACCCGGCGTGGGTCCCCTCCTGCTGCACGTGGGGCCTGGCAGAGGTGACAGCCGGGGCAAGGACGGCGTTTCCAAAGCCCGGTGGGTGCAACCAGGAACTGCCTGAGGAGGAACGAGCCGGGAGGGGCTCGGGAAGGGCCCACCCGGCAATTTCCAGGAGCGGGAAAGGCGAACTCAAGCCACTGCTTGTGGCAGGTGTGTCACCAGCTGTGGCGAAACCGCCCCTCAACCGGGGATAAAAGGGCTGCCCGGGCTCCGGGAGCACAGAAGGGACCTGCTCTCTGCACACCCTCCTCGAGACCAGGGTGAGTGGGACCGGGAGGGCCTCCAAGGGACACGGTGAGGGAGACGCAGTTTTGGACGTGGACTCAGCCCAGGGGGGTGGTTTCTGCTCAGGGCAGGGGAGGAGGCTGGTTTGGGCTGCAAAACAAGGATAAATTCTGGCACTATATGGAATATATGTAATATATAATGCATGTGTTTTATTACTATATATATATATGTGACAATATATATTATATATTGTTATATATTGTATATATTAAAATAACATAATATAGGTATAATTTGGCAAAATATATAATATAACATAATATATTATATATTATATATTATAGAGTTATATGTATA
>NW_021938915.1:146369-151431 GCF_001715985.3 Manacus vitellinus
ATAGTATATATTATACATAGAAATAACACAATATATATTTTGGCATTACATATAAAATAGAACACAGTCTCCGGGGCCAGGTAGGGGCAGCTCCCCCTCCCTCGGGTGCCTGATTTTGGGCCCATTTCAGAGCTTCGAGGTGTTTCCCAGTTTCTGCAGGTACCTCCCGAGCTCAGCCATGTCTGCCAGCACCCACAGCCACGCCGAGAGCCGGCAGTTCCCTGGGAATTGCACCCTGGAGAGGGCCCTGAAGACCATCGTGGACGTTTATCACCGTTACAGCGTCCGGCAGGGAGAGCTCGACCTCCTCAGCTTCAACGACTTCAAAACGCTGATCACTGAGCAGGCCCCCACCTTCCTGCAGGCCTGTGTGAGTGCCAGAGGGGCTCCCTGGGGGAGCATTCCCTCAGGATGTGCCGGGGGACGAGGCTGAGGTGGCTCTGAGGGAATGGGGAGCAGGTCCCACCATGGCAGTGGTTCACTGTGGTCAGACTTGTGGGGCCACCTGAGCTTTCTCCTCCAGCCAGAGGGACTAGGGACAAGTGTCCACTTAGGGCTTAATTAGGGGCTAATTGCACTGTAGGAGAGGGTCATGATGTCCTGCAGATCCAGACACATTCCGGGGCATGGAAGGACCCAGCTGGCTCTGTCTCCACTGGTGGATTCAGAGACAGGGGAGGGGATGCACTAAAACCTCTCCTGTCCCCCAATTCCAGGGCAGGAACCAACGTGGTTACTTGGACAAGATCTTCAAGGAGACTGACCTCAACAAGGACAAGGAGCTGTCCTTCGAGGAGTTCAGCATCGTCCTGGCCAAGGTGGCTGACGATGCCCATCGCATCAGCCACGGCTCCGACCGCTGCGGGCCCGACCAGGACTGAGCCTCAGCTCCCCCCCCCATGGAACACCAGGAGAGGGCTGCTTTAGGAATGGGGCTCTGGGTGCTCTCTGCCTGCTGGGATCCCTCACGCCTGTGAGACAATAAAGCATCACTTGAAATCCACCGAGTCCTTCCCGTGCCGACAATTCCTTCCGCATCCCACGGGTGGGGGGGAGGGTGGGCACTGGTACTGGGGGAAACCCAGGGGGTGACAAGCCCTGCTCTTCCCTCTGCCCACATCAGCCCTTAAAAGTGTGTTTTGAAAGAGTTTTGCAACCCTTGCCAAGCTCGGGGTGCCCTGCCAGGGCTCAGCTCCTCGGGGCACAACTAACCCTGGGCACCTGGAAACGCATCCTGAGTTCCCCAGACCCTCTCAGTCCCTCCAGTGAGCAGATCCTTGCCCGGACCTGCTGGCCTTGGGAACGGGGTTGTAGGTGGACAGGGGGCTGTGCAAGTCCTGTGCAAGGGGGGCTGCAGAGCCAGCAGAAAGTTGTGCCAGGACATGTTCCTGGGCCCCTCAGCACTGCCTGGGCTCCCTCAGCACTGCCTGGGCTCCCCGGTCACCCCAGATCACAACCAAACATGCAGAGGCTCATTCCTCTTGCCTGTGGGCACATCCAAGGATCCAGCCACTATCCCACCTTGGAAACCCCTCCCACACCCTTGTTCTTCCCCACCTCCAGGGTGATAAAGTGACCAAAAGGGGGGTTTCCTGATATTGCTACAAAATTCTGCAATGCCGGGGATGGTCCCGGACACCCTGTTGTGAAACAGCCCAGACCTTCTCCAGACCTTCTGAGCATCAGAACACCCCTGTTGTGAAATGCAGAGCACCCCCAGTGAGGGCTGGAGCCCGGGGGGGCTGTTGTATCACAGAATCATTCCCAGAATCACTGAGGATGGAAAAGCCCTCCAAGGTCATCAAGTCCAACCTTTGACCATCTCCCAGAGCACTCAGTGCCACAGCCAGTCGTTCCTTGGACACCTCCAGGGCTGGGGACTCCCCCACCTCCCTGGGCAGCCCCTTCCAAGGCCTCACCACCCCTTCCAGGAAGAAATTCTCCCTGAAAAGCAGTTTGTAGACCAAGGCTGCACCTCTGAGCAGCTCCCTGCATGGTGCTGCCCCACATCAGCTCCTCTGGAGCTCCTGGAACTCACCCCAGGCCTGTCCATGGCCCTGTTTTGGCCTCCACTTTGTGTCTGAGACCAACACAATGCTTGGCAGGTTAAACAAACCCCAAAACGAGTCTGCTGAGTCAGCAGGCAGCGCTTTTTGATGAAGAAACACTGGAAAGTCTCGTTTTGCTCCCAAACTTGGCAGCTCCGAAGCCAAAGCGCCTGCGCTGGGTCTGTGCCACGCTGAGAGACAACAACAACAAAAGCCACAGAGTGAGGACAGAGTCCCAAAATGTGCAAAAAAAAATAAACACCTTTCAGCCAGACCTGGTCTGTACAGCTCAGAGCACACCTGGGGTGGGGACAATCCACCCCTGGAGGTGAAATGGAGCTCCTGGAGCCCTGCCAGGCCAGGCACACGCCCTGGATTATGTGTCTGTCACGGAAACACATTTGCTGCAGGCAGGGGATGGTCCCTCAGTGCCACCTCTGTGCCCGTGTCACACAGGCAGCCCTGGCACTGCTGCCAGGCCTGTGCTTGTGGCACTCGCTGGTCTGGGTGGAGACAGATGGGTCAAAGGTTGGATCTGATGATCTTGGGGGGCTTTTCCAACATAACGAAGCACTGGGACCCTTCAGGGTGCCCCAGCTCTGCAGGGATGGGGACACTCACTGGAGAAGGGCAGGAATGATGGTGTGGGTGCCCTGTGGCACCAGAAGACACCCCTATGAATGGGCAAAACCAGGTGAAGTGGAAGAATCCCAAGGGAACGGACTTTTGGCAAGAGTTGGTGGAGAATTGATCACGATTTTCCCACATTTCCTCATTTCCCACATGCTGGGAAGGAGGGAACAGGGTGAGGGCAAAGTTCACAGCTCAAACCTCAACCAGGTGAAGGGGACCCACCTGAGGGGACATTTCCATGTCCTGCCCACCCCCTGCCACCCCAGTGGAGTCCGTGACACCCTGACCTTGCGGGAAAAGCCACAGAGACCCTTTTTAAGGAACTGCCCCCGAGCCTTAAGCAACGCCCAGTGTGTCATGAGCATGGACTGGAACTGGATGAAACAGGGACATTTCACAACCTTTCATGGCCAGGGTATAAGAGACCCCTCGCTTGGGACCTGCCCCACACCGGTCCCAGGGGATCTCACTCCGCTGACAAGATGAGCAAGGCAAGTCCAATGTGCATTTAAGGTCTCTTTTCCAGGTGCTGGTTGGGCCACCAGAGGTGTGAAGACCCTCAGGGAGCATCTCATCATGACCTGCCATCGGTTGCTGGCAGAGCACAACCAGTTCCACTCAGGCTCATCCCACAGGGATGTTTTCTCCTGGAGGAGGTTCCCCCCTGGCACGTTCTGACCACCAAAGGGGCTCCAGGACATCAGATCTTGTGCTCTGTATCTCTCCAGAGGTTTTTGGGGTGCTACCAGCTGGTTTGGGAGTTCCTAGGAAGGAGGCACATTTCAAGGGAAAAACCCCCTGGCCGTGTCCTCACTGCCCTGGTTATGGCAGATTTCCACACCCATTGTGGCTCCTGCTGTTATTTGGTGCAACCCTTTCTCTTCCAGAGCTCCCAGAGCCAGGAGCAGCTCTCCGAGCTGGAGAAGGCCATGGATGTCATCATTGATGTCTTCCACCACTACTCCAGGCGGGAGGGGGACAGGGACACCCTGACCAAGAAGGAGCTGAAGCTCCTCATTGAGAAGCATCTTGCCAACTACCTGAAGGTGAGTGGGCCCAGAGCAGGGTCCACATGGGGAGGGAGCTGGGCTGGACCCCCCTAACCTGGATATCTCCTGCCCAACCCTCTCTGTCCAACCTCCCCTTTCCAAACCTGCTCCATAAAGTCAGAGGAAGGAATCCCACCCAGGTCTGGGTGAACCTGCAGCCGGATATTGACCCTCATCCCCTCCTCCGTAAAAATCAGGGTTAGGCTGCTCAGGAGCTCCTTTGCCATCTGGAAATGGGCTCAGAAACACCACCCCCAAATCCCACTATTTTTGTGACTCCCTTTTCTAGTGTTGAGCGAAGGGTTTTTTCGCCCAAGGAGAGGTTTGAGCTGTGAGTGATGCTCCCCCTCACCCTGTCCCTTCCTCCTCTGCAGCACGTGAAGAACAAGGCCACCATCGACGAGATCTTCAAGGACCTGGACATCAACAAGGACGCCCAGATCAGCTTCTGCGAGATGATGATGCTCATCGTCCGTGTCACCAGCGCCACCCACGAGCACCTGCACGAGGTGGAGGACCAGCAGCACCAGCACCACCACCACCAGCACCACCACTGAGCTGGGCTTGGCCCCTCAGCCGTGCTGCAGCCCCTGGTTTCCTCCCCCCCATGGAAAATTTCGGGCTGGGAAAGGCTCCAGGATCAAACCCAACCTCGGACACCCCTCTCTGCCCACCTCCCTCCCCTCCTTCTGCAAAGTGTGGTGGGTTTGCTGCCAAATAAAGATTTGCTCTGAGGCTGCCAAAGCTCTGCTGTGTCTGTGTGGGTTTTCCTCCAGGCGAGTCCTGCACTTTCCTCTCTCCTTAAACCCCGCAAATCCGGGGGGGGAAATCCTTGGAGACAGGTTCAGGGGAGGTGGATGCGTGGGAAGTTCAGGGTTCCCTCCAGCAGGTGCTCAGGATGCTCCAGGTATCACAGCGTGCCCCAGGGGTCACAGAAGACACTAAAATTTGACATTTTCAGCTAGAAAACAACCCCATTTAGGCCTGAAAACACTCCACAGCTCTCCTTGGAGCAAGCTGTGGGGGTGGGCAGGAGCTGGAAGGATGGGTGGGGATGGATAAACACTCTTTTTGGGAGGAACACCCTTTTTAGGGCAGTTTTGCTCCATATGGGGGTGGACATGTTAAGTTTTGGGGTTGCATCCAATAGTAAGGTCCAGCCACCAGGTTTTGTGGGGACAAGAGCCCAGAACAACCCCAACTCCTCCCTCAGAACATCCCAATTTGCCCCGGGAAGGTTCATCTGTCATTAATCAGCTGCTTTCCAGAGAGAAATTCGGGCTGGAACCACCACCAGAGCTGCTGAGCAGCCGCCCAGGCACTCTCAGAGCC
>NW_021938915.1:153860-160839 GCF_001715985.3 Manacus vitellinus
CCGCCAACGCCCCCGGGGGGCTGAGGGGGCACCGACCTCATCTGCCTCCGTCGCGTATCTGGGAATCTGGGAAGGTGCCTGAGCCTTTAATGAGAGCTGGCACACCCCGCGGGGCAGGGAGGGCTCCTCCCGCCCCTGCCCAGCTGAGCAAACCCGCGGTGGGGACTCCGGGACCACACAGAGAGCCCGGAGTCCGTCCTGGTGCTGCTGCTGGAGCCTCCTCAGAACCCGGGGCTGGGGCTTTGCCCGGAGCCCTGAGGCAGCCTGAGCCCAGCAGGGCTGAAATCCCTCCTGTGCCGTGCCCTGATGGGCTCCATGGGCTGCAATCCTTCCTGTTCTGTGCCCTGTGAGCTCCACGGGCTGAAATCCCTCCTGTGCCGTGCCCTGATGGGCTCCACGGGCTGAAATCCCTCCTGTGCCGTGCCCTGACGTGCTCTAAGGGGCTGAACCTCAGCCTGGCACCGAGGGCACACACCAGGGTGGGCAGTGACTGGCCCTGTCCCATCAGGGTGTCCAACGAGTGACTCTCCCATGGGAGGTTGTTCATAACCCCCCTGGCCACGGCCACCTGGGTGTCACTGGGTGTCCCCACTGTCACCACTGCCCTGCACTCTCAGGGCTCCTTGTCCTGCCCTTGCCCAAGCTGGGCAAACGTGGGTGCAGTCTGGGCCCAGAGGCAGCTCCCAGGACATGTGGGACAGCCTCAAAAATCAGATGAAAGCTCCTTTTCTGCAGGAATTGTTTTGGTCTCTGACATTTTCTAAGCTTCAGCATCACAAAGCCCCTCGAACTCACAAACAACTTTGGTTGTAAGGGAAAAAAAAAACCATTTAGGGGATGAAAAATGCAAAGTTTTATGCACGAAGAGAACCTCTGGTCGGGTTTTTTTTGGAGATCCAAGGAGGTGTTCCCAGTGCACAGCCAGAACCACATGCTGACCTACATACACCTTCCCAGGTGTGCTGGTAAACATCCTCCGAGGAGCAGGATAATGAGGGAGGCTCCCTGGGAAGAGCAGCAGTGTGGGGAGAACAGGACTGACCAGAAGGGATCCTCACCCTCCACCCACTCCCCGCAGCCTGCAGGGCCGGGGCAGAGCTGCTCCCACCATCCCATCTCTCCCCTCTGCACCAGCGCCTGGTGGACGCAGGTGAGTCTCCACCGGTCCTTTCTGGGCTTGAAACCAGCTTTTGTGTTTCCAGGGTTATTTTGGAACCAGTTCTTCCCAGCGGAGCTCAGGTGGGAAGGACGAGATCGGCTCCCAGGAGGGTGTGAGGACACGGCTCTTCCCTCCCCTGCACGAGCTGATTCATCCACCCCAAGTGCCTGAGATGGCCACGGGGAGACTCTTCCCTTTAATTTAACGAGGCAGTTAAAATTCAGCTGAGACCCACCAGGGAAAGTGGAGAAATGGAGGGAATTGAGGTGAAAGTCCTCAGAGGAGTCAGGATGGGCAGCCCAGCAAGGGAAAGGTGCTTTTTACCTCTGGCAAGAAAAGGTTCAGAAAGATTTGACCTGAACTGAACATTCTGTGGGAATGGAATGGGGGGGGTTTCCTGCAGGCACAGCTGCCCCTGCCAACTGCTGTGGCCTCAAGTTTTGCTGCCCTCCAGGACTGGAGACATGTCCAAGCTCATTAAAGCCATCACTGACATGCTGGAGAGTTACCAGGGCAGTGCCAGAAAGGGGAGGAAATCGGAGACGTTCAGCAGGAGTGAGTTCAAGAAGCTGATCCAGCAGGAATTTGCCCCTGTCAAGGTAAATCTACAGCCTTGGGGGTGCCAAGATGTGTGGGAAAGGTGCTGGGGTGATATTTAGGGGTGGTCAGGGGTGCTGAGGGGGCTGCAACACCCACCCCACAGCCAGGGTTGGAGTGGGATCTCTCCAGTCTTTGATTTTCCCGGGGTTGTGCATCGTGGCTGATTTCCTTGGGCTTCTGTTGCAAAGCTCCCGTTCCCCCTCCTGGTCCTGCTGTCCCCATTTTCCTGCAGGGAATGGGACAGTGAGGATGGGGTGCTTGGTCCCCCCCCGGCTCCATTTCCTCCCTGGGCAAATCCAGCTGTAATCCCAGGCTGTGACCCCTTGGCTCTGGACCCCGTGCCCCCTCCTGTGCCTGCTGCTCCTTTTCCTTGCTTTGCCCTTGCACTGAGGGCACCCAGCCCTCGCTTCTGCCCCCTTTGGGAGGGGCTGATGGGCTCCTGTCCCCTCAGAGGTCGCCCACCAGCAGGTACAGGTACATCCCCCGCTCCTCGGACCCGGACACCGAGCCCATGAACAAGAAGGAGAGGGGCAAACGCTGCGTGTACTGAGGGGCACCTCCACCACTCCTGGGGCCCAGAGGGAGCAGGTAAGGACAGCTCAGGGAGCTCACAAAGCTCCTGCACAACATTTGCATGGACTCATTAGGAGGGGACAGAGACATCATGGGACCGGTGTCACCCCGAGGTGACAAGACTTTACCCCCAGTCCATCAGGGGGGTGGGATCCACAGGATATTCTGAGTTGGAAAGGACCCACAAGGATCATCAAGTCCAAGTTTTAAGTGGATGGCCCATGCAGGGATGAATTCCAGCTCCACGGGGGCTCAGAGAGCATCCAGTCAGCTCTAATTAAAATTGCACAGAGTTCTTGGGCACAGATTTAGTGCAAAGCAGAGGAGTTGGGTAAATGGGGGTTGGGGGGGGGAATGTCACCCCCAGCAGGATTTTGGGACAGCCATGAGTGAAATCCTCCATGGGTTTTCCTCCCTCTCTGCAGGACCCCTGAATTGCTCTGTGGGCCAAGGGCAGTGACAGCAGCACAGTGGGATCACTCTGAGCCCTGGGATCTCCTGGGATCCCCTCTTGGGCTCTCTCTGCTCCTCCAGTGCTGGCAACACCCCAGGAGATGTGCAGACCACACCCTGCTCCACCTATTACCTCCATGAGGCAAAAAGGGTCTCTTGTTTGCCCCTGATGCTTCTCGGGTGTCTCTTTGGGGTGCTTTAAAAATGCAGCTTGAGGGCTGGAGGGGGGGGGTGAGGCCAGATCTGTTCTTCTCTTCTCCTAAACACAATGCCAGAGCACGAGCTGAAGTATCAACCCCTTCATCCAGGTTTTTAATGGGGAGAAAGTGAAAAATCTCTGGTTAATGGGGCTGGAATGACCCATGCAATTAGTTGACTCAGATTGTAGAGCAATAATGAACAAAGAGTGGCAATTCCTCGAGGAAAATTAAAGGCTTATGGTTGAGAGCTCATCTCCAGCTCACTTGGAGCCAGCAGCAAAATTCCCATGGGTTTGGAGAGGTGGACACACTGAAAATAGACCTCACCTGCATCTGATCCTTCAGCTGTTCAGGGGTTGGTCCATCAGCCCATCACTGTTTCGTTGTAAATATCCAAAAAGTGGCTTTTTTTCTGGCTTATTTTGCTCCTTCTTACCCAAGTGGTTGTAAGACCGTAAAAACCCCAATAAAAATGGTACAAAGTGATGCCTGTCCGACTTTTATGAGCCTCACACTGATCACCAGGAGCCTCCAGGAGCAACTGGGAGGTTGCTCAGAGCTGTGGTGGTGGGGAAGCCCCAAGGGGACGGGGCAGGGTTGGAAAGGGGGTCTGGGGGTACCAGGGATCCCCACAAGGGGCACCACACCCCGGTGTGGGGCCCGGGCAGGACCTGCCACGGGGTGGGGAGAGGTTTTTGTGCTTCTCCACCATGTAGGACCTTGTTCCCAGGGGAGGGGAGCAGCTGAGGGAGGGATGATCCACACGGGCTGTGGTCGGTGATCGGAGCATCCCGAGGGCTCGGGGAGGAACCAACCCCATTGATTCTGTGCTGCTGAGCCCAAGGAAACGCCAACACAGGAGAGAGCTTGAGAATGGAACACTTTATTGGGCACCTTCTGGGGCCAAAGCAGAGCCTGGGGTGTCAGTGGTGCCCCTTCCCCAGGGAGCAGCAGCTCTGGAGGGTGCGGGAGAGGGTTTGTCAGCCGGGCACCCCTGGGGCTGGCAGAGCTCTGGGAGGTGGGAGGCAGCTGGTCCAGGCATGGACCCCCATCACTTCGTCTTCTGCTGGGGCACCTGGGGCACCTGCTGCTGCTGCTGCTGGACCCGAATCTGGGGCTTCCCGTGGCAGCCGGAGCTGCCGGAGCTGTGACAGCCCCCAGAGCTGCCACCAGAGCTGTGACAGCCACCACCCCCGGAGCTGTGGCAGCCACCTCCACCCCTGGAGCTGTGACAGCCCCCAGAGCTGCCCCCAGAGCTGTGACAGCCCCCAGAGCTGCCCCCAGAGCTGTGGCAGCCCCCACCCCCGGAGCTGTGGCAGCCCCCGGAGCTCTGGCGGGTGTAACTGTGGCACTGGTCCTTCTCCTGCCGGGAGCACATTGTCCTGTGCTGGGGGGACCTGTGGGGAGAGACAGGAACCATCAGGGGCTGCTGCAATCCCACCATCCCCATCGTCCCACTGCCCCCGTTGTCCCAGTGCCACCATCCCGGTGTCCCCGTGCCCGCCCCCTTTGCCATCCCACCCTTGGTGCTGCTGTGCAGGATCCCAGGAGATGCCTCCCAGGATCTGGAGCAGTGTCCTGCATCCAGGACGGAGGATTCCATCCCTTGGGTGCAGCAGCATGGCCTGACCCAGCCATGAGACAGGTCCTTGTCTTCCTCCCTGCATCCCACACCCCGTGAGCATCCCCTGCCCAGCGCTCCGAGCTCTGCTTCCTTCACTGGAAATGATTCCCCAAGGAAGGAATACCCAGACTTACCTGAGCTTGAAGGAAAAGCAAGAGGAGGGAATGAAGGTGCTGGGCCAGGAGCAGTTTTATAGAGGTGCCAGATGGTTTTCCCGGAAATGAGACAGGTCCCTGTCACAGGGATCTGTTAATTTATCACCCAATCCCCATCCGACCGCCCTGTGTTTACATCGCCCTCCTGACTCATGAGTGATGGATATCATTCCTTTTTTATCTGTTTCCTGTGCCACATAAGTGTCTAATTGCCAGCCTCACCTGCCTCTAATAGGAAAACCCGTGGGTGCCTGGATTTCCAAAGCCTCGTCTGCTTGGGATTTGTTTTGTGAAATTAAGCTCAGGCTTAATTATAGCCCCATCTCCTGAGGCTCTGCTGCCAGAGCCTAATCCCTGCAGTGGAGCCAGCACCAAATAAAGCCAGGAATAAGCCAGGTAAACACAGAGGAAAGTGGCTCTCCCTTCTCCATGAGATACTCCATCTGAAAGCTGCCACAGTCGTGGGAACAATCAGTGGGATGAGGGCAAAGTCCTCCTGGGTTTCCTCTGGAGAAGGGTCTCACATCATCATCAGGGGTTTCTAGAACCCTCTTTGACCTAAAAGAGTGTGAATTCCCCCCAAAATGCAGCAAGAGGAAGGTGTTGGGGGCTGTGGAAAGCCTTGCAAGCCCTGCTGTGTTCACACAGACCTGAGCAAGGTGACGGAGAGGAGCCATTTCCACCTCCTTAACTACAAAGGTCATTGAATAAAGGAACTAAAATGAGGAATTAAAGGACCCATTTGGTGTTCCCTGCTGGAGCAAAGCCAGAGCTCTGGAAATGTCCCTCCTGCACATCCCTGTCTGGGTTGGAAACTGCCCAGCACTTCACCACCCCACAAACTCCACTGACCTCTAAAGGCCACAGCTCCTTTTTTATGGGATAAAGGCAAGGAAAAGTCTGGGACACAGAAGACAATGTTGGGAGCTGCACAAACAAACGGGGACATCCCCATGTTGCCAAAGAGTGTCCTGCTGCTCATATCCAGGATTTGGGATGCTCAAGCTGCTCACACCCCAAGTTTGGGATGCTTGAACTGCTCATCAGGAGCCTCCACCTGGTGGTGGTGGGTGTGGCTCTCACTGGGAGGTCGGAGCTGGGGAGGATTGCAAAGCTCTCCCCTGACCCCGCAGACCTGTGGCTCACCCAGCACCAAATCCAGCTGCTATTTTCCTTGCTGACTGTCACTGAGGTCATGGAATTCCCTCCAGAACCCGGTGGCTGTGGCAGTAACTGGCAGAGGAACTGGGAAAACACCCACTCAGGGCCAGGTGAGTGCTGGGGCAGGTCCCTGCCTGCACCAGGGGCCAGTTCCTGCCCTGTGTCCCCGTTGGGCTTTGGCTCTTGCTGTGACACCCCTGTCACCCCCTGAACAATCCCCCAAAAGCATTTCTGAGCACTATGGGGCAGCCTGGTTTTGTCTTTTCCAGAAGATTTTAAGAGCTGTGGTGTCTTAGAATCATGGGATGGTTTGGGTTGGAAGGGACCTTAAAGATCATCTCGTTCCACCCCCTGCCATGGGCAGAGACACCTCCCACTATCCCAGGTTGCTCCAACCTGGCCTTGGACACTTCCAGGGATCCAGGGGCAGCCACAGCTTCTCTGGGCAGCCTGTGCCAGGGACTCCCCACCCTCACAGGGAACAATTTCTTCCCAGTATCCAACTTAAATTTCCCCTCTTTCAGTCTGAACCCATCCCCCCTGTCCTGTCACCCCCTATTTCCTTTTTTATTGTGGTTACAGGGAAAAGAAATATCTTTGAAGAGGCAAAGCCCGAAGAGGCAAAGGAAAGGAAGCCCAAAACTTAGGATGAGTGATCACTCCAAGGGTTTCCTTGGGATGAGTGGGGTTGGCAGCTGGGCTCCCTTTGCTCAGCCTTTGAGCAAGGGTGTAACACATCCCAGCTCCAAAGCCCCTTCCCTGGTTGCCTCCCTGGCTTGGGAAAACAAGGATGAGGAGTTTAAGGAAATGCAAACGCAAGAGAGATCTTGGGAATGTAACTTTATTGGGCACCTCATGGGGCCAAAGCACAGCCTGGGGCATCAGCTGAAGGCAGCAGAGAACCACCAGTGATGTCCCTTCCCCAGGTGGCTCCAGAGGTCACAGGAGGGGATTTGGCACCCGGACAACCCCGGGGCTGGGGAGCTCTGGGGAGGTGGGAGGGAGCTGGTCCAGGTGTGGCCTCTGCAGCTGGAGCTGGGGCTGTGGGACTCCC
>NW_021938915.1:162572-165151 GCF_001715985.3 Manacus vitellinus
AGGGGGACTCAATGGGTTTGGAGGGCTTTTCCAGCCTGAATGATTCTGGGATTGTGTGGTTTGACTGGTCCCACTGTTGGCTCATTTCCCTTGGAACCATCCAAAACACAGTGGAGTGATGAAGAGAGAGAAAAGATCCCCCCAAACCTTTTTTTTGCCGGTCAAAGGTTTTCTGCTGTTGCCAGAAGGACCACAAGCAGTTGGAATTCTTATTTTTGGAAGGGAGAAGCCCTGCCCTGGGTAGCGATCCAGGATTAGCAAGGTGCATAATTATGTGGTTGACTTTCAGCCCGTGAGTAATTCCCGAGCAGTGCCGGTGGTTTTATTCCAGGTTTTTATTCCAGCTTCGGTGCTGCCACGTGCAGGACGAGGGTCCCGTGGGTGCTGCCTGTGGTGTCACACCGTGGCTGCCACATTGTGGGGACCTGTCAGACCCCGGGGACTGTCTTGAACTTGTAGGAAGGTCCTTTTTGGGTTTTCCCTGACCCCCAATTAACTCCTAATTGAGTTAATCCCGGTGCTGTTCCGGAGGATGCCCAGACCCACACAGGCCTCCAGGCTGGGCCATGTTTGCAGTGAGAGCTGATCACAAGCAATAATTTGGGATACTCCCTGTACCTTTTCTCTGCGTGGGCTGGGAATTGTTTAGGACCACGGAGCTTGTTTGGCTCTTTTCTGTCACTGCTTGTGGAAGATATTTCAGTAATTAAACTGGAAGTTCAGTAATTAAACAGGCAGCAAATAAAAGACTAAACTCAGGATTTCCAGCTAAAGTAGGGGAGCTGCTGAGATTTTGTCAAGGGGAAAGTGCTTGGGAAACACTGGGTGGAAAACATTTCCCTTCCAGCCGAGATGCTCAAGGAGTTGGTATTTTTGGGCCACTTCTCCTGCCTTTAATTTGTCTTTCTCCATGTTGATTAAGGTTTTATGCTGATCCCAGGGAAATGGAGCCTCATCCCACCTTTCCTAAGACTGTTTCACACCCGGCATCCCTTGGGAAGGCACCGAGGTGCCTCTCCTGCCTCTCCTGAGCTCCTGCTTTCAACACAAGTGCCTGACTCTTTGTTAAGTCACTGCAAGTCCTGAGTGGTTCCTGCATCCCAAAACCCATCTGACACATTCGGTGTTCCCGAAACACGGAGGATTTTTGGAAAGGTGGGAGGACAGGGCAGGGTTAAAGAACCAGGTGAGCAACCTAAATGCTTCTTTTGTATTGCTAAATTGCTGTTACAAACTGGAACAGTGTCAGGGCAAACTGTACCCAGGCTGCTTAATTGTGTTTTGTTCTCCCATCAGAAAAATATGGTCAATATTCTTCGGGAAAAAAAGACTCCAAGTAATTTTTGGCCCCCGACAACTCGCTGTGCTCAGTTCCTTGTGCTGAGTTTGTGAATGAAGAGCATCCAGCCAGCTGGCCTGGGCACCTCTAGATTTTGGGTTTGGCCACTTCAAAGTGCCTTGAAAATGGGGTTTGACATGGGGGGGGCTCAAGGCAAATTCCAGAGTCACACTGAGAGCTTTTCCAAAGGATCCCAAAGCAGAGAGTGAGCTGCTGCCTGCACCCTTTTCAGCAATGCCAGATATTTCTGATCCTCCTGACGCACTCGAGAACCATCTTATCAAGGTAACATCCATTTCATGAATGGCAATGCCAGAGCAATAAATTACCCAATTCCTTTTAATTACAAGTTGAGAAGAAATTTGTCAGCGTGTTGTGTAACGCTGACGCCCCCGGCCCGGCCCAGAGCTCCTCAAGGGCTGGGCAGAGGGTTTCTAGAAAGGCTTGCTGGGAGGTTTGCCCCCAGCACGTGGAGATACCTCCCCCAGGGTTGGCCTTTTGGGGCCAAAAGGCAAAAAAATGGGGTTCTTTGTCTATGAGACTCTTTCTGCCCTGTGGTTGTGCCCAGAGCCAGCCCTGAGCTGTGCAAGGCAGCCCTTGGGGTCTTGCTGGGGGTCTTGGGTCTCCAGCTGTGTGGGAAGGGGGTGTGGGGGAGAGTTGTCAGCATCTGAAAATCTTTATTGTCTCTTTCTTTTCCTTTGGAGCCCAAAGTGGGGCTGTGGCAGTGCCCAAACCCTGTCTGGGCAGGGCAATGTCAGGGCGTTAAACAAGCACGAGGTGTCTTGTACTGTGACACGAAACACAAGGGGAAAGGGAAATCATCCACACAAAACCCTCCTGAACCCTGAACTGTAGTGTCTAAAAACCCATTCCAAACTCCAGATTGTAATGGCTCAAAACCCCTCCCAAACTCCAGATTTTGGCTCTGTGCAGTCACAGATGATACAGAGAAAGCTGTGCCATGAACAGAGAGTTTATTTCAGCACCCACAGACAAAGCTCAGGAGAGGTCACAGGACTCACCAGGGGAGGGGGAGGAGACATTTTCTTTGGGAATTGCTGGGGACATGCAAAGCTTTCTGAACTGGGCACAGGGTCAAGGACATGCCTGGATCACCTGCAGATGAGGGTCTGATCACTTCATCTTCGAGGACACTTGGTAGATTTGCTGCTGGCACTCCTGGGTGTTTCCGTGGCAGGATCCACCACTGCTCCCGTGGCATCCAGATCCACTGCTGCCA
>NW_021938915.1:165294-172636 GCF_001715985.3 Manacus vitellinus
GATCCACTGCTGCCATGGCAGGATCCACCACTGCTCCTATGGCATCCAGATCCACCACTGCTCCCGTGGCATCCAGATCCACCACTGCTGCCATGGCATCCAGATCCACTGCTCCTGTGGCATCCAGATCCACCACTGCTCCCGTGGCATCCGGATCCACTGCTCCTGTGACACCCTTCGCTGCTGTGGCAGGAGGATCGTTCCTGCTGGTGGCACTGGTCTTTGTCCTGGCGGGAGCACATCCTTGGAGACCTGCTGGGAAGACTCATCTTTGAGTGAGTGCCACGGCAAAGAACACTGGAAGTGTCCAAGGCCGGGTTGGAAGGGGCTTGGAGCAACCTGGGCTAGTGGAAGGTGTCCCTGCCCATGGCAGGGGGTGGAACAAGATGATTGTTAAGGCCCTTTCCCACCCAAACCATTCCATGATTCTATGATTATAATCCAGGTTCTTGAAGAAGAGAGAAAAATTAGCAGCCCATGTCTGCCTGTGCTGGTTCTCTGGGCAAATCTTTCCCTTCTGTGTTTAGCAAATAAATCAGAGAGAAGTTAAAACTCCCAGGGATGAGTGAGAAGGGGTGGACAGAGTCCCGAGGAGTCCTCAGCCATCTGAGCCAGCAAGTTTTATGTTTTCCAACTTGCTTTTTATTCTTTATCTACAGAAATGGATGAAGAAGACAACGAGGCAGAAGGTCTGAGCCAGAGACAGTCACAGGGATGGGACACAGGAGGCCAAGAGCTCGGGGTCAGGGCAGGGCTGGTGAGCATCAGAGGTGCCAAAGTTTGATGAAGCTGCACTTACCCCGTTCAGCAGGAGCTCGGAGGAGACGTGAGGCCGAGGCGATGAGGAGCGAAGGGGCGCGAGGGCTTTTATAGGGCACCCCGTGTGTTCCCTCCGGAAACCAGATGGGGCCCCACTGGAGGGACTTGCTTGTTCAGCACCCCGAGCACTTTGCTAATTGGGAGTTTTTGCCCTGCTGATTTGACTCATGGTGCTGGGAGCAGATCGATATCCCGCCGTTCCCCTCCTTACTCCAGAAAAATGTTAATTGCCCACCACGCCTGGCTCGGGATGGGCAGGTTTCTGGATGGCCTTGTTGCCTTTGACTGCACAATTTACCTGTTTCTTGGGCTTAATGCAAAGCAGCCGCAAGCCCAAACTGGGAAGGGACAAATATTAGGGGAAGGTGGGATTGTGGGGTGGGCTGGTGGGCTGGGTTGTGAAGGGAACCCAAAAATGAAAGGGAAAGGGAACAAATGAGGCCGTGGGGGTGTGTGGTAAAAATAAATGTATTTGGTCAGCGTGGGAAAAAAAGAATCTAGGTTGTGAGTGGGTGAAGGAGACAAAGGGGATTAGGGCTGCAGGTATGAGGGTGGCAGCAGGGGATCACAGAGCCTGGGGCTGGTCTGTGTGGGGGATGACCTGAAAACAAGGACTGTGTCCTCCAGGAGCCCCTGGGCCAGCACTGGGGCTCAGTCCTGGGGGGTTACAAAGGCAGTCAAGTCACTCCTGGGCTCTAAAGCTCTCACTGAGGTTTGATTTGGGGGTTTAGAGATGGGACATGGCGAGGTGAGGCTTTGCACCAAACTCCTGCTGACCGTGGGAGTGGGTGAAGGCAGGAGGGGGCACATGGGCAGGGAGCAACACCAGAGACCCCTAATTCTGAGTAAAACCAGCCAGGAGGCACTGAAAGGAGCCTTGCAAGAGTCCAAGCCAGTCTTTTCATTACTCAAGGGCTTTTAAGCCAAACAGAAGGAATTTAAAGCTCCACAGGAGCCCAAGAGCATCCAGGCTGGAGGGGGAGGACATTGGGATCAGCATCTTCACTGATTTAATGCTCTGCTTGGGGGAGAAATGTGTCTTTCTGCCTATGGATCTGCCCAGGGCTGATCTCAGCCAGGACTCTAGAGGCCACTGTAATATTAATAATGGCACAGATTGAATTGGAATTAAAATGCAGAGTTGAGAAGACTCATCAGCCCCCAGAGGAGCTGAATCACCTGAAGCAACTGAGAGATGAGGAAACTGGAATGTGACTCGGGATATTTCACAAACGTTGGGAGAACAAAAATCCTTGTGAAACTTGGATCCACGAGCCATTCCAGCCCAGGTCACGTGGATGGGGAGAAACCTGTTCATCCTTTCTGTCAGTGACAGGGCCCCCTGAGCGTGGCCTGGTGGGGAGGACACTCGTGGGAGACCCTGACAGGACCATACTGACCCCTCGGCTGGTCTCTGAGCCCTCACATCTCCTGCAAAGCTCCTGCTCTTCAGGAGAGGCTTCCCTGAGTCCCCTGACAATATTTTGAGTGGATGGTGGCTTTTTTGGGGGGGTAATTTGTTGGGTTTATGGAAGGAATTGCCTTTGGGACGTTGCAAGGACAGCCTGTGGCGGTGTTGGGGGAGCATGTGGCCACCTCTAAACCCTCCACCCCAGGAAGGTGCCCTTGCACCTGTTCCTGCTTCTTTTCCTTATTCAAGTGGTGCTGCAGGAGAAATCTCCCCCATTAGTGCTGGGAAGCAGCTGATTCCATGATGTGTCACGTCCTGGGGGCTGGGCCGGGCAGGACAGGGGAGATGGAGCTGAGGGAGGCTCTCACCTGGGTTAGGTGAGGTGCCAGGAGCCTCTGAGGACACGATGCTGTGTCACCGGCTCCAGATCCCTGCTTTGCTCCAGAAATCCTCCCTGGTGATTCCTCTCCCAGCCCCACCAGGCCTTATCTAACCAGGAGTTCGGGGCCTTTCACCCTGTTAGAGCCATTCCCGAATTCTCTCCCTGACTTTTTTCCCCAGGGCTTTTTTTTGGAGGTTTGTGGTGCAAGTCCAGCTGTTCCCATTGCCTCATGGGTGGATGAAATGAAGTGCCAGGCAGACCCTCTCATTTTTACTTCTCTGATGAAATGTGGGGGATTTTTTTCCATGACTATATGGCTATTTAATTACTGTGTTGCACAAACATGATGAAAACTGTTATTTCCTTCCAGCAAGGAAGTTGGCCAGAGGAGGAATCAAAAGACATCAGGTTGAACCAAGCAGGAGCCTCATGAGGGTGCAAACACCAGCTCTGGCCACAAGAAGGACCAGAAGCAGCTCGAAGGGATGAAGTGGAAAACACTGATGCCAAGGGGGGTTTTGAGCCATCATTTTTTATTACCTCCATGTCTGCAGTGAAATAAGGAGGGGAAGAGCATTTAATATTTCACAGAGACCGTGGGTTACGCCTTCAAAGCACGTTACAAGCAAGATGACAGAGCAGAGCCCCGTGAGCAGCACAGGACGTGGGGCCCATCAGAGGGTGCAGGAGTGAGACATTCCCTTCATTTGTCCTCACTCCTCTTGGCTTCTACTTTATCTTCCGGGCTGGAATTTTGCAGACCTGCTTCTGCTGCTGGCTTGGGATGCCCTTTGGCACAGGCACACAGCCTTGCTGGATTTGAGGGGGACAAACCTGCACTGGAGGGGGACAAACCTGCGCTGGAGGGGGACAGACCTGCACTGGAGGAGGACAGACCTGCACTGGAGGAGGACAGACCTGCACTGGAGGGGGACAAACCTGCGCTGGAGGGGGACAGGTCTGCACTGGGACACACTTTGGTGCACACTTCGGGACACTCTGGGGGATGCACTTTGGGGCACACTTTGGGGCACTCTGGGGGATGCACTTTGGGGCACACTTTGGAGCGCTCTGTGGGATGCATTTGGGGCTGCTCTGCGGGACACACTGTGGGATGCACTGTGAGGCCTTCCCATAGCTCACCTTGCCCCCCTGGTACCCTGAGCCGTGGCACGTCTCCGAGCACACTGACCTGCCGTAGCCCTGGCACCCCCCTGACAACCCTGAGCTGTACGTGGGTCTCCTGACACAGCTCGAGCCCCCTCCGTGGCACGAGCCTGCTGATCCCTGGCACCTCTCGGAGCAGACGGACCTCCCGTAGCCCTGGCAGCCCCCTGCTGATCCCTGGCACCTCTCGGAGCAGACGGACCTCCCGTAGCCCTGGCAGCCCCCTGCTGATCCCTGGCACCTCTCGGAGCAGACGGACCTCCCGTAGCCCTGGCAGCCCCCTGCTGATCCCTGGCACCTCTCGGAGCAGACGGACCTCCCGTAGCCCTGGCAGCCCCCCGAGGAGCCGTAGCTGTAGGTGGGTCTCCGGACGCAGGCGGAGCCCCCGTGGCAGCACTCGGAGGAGCCGTAGCCCTGGCACCTCTCGGAGCAGACGGGCTGCCTGTAGCCGTAGTGCCGGTAGTCGTGGCCCCTCATGCCCTCGACGCCCTCGCCGTCGCAGCCCGAGGAGCAGCAGTTGGCGTAGCCGTAGCGGAATGGGGTCCGCCGGGTGTCCAGCCACGACCCCGAGGGGTCGTACCAGGTGGAGTTCAGGTTGAAGTAGGATTCTCTTCCAGAAGAGTAGATCATTGCTGAGCTGCAGGGAAAAGCCTGGAAAACAGCAGGCTGGTGTCACCGTCTGCTCTGGTTTTGTTTGACTCCCCGTTAAGCCTCGTTAGTGAGACGTGACCAGGTCACACCCGACTATCCTGAGGGTCTGGGTCCAAAGGAAACACCTACAGCTGCCCAATGCCGGTCAGATTAAGTCCAAACCCTCTTTCTGACCTTCCCCTTCATTTTTTTTCCCTCCAGGAACAGAATCAACCATAAGACACCATGTGTGTAAATCCCACACCCTCAAGAGCCTCTTTCTTGGCTTAGCCCGTAGTGCCAATCCCACACCCAGGTCTCCCAACAGCTTCTGTCTTGGCTTAGCCCATCATTCTTGAAGGTTCAAGTGTAACAAGTCAGGTCTGTGACCTCCTGAATCCAAACCCCATCCAAAAATGACCCAGGGCTGTGTCTTACCCCGTTCCCAAGGGAAGGCAGGCGCTGACCAGGGGAGCAGATTGTGACAGGCAAAGGGACCGGGGCCTTTTATAGGGTTCCAAGTCTTCCCCTCATAAATGAAACACTCTGCAGGAACGAGGATTAAATTATTTATTGGCAAAACATCTCCTCCATTTGGATGCTGTTCCCATGTCCTGCTTGACTCACGATTTCTGATAAGCATCTTTTAATTACCCAGCGGGGCACATAAAAGACTTACAGCATTTAAGGCACACATTGTCGTGTGAGGCAGGTAATAAAGTACTTATTCACCATCTCCAGAGCACCAGGACACTGAGTGGAGGCTGATGTGTGACCTGTGAGTCAGGAGCCATGATGTGCCCAGGCTCAACGACCCGGCCTTCCCCTTCTGCTGCTCAGGAGGGACATTTCCAGGAGGTGCCTGAAGCACAAACAGGTGACTGGGAAGAGCCAGCTCAGAGTCACCAAAAGCAAATTGTGCTGATTGGTTTTGGTGATGAAGAGGTTGGTTCTGTGCAGGGGGAGGCCCTGGCACAGGTTGCCCAGAGAAGCTGTGACTGCCTCATCCCTGGAAGTGTCCAAGGCCAGGTTGGAGCAACCTGGGATAGAGGAAGGTGTCCCCATGGCAGGGAGTGGAACAGGATGATCTTTAAGGTCCCTTCCAACCTAAACCATTCCAGGATTCCATGTGCTGGTTTAGACAGGATATTAGGAAGGGGGATATTAGGATATTCCCTGTGAGGGTGGGGAGGCCCTGGTACAGGTTTATTCCATGGATTCCCCATCCCTGGAAGTGTCCAAGGCCAGGCTGGACAGGGCTTGGAGCAACCTGGTCTTGTGGAAGGTGTCCCTGCCCATGGCAGGGGGTTGGAACTGGATGATCTTTAAGGTCCCTTCCAACCCAAGCCATTCCAGGATTCCATGAGTGTGATGGGTGGTTTTTGGCACAGTTTTCCAGGGCAGCCTCATGGACTGGACTGTCCATCCAGTGTGGACTGGATGAATGAACTACATAGTGGGTGAAAAACTGGCTGACACTGGTGCTGGTCCTGTTTGAGATCTTCATTAATACCCTGGATAATGGGGTGGACTTGGCAAATCTACAGGTGGCACCAACTTGGGGCGAGGGGCTGAAACTGCTGGAGAAACGGTCCTGTGGCTGGGATGGACTGGGATGGACTGGGAGGGCTGGGCTGGACTAACTGGGCTGGACTAACTGGGCTGGGAGGGCTGGGGTGGCAAGTGAAAAGCAGTTTGGAAGATAAGATGGACCAAAGCTGACCTGAAAATGCTGGTCAGGGCTAAACTCAGTCTGTGGGCTCTGAGTCAGTGCACTGGGCCAGTGCCTGGGAACTGGGAAGAAAACAGCTAATAAAACAAGGGATCTCCTAAGTTAGATTTCATATATAAGTGGTGTTTTGTTTGGGTAAAATTAGACATGAGAAAAATAAATTGTTGTGGTGAAGAAAAAAAAAGAAGAAACTCCTTTTTCCCTTTCCAGTTTTCCTTGGGGGTTCTGCGAGGACACACTTGAGCAACACACAGAAGCAACATTAGATATTTTAATGCACCTTGTGGGAGGCTTTTCTGGCAAAGTGAGAGAGAAAAAGCAGGTTTGCAGCGCCTGTGAGAGCCGGGGAGCTGCGGGGGAAGAGCCGGGGCTGCACCTTCCTGCAGGAGTGAAAAGGCATCCCTGGCACGCACAGCCACACCTCACGTGCTGGGCCACGCGCTCATTAAGCTGATTAGCATTTAAATGAGGGTGTTGTGCCCGCGCAGGGCTCTGGGTGAGGAAGGTGCTGGAATGGTCTCGGAGCTGACTGTTTGTACCTCCATGTGCACCGCAGAGGATCCATCCCGCGGTCCTGTGGTGGGTGAACAGGACGGGGAGGATTTTCCTGGTGAAACCCCTTCGGCCAGAGCTGAAACCCTCAGGTGCGAACCCTAATTTTGACTTGAAGTTTCCTCGTGAGAATTTTAATGGCTTTTAACATCTCGTTGTAACGTTGGTGATGTTTTGGGGGGTTAAAAAAAAAAAAGGAACCAAGTGTCTGCTAATTTTTTTTCAGCTTTATTCTCTAATACACGGGGAGAAAATAAATGTGCAGGAGTCCCTGATGCTCCTGCAGTCACAGTGGTTACTTTTTTTCCCAGTAAAGTCCTGTTGCTGTTTTCAAACATCTTTTAAATCAGAGTCCACTGAACCCACGGGAGAAGGTGAATCCGTGGCAGGATGTTCCTCCATCTCCAGGTTGCTCAGACGAGGGAAGAAACAGCTTCTCTTCCCCAAGGAAGACCAAAGCCCGGCAGGGGAGGGCACTGGGAATTTAAAGTGTCAGTGCTGGGGCCGAGCAGGGGGTTGGGACCCCAAATCTGATGTGCAAAGAGCAGCAATGAACCTTCAGCCACGGGAGCATCATTTGGGCAAGGAGTGGGACCCCCCCAGCACTGACTGGGGACATGCTGAGGAGGTGTCCCAGATGCTGGGGAAG
>NW_021938915.1:173722-185631 GCF_001715985.3 Manacus vitellinus
CTCCAGGCTGAGCCCCCCCAGCTCCCTCAGGAGTTCTCCTCAGGTGACTCACAAGCCATATGATCAAGCCCTCGGGAATAAACCGTCTGGGAAAAAGCAACCAAACCACAACTCCTTTTTTTTTGCTGTTTCTGTGAAAAAATAGTGAGGAACCTGAGAGAGCTGAGAGAATCCAACTCACCCTGGGAGCGGGACGGACGGGCTGGGCAGGGAGTCGGAGTCCTGGGGACAGAGCTGGGGCTGAAAGCTTTTATATGTGGCCGAGGTCTCTTGGGAATGAGACATGCCCTGGGAATGAGGAGCCGAGCTCTGCCACGGCCATGTGTGTGTTTTGTTCTGGCACTTGCTGTTGGATTAATCAGCCCCAATTAGCATCTCCCTCGGTGGAACGTCAGCTCAGCTCTTTTGCATGTGCAGTGGCCCATTATCTAATTAGTTCTCCCACTGGTCATGCTCAGATGTGCTGTTACCTCCTGTCAGTCAGATGGGGTCCTGGGATAAGGATACCTGGAATACCGGGATGCTGAGTGATGTGCCCAAAAGGAGACTCTCGTGGCAGTGGGAAAACCACAGGAAGGCCCAGGAGTCCTTCCAGGGCACGGGGAGGGAATCCAGGGTGACATCAGGACCATGAGGAACAGCAGGTGTTGCTGCCCCGTGTGTGACTGGAAGACTTGAGCTCCAAACCCAGGATCCCTCTGGACACCAGGAGCAGGGATGGACCAGGGCAGGCTGGGGATGGGATGTTTATTCCCTTATTTAAATGAATTCATTCCCTTCCAGGTCAGGAGCACCTCGGCCAGGTGAGTGACTACAGCAAGGAAAAGCCTTTTATGTGTGGAAAATCTGGAATGAGGGCAGCCAGAGGAGCAGTGACCTCATGGACCATTCCAGCATATCCACCTTTCTGACATTTTCCTTTGACCCATTTTCAGCGCAGCTGCTCCGTTTTGCATTTCTGTGGACGGGTCGAGGCATTTTTAAGGACTGGGAAAACATCTCTCCCAGCAGCCCCCAGGGCAGGAGGCATTTCCATGCACTCCCTCCACGGTGGAGTCTCTCCAAGGGATGCTCAGAGGTTTGTCCAGTGGAATTTGGGTCTGAATCACTGGGGAAAGCATGTGCAGAATTCAGGGGTGTGGTTTCAGGGCTGTGCTGGAGATAATTTATTCTGTAGCTGCAGGAACAGTGTCACTACCTTGCAGGAAGCAGGGAAAGGTGGAAAAGAACTTGGTATCTGTCAAGACCAATGAGGATTTTAGATTTAGAACTCATTGCCAGTGTCCCAGGATTATGCTGGGCTTGGATTTAAAAGAGTGGCTTTGGAGTCACTTCCCTTCCTGAGGATTTCACAAATCACCAAGTGCAAATATTTAATTTCTTAATCTTGTCTCTTAAATTTTGCCATATTTGAATAGAATTCCAGATAAATTAGGTACTGTTTCTGAATCCGTCAGGCTGGACTTACATCTGGAGCTCTGGACAACCTGGTCTGGTGGGAGGTGTCCCTTCCCATGGCAGGGGGTGGAATGAGATGATCTTTAAAGTCCCTTCCAACCTAAACCATTCTGTGATTCTGTGATTCTGCCAATGACTCCCTCCCTCTGTGCAGACCACACTTCCTGGTCTATTTAATCTTATTGACAAGATATCAAACCTCTTAAAAGGTTTATCAAACCTCTTAAAAGGTTTATCAAACCTCTTAAAAGGTTTATCAAACCTCTTAAAAGGTTTATCAAACCTCTTAAAAGGTTTATCAAACCTTTTAAATCTCAGCAAATTCCCTGGAAAGAATTCCATTAGGAAAAAAGACCTTTAGCTCTGGCTTTAGGACCGCACAGATGCTTTGATTGCAAACTGTGTCTTCAAAGTCAAAGCAGGGGGAAGAGAATGGAACTGGGTGACCAAGGGGATGCTGAAATAACACTGATGAGTCCTGCTTTCCCTTGGATGAGAGGCTGACCCAAGAATTTCACCACTCCAGGGTGTTGTCATCATCAGAATGACAAATAGTTGCAAAATTAATTACATTAAGAAATTAAACAAATGCTGAAAACGTCCCAGACCAGAGCTCCGGTTTAAAAGAGAAAGATAAACGAGTAAATGAATAAACATAACCCAGGAGTTTGCAGGATCATAACTGACACATTTTATTATGATTCATGACTAATTAGAGGTTAAAGGGAGGAAAGGGAGAACTGAAGCATCCAACATCCCACACACCCAGAGAAGAGGAGCAGCGGGCCCAGGGCTCACGGAGGGAAACCCCACCCAGCGCTGGGCAGCGACTGCACGAGCACTGGGTGACCAAAGGCAGGCAAAGGACAGGAGATCTACAGTCTCTAAGCAAAGCAGGGGTGGTGTCCAGGTCCATATCCACGTCTGGAAGCACAGGTGAGCCGGGAGGGCAGCGGGCAGGGCTGGGGGCTCAGTTGCCACCGCAGCAGCCGCCGCAGCAGCCCCTGTTGTTGTTGCTGATGGTGTAGCAGCAGGACATGGGCATGCAGCAGGACTGCACGGGCATGCAGCAGGGGCTGCAGCACTGCATGGGGGAGCAGCACATCGGGGTCTTGCAGCACGAGGGGGTGCTGTAGCAGGTCATGGAGTAGCTTCCTCCTCCGCAGCAGCCGCAGCCTCCGTTGGGCATCTTGTTGGTTGGAGAGTTGGCAAAGCTGGGAAGAATCACAGAATGTGCTGAGTTGGAAGGGACCCACAAGGACCATCCAGTCCAACCCTCAGTCTGCACAGGCCCAGCCCCAAGAGTCCCACTCTGTGCCCCAGAGGATCATCCAGACCCTCCTGGAGCTCTGGCAGCCTTGGTGCTGTGCCCACTGCCCTGGGGAGCCTGGTCAGTGCCCAACCAGCCTCTGGGGGAAGAACCTTCTCCTGAGATCCAACCTGACCCTGCCCTGGCACAGCTCCAGCCATTCCCTGGGTGCTGTCCCTGGTCCCCCCAGAGCAGAGCTCAGGGCCTGCCCCTCCTCTGCCCCTGCCCAGGAAGTTGGAACTGCAGAGTTTGGGTTTTTTCTCTGCCTGAATCTCCTGGTTCTTTAGGCAGCTTAAAGCTGCCTTATCCCAAAGTCCATCCCAAAGTCCCTGGTGTCCAGGATCCCAGGACAGCCTGTCCCTGGGATCTCCATGTTTTTGGTTTGGACACCTGTGCACTTGGAATATTGTCCAGTGCTGGTTCCATCAGAGGGAAACCACCCAGGCAAAGCTGAGAGGAGCAGAGACAGTCTGTGACTGGGAGCAGGAGGTTTGGAAACACAGAATTCATTCAAAGCTCTGGTTGTACTCAACTTGGAGGTTAGAGGAGGTGAAACCAAGGGTTGTCTTGTTTTGTAAATGTTGGTTGTAACTCCTCTTTTTCCTCCAATGTCAGTCCCACCTCCTCATTCCCGGGCATCCCTAATTTCCCAGGAAGAGCAGCCCAGCACAGTGCATGCAGTCCTCAGGCTGGGCCCTCCTGGAATGTTCTCCAACCCCTTGCTCTGCCTGGCCCTGCTGATGCTCCTGGAGCCTCCTTTAACCTTTCCAGGCCCCATAAATCCTCATGCAGAGTTTATGGAAGCCCAACTCCCAAACCCCATCCCAGATCCCCAGTTAGATCTGCTGCTCTCAGATATCCAAGATTTCCTTTTGGGGAATGAAGGGAGATTCAGAAGTTCTCACTTACCCTGTTGAAGAGTGAGGAGAGGTGAAGGGAGGAGAAGACGAACGAATGAAGTGAGCTGGGCCAGGAGACCTTTTATAGTCCTGAACACCTTCCTCCTGGAAGTGAGACAGCCATTGACCATCCCAGTTTCCCTGTTTACCAACCCAAACCCATATTTTTTAGCCCTACGTGTCGCCTGGTATTTGCATTTTGCCCTATTACTTGTGATCACTACCTTTGTTGGGCCCCATAATTGTTTAGCCTGCAGATAATCAAAGGGCTTCTATGAATACTGATGAATTTGTCCTCCCCACAACCTTGCCAGGGAGCCAGAAAAATGCATCCTCATATCTGTTTGACAAAGGCAGGCAGTGAGGGCTGGGGATGTTCTGGGCCTTACTCAGCACCCGCCGCTGCTGAGTCAGTGCAAGGCCCGAAACTGAGCCCCAGCCTCGTGTCTCTGGGCCTCGTGATGGGTGGTTTCATCAGGCTGGTGTTTGAAACACGGGTTTGGGAAACGTCATGGAAATGGGGCTGTTTGTTCCTGTCACGGGGACGGGCACGTGAGGAGGGAGCGAGAAGTGATGGGGACGCGTCAAGAGTCACCCGAGCTCGGGGCTCAGTCACCCGCACGAGAGTCCTGCAAGGCCGTGGAATCAAGGCTTGGTTTGGGCTGGAAGGGACCTTGAAGATCATCCATTTCCACCCCCTGCCATGGGCAGGGACACCTTCCACTAGTCCAGGTTGCTCCAACCTGGCCTTGGACACTTCCAGGGATGGGGCAGCCACAGCTTCTCTGGGTAACCTGTGCCAGGGCCTCCCCACCCTCACAGGGAAGGATTTCTTCTAATCCTCCTCTCTGTCAGTCTGAACCCATTCCCACTTATCCTGTCACTCCAGGCCCTTCTAAATAGTTTCTCCTCATGTTTCTTGCAGGATCCCTTCAGGCCCTGCAAGGCCACAATCAGGTCACCCCGAAGCTTCTCTTCTCCAGGCTGAACAATCCCAACTCTGCAGCCTTTCCTCCCAGCAGAGCTGCTCCATCCCTCTGCTCAGCTCCTCTGGAGTGGCTCCAGCAACTCCATGTGCTCCCTGGGCTGTTCCCCAGGGCTGGAGCAGCTCTGCTGGGGGGTCTCAGCTGAGGTGGCAGAATCCCCCCCTGCCCTGCTGCCACAGCGTGGTTCTGGGCTGGGTCATGTTCAACCTCTCCCCCACATCTCGCCCTCATGCACCCCGAGAGCATCTTTGGCGTGCCAAAACCATCTCTGATTTTTGGTTTGTCCAAACTTCTGCAAATCCAGTCTGTGTGTGGAGGGTCAGGTTTGTGTGCAGGCATTGCTAAACCAAGGTTGGGGCTTGTGATGCTTTGCTGGGACTACTTTCCTAGAAACCCCTTCAAAACCTCTGTATTGAGTATTCCCTTCTGAATATTTATGATTTTATTTATTAATTTTATTTTTATTAATATTTTATTAATATTTCTCTTTTAAATTAAAAATTTAAGGGGCAGCTCTGCCTGTGCGAGCAGCAACACAAGGAATGGTGGCCCTGGGACTGGATGTGATGCAAGTCAACGAGTCCCTCCTGCAACCTCTCCTTCCATCCTCCTGAAATCTGCTTTGCTGAGCCCTGGTCCCAAAAGGAGCATCCTCAGCTCCTCACCAGGAAGGGAGGGGCTTTAGGTGGGTGTTGGAAATGGAAGGAGCCCAGAATGAACCAAAGGGTGAGAAGGTTGAGGTGACCAGCACAGAGAACTGGTCCTGACTGGGCTCACGGAGCTGAGTGGGAGGTGAAACCATTTTCTGGGAGGGAAAGAGGAAAGGAGGAAGGTCAAGGTAAGGCAGAGCCTTGGGCAGGGTGGATGAATCCTTGTTTAACACTTTGCTCTGGGGCTCAGTCCTGCAGGAATGGGGGGTTTGGGAGGAATTTTTTCCACGATCTGAAATTGCAGCTCCCATCGGAGGAGCTCGTACATTATCCTGGGAGCTGCCTAATGAGAGGATGGTGAAGCCTGCCTGGCGAGTTCCCTGTGCTTCCTCACATCCCTGGGGATCCCTGGGGTGCTCTGCAGAGGGGTCCTCTCGGGTGAGCTGCCCCCAGCCCCCGGGATGGTCACAGTGGCCTTGCTTTGCTTTCTGCACAGTGCCAGGGGGGAGCAGATTGAGATTTTTGTGCTGTTTCAGCCCTGCAGGAAACGCTGCCAACTCCTTTCCAGGCTTCCCTGGCATGAGAATAATTCCTTGAGTGTAAAACTGGAGAACAACACATGTAATTGCAACTTCTCCAGACAGAGCAGAAGAACATGTGTGGCATTTCCTCCCCAGCAGGTCCCCTCTGAGGAGGAACCAACTTCCCAGCCCAAGAGAACTGATTTATTTATTCACTTACAAGGAATTAATGGGGCAGAAGTGAAGGCAAATGCTTCACTTGTGCCTCCAGAGGGAAATTTTCCATGGGCAAGACCTGCAACTGTGAGAAGGGCTGATCTAGGGGGGCATTTCCCACCCAGGGGAGTCGTGTCCAGCTGTTGGTGTAACCGAGGTGCTCAAGCCATATTTGGGTAGTGGGATACAGATCAGAATGCAAAAAAAGGGACGTATCAGTGTGAAAACAGAGTGAGAAAAGGGCATTAAATGCATAAAAAGGACTGTGGTGCAGTTTTTGAGGGTTTTGGTTCAACTCCAGCTGATCCTGTCGCTCCTCGAAGGCAGTGGAGCTTTCTCAGGATTTGTCCTCCCACTTCAACTTGGTATCTGGTTACTCAGATGTTTTAGCGGAGGCAAGACCTCTGTCTCCTAAGTGTCAAACTGTTTATTTGGCTGTCTGTAGGTCCTGAGGCAGATCTCTGGCTTCTTGGAATCCAGGGAGCTTTCCTGTCAGACTGCTTCAGAAGGGGCTCACATCCTTTGTGAGTTCATAGTATTATTTTCATAGGATCACAGAATGGTTTGGGTTCGAAGAGACCTTAAAACTCATCCCATTCCACCCCTGCCATGGGCAGGGACACTTCCCACTAGCCCAGGTTGCTCCAAGCCCTGTCCAACCTGGCCTTGGACACTCCCAGGGATGAGGCAGCCACAGCTTCTGTGGGCAACTTGTGCCAGGGCCTCCCCACCCTCACAGGGAACAATTTCTTCCCAATATCCAACCTAAATTTCCCCTCTGTCAGTCTGAACTCATCCCCCTTGTCCTGTCACTCCAGTTCCTGATGAACAGTCCCTCTCCTACTTCCCTGTAGCCCCTTCAGACACTGGAAAGCTGCTCTGAAATCTCCACACCACCTTCCCCTCTCCTATTTTCTTCCCATTTCTTTATTTTATACTGGGTGGAGAAATATTGCTCACAGAGGTGCCAGAAACCCAGCTGGTGCTTAAACTGAAGCATCAGGGATGCCCTGATTTCTTTGTGCAGGGACCACCCCCCCCATTTAACACCTTGGAAATAGGAACATCCCAACACTGGAAAAACACCCAAGGAAAAGGCAGCGAACAAACACATCAACTCCAGGAGGTTTGCAGGGTCACAAACTACAGTTTATTGCCTTTTTTTTTTTTTTTTTCAGACAGATTGAAGCAAAACAGTGAAGAAAAGAATTCAACATCCCACACCCCAAGAGGAAAGCAAAGAGCAGGACCAGGGCTGGCGAAGGAAGATCCCGCCGATCGTTGGGAGCGGCTTCAAAGCCCTTCACGAGCAGCTGGGGATGGAAGGCAGGAAGAGAAGGTAAGATCTACATCTCTAAGTGAAGGAGGAGGAACATTCAGGTTGTTATCCACATCCATATCCAAATCCAGCAGGGAGGAGCCAGGCAGGGCTCAGTTGCCGCCGCAGCAGCCGCCGTTGTTGCCGCCGCAGCAGCCGCCGTTGTTGTTGCTGGTGATGGTGTAGCAGCAGGGCATGGACATGGGCATGCAGCAGGACTGCACGGGCATGCAGCAGGGGCTGCAGCACTGCATGGGGGAGCAGCACACGGGCCTCTTGCAGCCCTTGGAGCTGCTATAGCAGGTCAGGGAGTAGCTTCCTCCTCCGCAGCAGCCGCTGGGCATCTTGTTGGTTGGAGTGTTGGCAAAGCTGGAAGGAAAAGAGAGTTTGGGGTTTTTTTGCTGCCTGAATCGCCCAGCTTAAAGCATTCTTATCCCAAAGTCCATCCCGAAGTGGCTGGGGAGGTGCCTGGTGTCCAGAATCCCAGGGCAGACTGTCCCTGAGATCTCCACATTTTTGCATTGGATACACGTGCCTTTAGCACATGGTCCAGCACTGGTTCCATCAGAGAGAAACCACCCAGGAGGTGCCCAGACCCATCTCTGGTCCCAGACCCATCTCTGGTCCCAGACCCATCTCTGGTCACAGACCAATCTCTGGTCCCCAGATCCTCTGTAGTGCCTGGTCTCAAACCAGACAGCACTAAAAATCCTGCAGAAACCCACAGAAACCGAGTCCAAAAGTAAAGGCAAGCAGCAAACTCCAACTTACCCTGATGACCCGTGAGGACTGGAGAGAAGTGGAGGTGAGTGAATGAAGACCCCTCTGCCAGGGAGCCTTTTATACTCTCCAAAGCCTCCCCCCCTGGAAATGAGGCATTCCTTGGCTATTCTGACTCCCCTGGGGGTCACCCGGCACATCCTTCCCACGTGTCTTCCGGCATTTAATCTTTACCTCTTTCCTTTTGCTCACCTCCTCAATTCTGCCCCATAATTACTCCTCCACACGAACAACAGACGCAAATTTCCTAATGAATTTGCGTTAATGGCACCGGAGGCAGCTCTGAGGAAGCTCCACTTCCCCGGGGGTGACCCCGGGACACACTCAACAATGTGCCCGGGGCCGGGGGGTGCTGAAGCAGTGGGACAACCACGCCTGGAACTTGGAGATGTCCCCACCCGTGTGTCCCCTCTGCCCTTGGTGGGGAATTTTTGGGGACCAGTGGGAACTGTTGGTCAATGGGAATCCTTGTTTTCCTGTCCCTGGGGTCAAAGTTTAGGCTGAAGGGTTTCTCCTTTCTCATCCTTGCTCTTGGGTCTCCCTTCAGGGTGCTGGGCCCTCACACTCCCTGCTTTTTATTTCTGTTATATATTAAGGTTTTTTTTTTAATTTTCATCCATGGAATGGATGGATTAAATCAACCCCATGTGAGAAGAAGGTGTTGATGGTGCTTTCATGCCTTGAGAGGGGCCACCAACAAAAGATGAGAGTTCCAAGATGCTGAGGCAGTGCCTATTCATGGCAAATCACGTCCAGCAGACTCTGACTGTGGGGCTGATGTGGTGGCAGGTGATCCCTGGTGGCCGGGACATGATGTATCTTCCCAGGATGCGGCCGTGGCGTGGCGTTGGGTGTCCCTTCTGGAATTGTCCCCAGGGGAGCATTGTTTAGGTCACTGCATAATAGCCAGAAACTTGCCTGCAGGAAGCAACGTCCTGCCTGTGTAAAGCCTCAGCCATCTCCCCTGAATAAGTCATTCATCACATTTTTATCGGGCTTTATTGTCGCTGTATTGGCCAAGATGGTCCCAATCATCACAGAAACAATAATTCTATAATCATAGAAATGTGGAATGGTTTGGGTTGGAAGAGATCAACAAAGATCATCTAATCCAACCCTCCTGGATGGGCAGGGACAGCTTCAGCTACATCAGGTTGTTCAGAGCCCCGTCCAACCTGGCCTTGGACACTCCCAGGGATCCAGGGTCAGCCACAGCTTCTCTGGGAAACCTTTGCCAGGGCCTCCCCACCCTCACAGGGAGAAATTTCTTCCCAATACCCAATCTAAACCTCATTTCTCTCAGTGGGAAGCCATTCCCCTTTGTCCTGTCCCTCCATCCCTTGCCCAAAGTCCCTCTCCAGCTCTCTTGAAGCCCTTTGGGCACTGGAAGGGGCTCTGAGATTCTCCCTGGAACATTCTCCTCTCCAGGCTGAACCACCCCAACACTCTCAGCATTTATGGCATTTTTCCTGCTGTTAAATGTCATTTAATGTACAGTGGGGTCAGAAATGACACCTCCATGAAGTCCCTTTTACATGCCATGCCCTGTTCTGTGATGTCTTTGTGAACTGTGGTGGTTCTGTGAGTTTGGGACCTGCAGGACCTTTGTGAGCGGGGCAGGATCTGACCCTGCAGCTTTTCCAGGTTGGATGGGGCTCTGAGCAACCTGGACTAGTGGAAGGTGTCCCTGCCCATGGCAGGGGGTGGAATGAGATGAATATTAAGGTCCCTTCCAACCCAAACCATTCCATGATTCCACGATGAAATTAATAATCACATTATTTCCTTAACCAAGGCACTTCTGCTCTAGTTATGATATAAAATATCCTTCTGCCAGTGCATTGTACATGATTTACCTCAGTAAAAGCCTCCTGAACACCTGGGAAGTGTTTTCAGAGGAGTTAAACAGGTAGAGAAGATGATTCTAATGCAGGTTGAGGAAGCAATCAAGCCAGTGCTCGAGGCACCTTCCCCAGACCTGCAATTCAGGGCTGACTCCTGCATTTTAATAGCAAAGAAAGTCCCAGCCAGGTAGGAAAGGTATCCCCGACTCATGTGTGGGCTATTCTAGGAATGAAGCCTTTAAGTTGTATGTTGAGCCCTGGGTTTCATTCCAGGGCTCGGAGTCCAGGAAGGCGCGGAGGAAACGCTCTGCTCACGTAAGAACAATTCCCGTGGTTTCTGGGCTTTTATCTTCGGAAGATGGCAGTGGAAGAAGATGGTGCCTGTGCTCAGTGAGTAGTGAATTCCTCTCAGTACCTCCTGAAATACCCTTTCCAAGATAAGGGAGTTCCTGTACATCTCACTGGGCTCTACAACTTCCTCCCGAGGGGCAGCTCCGACCTCTGCTCTGTGTGACAGGGACAGGACCCAGGGAGCGGCTGGAGCTGTGCCAGGGCAGGGTTAGACTGGATTTTAGGGAAAAGTTCTTCCCCCAGAGGGTGGTTGGCACTGACCAGGCTCCCCAGGGCAGTGGGCACAGCCCCAAGGCTGCCAGAGCTCCAGGAGGCTTTGGACAATGCTCTGAGGGACAGGGTGGGATTGTTGGGGTGTCTGTGCAGGGCCAGGGGTTGGATGGATGGTCCCTGTGGGACCCTTCCAGCTCAGGACATTCCATGATTCTATGATTTACAGAGTGGTGTGTTTTCAGGTGGTGGGATTATGCCTCTATCAGTCCGTGTCATTTGAGTTTTAATTACCTTAACCTTTAAGTTTTACAGTAAACACTGAGCTGTGGCAGATGATCAGGAGGGGCAAGAAGGGATCCTAAAATCGTGGAATGGTTTGGGTTGGAAGGGACATTGAAGATCATCCAGTCCCACCCCCTGCCATGGGCAGGGACATCTCCCACTATCCCAGGTTGCTCCAAGCCCTGTCCAGCCTGGCCTTGGACACTCCCAGGGATGGGGCAGCCACAGCTGCTCTGGGCAACCCATTGCAGTGGCTCAGGCTGCTCTGCTGCAGACACGACCTAATTTGTGCCAGCAGACTGGGCAGCTCTTTGTTCCCTAAATGTCCTGCAGTGCCACTGGAGCTCATCTGCAGCCAAAGGCACAGATGGCACCGGAATGAGGGCAAATTCTGGGCAAAGCCGGGAAAGAACAACCAAAAGAGCAGAGGCTGCATTTTGCTTAATGCTCAGTTTTATTGTCTACAAGCCAAGAGAGGGAATGAAGAGTGATCACATTGCCAGCAAAGGGCTCCCAAGTCCCAACCACCAAGAAGAGAATGAATAATTACCCCACTAATATCTAATGGTTCTTTGCCTTATACTATGGGTGATAAATTGAAGATACTCAATAACTAAAGGACAGAAAGAAGCAGCAGCTTAAGCTTGAAAAGAAGAAGAAAATCCCTACGTGTTGGCTCCATCACGATGAGAACCAGAGGCAAAGGAGCAGGTTTTCATCTCCTGGGGCCTGTTCTCATCGCACACCAGACGTGGAGCTGGCAGAGGTGCTTTTGCCACCCAAGGACAGCTCAGCAGCTCTTCTTGATGCAGCACTGCTGGATGGGGATGCAGGGGACACAGCACTTCCTGACAGTGGTGCAGCACTGCACGGGGCTGCAGCAAACCACCACGGGCTTCTTCACCACGTAGGAGCAGCAGGAGGAGCAGCAGGGCCGGGGCACACAGCAGATGGACTTCTGGCACACCTTGGTGCAGCACACGGGCTGCTGGCACGGGTCACAGCAGACAGTCTTCTGGCACGGGTCACAGCACACAGACTGGCACGGGTCACAGCACACAGACTGGCATGGGTCACAGCAG
>NW_021938915.1:185723-216143 GCF_001715985.3 Manacus vitellinus
TGGCACGGGTCACAGCAGCTGGACTGCTGGCATGGATCACAGCAGGGCTTCTGGCACGGGTCACAGCAGACTGCCTGCTGGCATGGGTCACAGCAGGGCTTCTGGCATGGATCACAGCACACAGTCTGGCACGGGTCACAGCAGCTGGACTGCTGGCATGGATCACAGCAGGGCTTCTGACATGGGTCACAGCAGACTGCCTGCTGGCATGGGTCACAGCAGGGCTTCTGGCATGGATCACAACAGACTGCCTGCTGGCACGGGTCACAGCAGGGCTTCTGACATGGGTCACAGCAGACTGCCTGCTGGCACGGGTCACAGCAGGGCTTCTGGCATGGGTCACAGCAGACAGTCTGGCACGGGTCACAGCAGGGCTTCTGGCATGGGTCACAACACACAGTCTGGCATGGGTCACAGCAGGGCTTCTGGCATGGGTCACAGCACACAGTCTGGCATGGATCACAGCAGGGCTTCTGGCATGGGTCACAGCAGACTGCCTGCTGGCACGGGTCACAGCACACAGACTGGCATGGGTCACAGCAGACAGTCTTCTGGCACGGGTCACAGCACACTGTCTTCTGGCACGGGTCACAGCACACTGTCTTCTGGCACGGGTCGCAGCAGCAGGACTGCTGGCAGGGGCTGCAGCACACGCTCTTCTCGCAGCACACGGTTTTCTGGCAGGGGCTGCAGCACACGGTTTTCTGGCAGGGGCTGCAGCACACGGTCTTGGTCTTCACGACGGAGCAGCATCCTGTGGAGCAACATCCAGTGGAGCACATGTTGTTGGGAGTGTGGCTGAGGGTGGACGGAGCGAGGACCTGAAACACAGCGGACTTTCAGACACGACCCGTCTTTCCAAGTCTAGTGTTTATTTTGGCACAGAAGTGCTGCTGCCTCAAACTGTGGGTGGTACCCACATCCCACCCTGCTTCCTACTGAGTTCCTTGAGGTGCCAAACTTCCTTGACTTGCCAAGAAAGATCCTTACAGAAATCGAGCCACCTGTCGCTATCCCAGAGAGATTTCATCCAATTCCCTCCTCCCTGAAGATCACTCCCTGAACTTCCACCCCAAGAAGCTCATTTTCCACTCTGCCCTCCCTACTTTTTGCAAGACACAATAGACCAACAGGCTCAAAAGATCTGGATTTCCTAGAGAGCTGCAGATCATGGAATCACAGAACAGTTTGGGTTGGAAGGGACCTCTAAAGGTCAATCCAGTCCAACACTCTGCAAAGATCAAACACAAAGACACATTTCCATTGACCAAACCCCAAACCATCACCACCACTGCTAATAGGTACCACTTACCGTAGCAGCTGAGAGGTGAAGTTGTGTGAGGAGCAAAGGGACCTGGAGACCTTTTATTTAGCTCAGGCTTGCCCTGCCGGACATGAGGTACCCCCCAGCAATTCGGGATTTACGCACTCAGCCTGCACTTATTCACCCAATGGGCCTTCAGCTGTTTAGTCTTTGCCTCGTGGGTTTTGACCAAGACCTCAATTTTGTGTCATTATCAATTTGTTGTGTGAATTTTTTACAGTTTTTTAATGTCAAGTTAATTCTTGTGGGATTCTTTAAAGGGTTTTTTTTCTGCTCGTTTTGCATATGGTAAAGCTGCTACATTGAGATCCTCTGTGGCTTGTTCAGCTGGAGAGTGCTTAATTAACATCAAAATCCTCATTAAGATTGAGGTGCAGTGGATTTCAGAGGCTTCTGGATGTCAGTTGCTCTTTGATATGATTTTTAGAATAGAATTCCAGGAAATGTAATTCCATGGCCTCATGTTTCGTGTCTGAATGGAGAAATGGTGAAGCCCAGTGGGGTCTCTGGTCATCAGAAGGACAAATAGGGAACAGAAAGTTCTTGAGATCTTACCCCTCTCTATCTCATCCCATCCATGCAGGGGATGACACTTGGCCTTGGAATAGAATCATGGAATCATGGAATGTCCTGCACTGGAAGGGACCCACAAGGATTGTCAAAGTCCAACTCCTGGCCCTGCACAGCCCCACCAATCCCACCAGGCCCAAACACCCCCTGAGCTCTGGCAGCTCAAGGCCTTGCCAACATCATTGCCAAGACAATTTAGGTGCCCAGGACTGTGCAAATTCCCCGTGGAAATCCGGAGTTTGGGTCAAGTCGGGGTCTGTATTTTTCCAACTCCTTTCTGATGTATTCAAATCAAAGCCGAATGCAAAACCCCTCTGGAAGTTTTGCATCCTGTTTATGCTCAGCACAACTCGATCTGCAAAATTCCTATTCAATTCTTTTCAAATTCCACTTTGCCCTGGAGTAATGGAAGGTGTGATTTCTGAAATAACTCTGTGCTCACCTCTCAGTCACCCATGGACGGCCATTAGTGCCAATGATAATGATCGCCCCGTGATTATTCATTAATGACAGGCATTAATATCTGCTTTGCCTGAAGGCTCCATGGGATGTCCTGAGCACCTCGAGGATTTCAAATTAAACCACATCTTTATAAAATATTATCTCTCTGCTGTCAGAGGAAATTCAGGGGACTCGGGACCGTGACTGACGTGATGGAAGGTTTTGTGTCTGAGGTCACCCCGAGGAGAAGGGCTGATCCTGCTGCTTGGCCACCCTCCCCTGTGTCCTACAGCTTCTCTGGAGACACCCTGAGTTCTGCTGAGGGGAAGGAGAGAAGATTTAGGCTGTGCTTGCTCAGCCAGGACTAAAATCTTGGACGCTGAGGACACGATAGGTTGTCGTGAACCTTCTGTTTGACTTCTGGGGACACAAAGCCTCTGATTTCAGCCAGTTCTGTTGGGCAACTTCTGTTCAAACTTGGCTGCATCGCAGCTTGGAGGAGCTGCTCTTGCTTGGAGGGGTTCAGAGGGCCATGAAGTCACCACTTCTCCAGGCAAGGTCTTTCCAAGGTCAGCGTTCCTGCTCACTAAAACATGGGCTTAACTGAGCTCAGCCTCATGCTAATGAGCAGGTGAGACCAGGTCACTGCCACACATTATCATCTAATTAGAGACTGAGATTTATACACCAGCTGAGTACCTGCACCTCTTCAAACAGCCAAGGGGATTCCTGAGCCTGCAGAGAAATTCCAGGAGAATCCAACACTGGAAATATGGGGAATCCTGAGCAGGGAGGTAAAGTAAGAGATGTTGGTGAAAATAAGGCAGTTTTATGTGTGACTTTGTGTGGATTTGGTGCATTGCTTCATCCAGAGAGCCAAAACCCCCATTGCTAGAGCTGGATGTGAATATCAAAAGGGTTTGAAGCTCTGTGAGATGGATCTGCAGGGATCCCATGGGGAAACCCATCACTGATTTTACAAAAGATTCAACCTAGAGACATAAAAATTTCCCAATTAAATTTTGCATGGAGTGGAGGGATTTAGGAGGCTCCATAAGGTGCCAGGAGTAGAGTAACACCTCTCTGTCTGTTTGGATTGGAGGATTATGGATGCAGTGAAGCAACCCTTGCTGGGAAACAAATTCCTCCTCATTAATCCTTTGGGGATTCCCGCAGTTTATCCTGGTTGTGGAAATCTGCTTGTGGAAATCTGTGTTACGTTATTTAACACATATTAAACAGAGCAGAAACATCCCTTTAGGCTGTTTAGAGTGCTCTCCTCTCCAGGCTGAACATTCCCAACTCTCCCAGCCTGTCTCCATAGGGGAGGGGCTCCAGTCCCTTCACCAACACTGTGGCCTCCTCTGGACTCGCTCCAAGGCACAGAAATGTTCTGTGGTCAGTCACAGAGGAGAAAGTTGGACTCCTGGGCAGCAAGAGAAAGTCTCAGCTTGAAGACTCAGACTTGTCCAGTGTTGTGGACACAGAGCTCCCCCACCTCAAAACCCACCTGCAGGGAGGGCAAGAATGAGTCAGAAAGTGACTTGGCACAGCTGCCAAGGGTCTGTGTGAAGATGAGCCACCTCTTGGCAGGGACAACAACCCACGTGCAGGTGAGTCATTAATTGCTCTCGGCATCCCATTGGCCACTTTTCCTTTTCAGCCTGTTCCTCTGTAATGACGATTTTCTCCATAACCTGTAAATAGGGAATTCCCATTCCTTACAGACCAACTGCTCATTTACTGGGCATTGCAGAGCTCGGCTCATTCCAGCCTGTTTCCCACACCTGGGATGGGTGGATGAGTCACCCCAGGGAAACCTTCCCTTATTTTACAGTGGAGAAATTGTTTAATTGAGGGTGTTCCAAGGCAAGCTGCAAACCCTGCAGGATTTGCTTTGTTTTGCTTCCAAACGCAGCCCTAGGAAAGGAGGAACACGCAGGGAAAACATGAATCCACAGGTCAGGCCCCTGGCTGGAAATCCAAACCCCCCACATGTGCTGAGCTCAGTGCAAGGATTTGTTTCCAATTAACCCTCCCAGCCCTCTGCGTGAGGTGCTGCTGGGATCACTGCTGGGAGCTGCAGGCATTTCCCATGGCTTTCATGTTTCCTTGGCGTTCCTCCTACCTGAGCTGCTTTCAGCAGGGATTAAAGCACAGCTCCAAACCCACAAGAAAACACAGGTGCCACCAGACAAGCACAGAATCCCAGGATTGCTGAGCTTGGAAAAGCCCTCCCAGCCCATGGAGTCCCCCCTGTGCCCCATCCCCACCTTGGCCCCAGCCCAGAGCACTCAGTGCCACATCCAGTCCTGCCCTGGGCACCTCCAGGGCTGGGGACTCCCCCACCTCCCTGGGCAGCCCCTGCCAAGGCCTGAACACCCTTTCCAGGGGGAAATTCCTCCTCATGGCCAACCTGACCCTCCCCTGGCACAGCTTGAGGCTGTTTCCCCTCCTCCTGTCCCTTGTTCCCTGGGAGCAGAGCCCGCCCCCCCCCCAGCTCCCCCCTCCTGTCAGGGAATTCCAGAGCCAGAAGGTCCCCCCTGAGCCTCCTTTTCTGCAGGCTGAGCCCCCCCAGCTCCCTCAGGTCCTTCTGGAGCTTCCCAGCCACTCTTCCCCCAGCTGGAGCTTCCCAGGGGGTTGTTGTGATCCCAGTGGAGGACTTGACACTTGGCCTTGTTAAACTCATACCTTGGCCCATCGATCCAGCCTGTGTGACAGAGTGGTGACTAAAACACCCGGAACTGTTCGCTCGGCTTCAAACACCATTTTTATTGTCTTGCAGGAGAGCGAAGCAGCAAAGCAAGGAGGAAACTGTTCCCAACAGAGAGGGGACAAACAGCTCAAAACTCATGAGACCAAGAGGCTTCACCCCAAAATGGTGTCACCCCCAACCCTTCTTAGGACTGTTTGCCTGGAGAGAAGGCTGGAAACGCTGGAGAAAGGCTGGAAAGCCATGAGCACAGCAGTGAGCTTGAGGCCTTGGGCGAGGAATGAGGCAGCGCATCCGGGTGCCAGGGTTGGATCCTTCCTCAGTACTTGGGGTACGTTGGTGGCATCTTGCAGATGTTCTTGGTGTACTGGGGGCAGTAGGGAACTGGGGGGCAATAACGCTGCACGGGGGGGCAATAACTCTGCACGGGGGCAATAACGCTGCACGGGAGGCAACAGGGGGTCACGTACTTGAACTTCTGCACCGGCCTCGCCTCGGATGGTTTTAGTGGCAGGAGGGCCCCGAGTCGTGGCAGGAGCGGGATCCGTGGCAGGAAGACCTGGATCCGTGGCAGGAGGACTCGTAGTCGTGGCAGGACCCCCGGGAGCACATCTTCTGGAGTATCAGCAGAGCTGTGTGGAGCAAGAGATCAACATGGTGAGAGGAAACTCAGTTCACTTGTCGTATTCTCATCCTTTTTAATAATATTTTTCTTGACATCTCCAGTCTTGACTCTCCAGCTTCTCTTTCTTTTTTCCTGCCTAATCCAGACCCAGCAATCCTGATGGATCTGCTGGGTGTGCTTTGGGAGCTGCTGTGTGGAATCAGGTCCCTACAAGCCAACTGGAGCCCCATGAGCCCATTTCCAAATCCACCTCCCTTGTGAAAGAGCTCAGAGTTTGTGCCACCCGAGGATCCCTTCGAGTGCTTTTGCTGCCCCTTCCCGGTGATCCCCATCCCTCCACCTGCCATTCCCTCTTCCTCAGGGGCACAAGGAGGAACTTAACCAAGTCCCAGCTCCCAGGAGGTCCATAAAAACCTCTTGTGGAGTTTTCTTCTCTCTCAGCCAGAGCAGAAATAGTGAAATTGGTCTTACCCTCTTCAGCTGCAGCGAGAAGTTTCTGGAAGCGAAGGCGAGTGACTGAGGACGACTCGGCTGAGCAACCTTTTATACCCTCCAAAGGTTATCTGGGATATGAGACACCTCTGTGCAATGACAGTTTAATTATTTCCGCTCTCAATCCCTATTTTTAGTGTTTCCTCTTTGGCACACCGTGTCCCATCCCATAGGTAATTCCCAACGCAGGGATTTTCGAAGGCACTTCTCTCCCGTTTCCTGGAGACTGACACTAATCTGACGGGTGTTAATTAGCTGGCCAGGGGATAACTGGGATTGCATCAGTGACAGAAAGGGCCCAGAAATGCTGACTCCTGGGGAAGGTCTCCCGTTGGGTGCAGGTGACAGCTCAGGACTTTAATTTGCCTGTTGCTGAATGCCAAGAGGAAATAATGGGATTATCAGCTGCAACTCCTGGGCATGGCACAAAGCTGGAAAATCCGGAGGGATCTCCTCGGTTCCCTGGTGTGGCAAAAAAGAAAATGTTTCTGGTGCTTCACGTGTTCCTTGAGTTGGCAGATGATTGGGATGATCCCATCAGATCGTTCCACGTGAATCAAAGGTTATTAAGATCAGAGAAAAACAGCTGACCATGAGCTCTGTGCAAGGTAGGAGTGTAGTCAGTTTTCCCATTCCTTGGTTTCTCTTTCCTTCACTGATATTTTTATGCTTTTTTCCCCCCTGACTTCACCTGCAGAGGAGTGTGGAAAGCAAAGGATTCAGAGAAAGGGAGCCAAAGTTTGAGCAAATATTGGGTTCTGTCACTAAAGCTGGATTTATAACCCCATTTGACCCAGAGTTTGAAGCCCAAGAAAAAGAAACTCATCAACTTGGGGAAATGTTGCCCATTAGAGCAGTTTATTGACTGAGGAGGAGAAGATCCTCCCAAAGTGTGGGTGTCCAGCAGCTTTTCTTCAGGCCAGAGGCAACGCAATTGCTTGTGGTGAGTTCTGTGCAGCAAGGGAGGATGGCCCCAATTCCTCAGGGACATTTTGTGACTCAGTTGTGGGTCCCAAACCAAAACCTGCACTTGCCCAGCCACCAAAATCAGTGCTGGTGTGACAGTTCTTTCCTCCAGGCTTTGTCCTGGAGCATCACACTGGTGTTCGTTCAAAATCTTTCTGCCTGGTCAACAACCTTTCAAAAATGGGGTGTTGTTGGTTACATCCACTCAAAAGGCATTTCTGAACCTTTCAGATTCAGGTCCTGTTAAAGAAAACGTGACCCTTAAAGAGTTCTAATCATCCTCTGCTCACAGGCCTTCCAGGGCAGTTTGTGGCTTCTGTTTTCAGAGGCTCAGACATGTTCAGGTATTTGAAAATATTTATATTTATATTTATATTTATTTGCCCAAGGTCTGGCATTGGGCTTGGAGGAAATTACTGCATGTTGAGAAAGAGCAACTGTGACCTACTTATTGCCCTTCTATTTAATGAGCTATCACAGAATCCCAGGATCATTTAGGTTGGAAAAGACCTCCAAGGTCAGCAAGTCCCCCCTGTGCCCCATCCCCACCTTGGCCCCAGCCCAGAGCACTCAGTGCCACAGCCAGTCCTGCCCTGGGCACCTCCAGGGCTGGGCACTCCCCCACCTCCCTGGGCAGCCCCTGCCAAGGCCTGAACACCCTTTCCAGGGGGAAATTCCTCCTCATGTCCAACCTGACCCTCCCCTGGCACAGCCTGAGGCCGTTTCCTCTCCTCCTGTCCCTTGTTCCCTGGGAGCAGAGCCCAACTCACACTTTTCTACACCCTCCTGTCAGGGAGTTGCTGAGTTTGAATTCAAGTTGAATTCTCTGATATTTTTTTCACAATGATGGGACAAAAATCTGTGTGGACCCCTGGAAGCAAGGGAAGCTTTTCTCTGCTCAACCCTTATGCCCATGTAGATTTTTGGTAGCTGAGAACTTTTCCCTCTACTAATGTGTCTTCCCTTCATTCCCAAATGAATGTGGGAATTATTTGCCACCAACTGTTGGGATACTTTGAGAATATGAGGAAATTTGACTGAAGACCCCAGAAAAAAATGTAAAAAAAATCAAGGAAAAAGAGAATAAAGAAATTCAAAGACAACAAGGGTCTCATGAACTGCCAGATTTATTTCCCACACCCAGATGAGTCCGAAACAGAAAATGCACAACAGACAAAGATCCCCAACAGCAATTAAAACCCTGAATAATTAGAAAGGACATTTCCCAAATAATTAGAAAGAATGACACCACAGATGTTAATTAGGGGAACACTTCATCCCAGGGAGGCACATGGCAGGATTTCAGGGAGGAGGAGACGAGCCGTGGTCGGAGTTGAGGGAGGAGCCGGTGGGTCCGGAGTCGGGGTTGGATCCTGTCAATACTTGGGGCAAGCTGGTGGCAGGTTACAGATGTTCTTGGTGTACTGGGGGCAGTAGGGGACCTGGGGGCAGTAGGGGACCTGGGGGCAATATGGGACCTGGGGGCAGTAGGGGATCTGGGGGCAGTAAGGGCCCGGGGGGCAGTAGCGCTGCCCGGGGGGGCAGCAGGACGTCACGAAGCTGCATTTCTGCACCGGCTCCCTCTGGATGGGGTAGTGGCAGGAGGACTCCGAGTCGTGGCAGGAGGAGCGGGACCTGAGGCAGGAGAACCAGGATCTGTGGCTGGAAGAGCGGGATCCGTGGCAGGAGGACTCGTGGTCGTGGCAGGAGCTGCGGGAGCACATCGTTCCGGAGCGCCGGGAGCTGGAGGGAAGAGAGACCCCGTCAGCCTGGCACAGCTGGGACCCACAGGGGCCTCCCGTGCTTTCCTTGGCTCTTGTCCTGTATGTGTTTTGTAAGATCTGGGATGTCGTGGCCCTGCCAGTGACTCTGCCTTGGCTTTTGGGGGATGCTCTGTGATGGTCCAGCTCTGATGGGAATTTCCCAGCCAAGATGCTACTTAAGGTAGAATTTACTTCTCAAATTTACTTCTACACTGATTTGTCTGAGCTCTCTCCCTCTCCATCACCAACCAGTTTGGGAATGAATTCCTTGCTGGCTCCCGAAGACTTTGTGTCTTTGTGGATCTGCTCCTTCAATTACTCCTATTTGTCTATCAACCCATCTATGAGCAAACCACGAGCACCCCCCGTGTAGCCAACATGTTCAGGCACCTGATCCCCGCAGCCAAGGAATTTCTAAGACAAAGGCAAGGTCTAAACACAGAACTAGTCCTCTGTCAACTTCTGCTGCTCAAGAGAAGATAAATCAATATAATCCAACTCACCCTTTGCTGGAGTAAGAGGAAGAGCGCGGAGAGCTGATGCTGAGTGGAGGAGGAACAAGGCATGGCCAACTTTTATATCTTCCCAAGGGTTGTCCAAGAAATTAGGCACCTCTTGGCAATGCTGACACAAACACTCATATTCATATTTATCTTCTGTGTCTGGTTTTGAGCATTTCCGATTCGACGCCGTCAGGAAAAGCCATTATGACTTTTTCCTCAGCACTATAATAGACAACAACGAATTTCCCAATCTGCTTATAAGGGAATTTTGAAGGCTGAGGCACATTTACATATTAAAAATGCACCTAACCCTGGAGTTATTAAGTGATTTGTCGTTGGGCAACCGGGATTGCATCAACGTACAAGTCAGAGGTGTTGACTCCGGGCCCGTGTGCTGCCCCTTGCTCTGCTCGGCACACTCACATTTTGATTGATGGATTTTTTTTCCTGACACAAGGCACTGTAATTAACAGCCCCAGCTCCCGGGGACTCGATTAGAGGGAGGTCCTGTTGACGAGCTCGAACGCACCCGACGCCTCAGCACAGGAGGTGACGCCAAAAGGACCTTCCCCAAATCCAATTTTTGTCATTCCGTTTGTGAATCCACCAACCCTCAGCTGCTTCTCACTCCTGCTGCAACATCACCCTGTTTAATTCCTCCTCCAAGGAAGGAGGGGGGTTCAAAGCCTTTTGTGTGAGGATTTTCCCTCCTGGCAACCTGTTTTCAGACCCAGCTTGCTTTGGGGTCCCGTCTGATTTAAGCAGTTCTGTAATTTTTACTCATTTTTTTACCTTTTATAATGACCCAAGATTTCAGGACAATAAATCAATCAATAAAATAAAATGGGTGATTGTTCCTTTCCTGTGACTTTTATCCAGGAGAGTGCCTCAGGAACAACTCAGGAGTCGGGGAAGGAGTTGATTTTTAGGGTCCCTTCCAACCCAAAGCATTTTATGACTCTCTGATTCTTTTTCCTGATTTTTTCAGGACCGTGATTCAGCAAACCAAAAGTGTTCAAGAAAATATTTCAGAGCCAATATTGTTCAGGAAAATCCAAAACCTTTTGAGAAGTGCTGTGAGTTGTAAATGCTGGAGAAAGGGTTTATTCAGGTTGATAAAAACCTTTTTGGGGAAGGCCCTGGGGTCAGCTCTCCATGAGAGAGGGTGAATTCACAGAATCACGGAATGGTTTGGGTTGGAAGGGACCGTGAGGATCGTCTTGTTCAGCTCTCAGGCTCAGAATTTCAGCTGAGTCTGGTTGTTGAGCTCCCTGAGAAGCTGATGCAGCCGAACAGGCGCCGGCAGGAGGAACTGAGCCTGTTCTGGAAGGGATGGCTCAGCTGGACGTGCTGGAGATAAGGGCAGTCCCAGGCTGCAAAAAGCAGACACACATTTAGCATTCAGTTTTAAGTGCCTGCAACTGTCACTGGAGACAGCAGTTTGGAGCCCAGTGAAAGAAGGAGGGTTGGGAAAAAACCACTAAGTGCTCATTTGCACTTTTCAGACACCTCGAAGTGTTTGTGATTCTGAGTCAGGGTGAGAAGTGGAGTGTGAGGTGCTGCTGAGGGAGGGGCTGAGTGAGGCAGTTCTACACTAATTAGAATCATGGAATGGTTTGGGTTGGACGGACCTTACAAATCACCCCCTTCCACCCCCTGCCAGGGGCAGGGCCACCTTCTGCTATCCCAGGTTGCTCCAACCTGGCCTTGGACACTTCCAGGGATGGGGCAGCCACAGCTTCTCTGGGCAACCTGTGCCAGGGCCTCACCTCCCTCCCAGGGAAGAATTCCTTATATATAAATATATATGTATATAATATAAATATAATATATAAATATATAAATATATAAATATATATAAATATATATTCTGTATATAAATATATATAAATAAATAGGGTGCAGGTGAGCTCCTTGCACATTCACCTGCTCCAGAAATGTCTCTGCAATCACTGGCTTTTATTATTTTGAATCGGGGCATTTTGTGCTAAGTTTTAAGAAAAGAAAGCGAAGGGGTGACTCAGAAGTCAGAGGTGACGATGATTCTCAGGTAAAGAGGTTAAAGAACAAACAAATATATCTAAAATATAAATAAATACATAAACGTAAATAAACAGATCATAAACTCTTTCTGTTTCTGGAAATCAAATTTTATTGTCTCATCTGTGTGTCTTTGGGGGGGTTGACACATCCGTGTGTCAGGCACCAGGAATCATTCCCGGCTCCATGGAAAACCACCTCAGCTGGGTCTTTTGTGCCGAGTAAATGAAACCAAACTGGACTCATGTTTTGGAGGAGATTCCAATCACAGACGAGGAATTCGAGGATCAAATCAAAGACGGGAAAAGAGAAGCATCAATTCAATATTTCAGGCACTGAGGGCACCCGAGGCGGGAGGGAGCCGGTGGGTCCAGGCTGGATCCTCCTGTTAATATTTGGGGTACGTTGGTGGCATCTTGCAGATGTTCTTGGTGTACTGGGGGCAGTAGGGGGCCGGGGGGCAATAACGCTGCAGGGGGGGTAACAGGGCTGCACGGGGGCAGTAATTCCTGACGGGCAGCAGGGGGTCAACGTTAGCTGAAACTTCTGCACCGGCTGCCTCTTGGAGGGTGTAGTGGCAGGAGGGCCCGAGTCGTGGCAGGACGAGCGGGACTCGTGAGGAGGTTTCGTGGCTGTGGCAGGACCCCCGGGAGCACATTTTTCCTGGAGGATCAGCAGAGCTGGAGGGGGGAGAGAGAGAGAGAAATGATCACGTGGTCACAGATGGATGTGATTACACCGACATCCTGCAGTTTGCTCTGGGATCCCCTGTTTTCTTCCTGATTTCTAGTTCTTCAGGGGTAAGGAAGTGGTGTCAGGGTTGATTGGGAGATGCTTTATAGCCCACCCCCTAAACTTTTTTGGATTCAAGTTGCCTTTTAGAGAAAAATTGGTCAAAACCTTTGCTGCCCATGAGCAACTCCAGACCCTCCAGTGCCTTCTACTTGAAAACCTGAAGTCCCTTGTCCACAAAATCCTCTCTCTGTTCTCTCTCTCTACTTCCCACAAAATCCTCTGGGCTTTCCCCTCTGTGTTTTCCACCCTTTTTGTTGGTTTGGTTTGACTTGAGCCTCTGCCCAAAGCCTTTATTGTCATTTGCTTTAACAAAACAGCTCCTGTGGGCGACAAGAACTTGGTCTCCAGCACAACCAAGGTCCAGAGGTGAGGAGTGAGTGTCCTCCTCCAACTCTACCAAAACTTGCAGGAAAACAGACAATTTCGTAAAGAAACTCCAGAGGAAGAGAAAAACTGGACTTACCCTCTCAGCAATGGGGATGGAAGAGTGTTGGAGCAGAGCAGTGAGTGAAGGGAGCTGGGCTGAGGAACCTTTTATATGTTCCCAAAGGGTTATCTGGGACATGAGACACCTCTAATTACACATCCCAGCCCATTTCTATCCGCTGTGTTCAGCTTCCCGTATTTTCCCTTTGATGCTCTGTGCTTTTGGGATGGTAATTGTCCCATAAGTTATTAATAGCACCTTAATTCCTTCACCTCCCTGTGAAGGAGATTGGAAGGTATTTCACGGGAAGTGACACTGGCACCAAAACCGATGGATCTGCTCACGGACAACGTGGATCGAGCCCAGGAGATGTTTGTGACCCAGAAGAACCAAGTCCTCAGTGTCACATGGACCAAGAGCTCAACGTGATCAACCTCCATGTGAAGGAAAAATGACTGTTGCTGTTAATCCCTGTGGATTATGGTTAGGGCAGGAATCCTGCAGCTGAGTTGCCCAATGGGACCGGATACGAGGGATTTGCATTAGCCCAAATAAGTTCTTCATGGGTAATTCCAACCCTATCAAGGATTTCTCCTCTTCTTCTTCTTCTCTGACCCTGGCTGGGCACCAGGTGCCCCCCAAAGTCCTGCCAGCAAACCCCCTCCAGTGTTGGCTCCTCTTTCCATGGCTGTAGATCCCCCTCCACCAAAACCTTGTCATCCAGACCCAACACGTGGCTTTAGATCCTGTTTTAGCAGCACTGAGTGCCACGTCCAGTCATTCCTGCAACATCTCCAGGGTGTCCTAAGTCCTGCTCCTGCTCCCAGAAATGATTTGGTGATTTTCCTGTTCCTATTTTCCTCTGCCCTTATCCAATTTACTCCTGATTTCCCTCCCCCAGATTTTAAATCAAACCCGTCTTTAGTTCTTCCTGGGAATCTTCAGCAGCTGAGCTGTGAGAAGGGGGACCTGGGGGGGTCACAGGAACACTGAGGGTGATATTTTGGACTATTGGCTGGGACAAAGTGCTGGTGTTGCTGTCCTGTTTTCAGTCCTCAGCCGTGGCCTCTCTGCAGCTCTTGTGGAACGGGGATGCTCAGACAGGGACGGAGCTCAAGCAAAAATAAACAAAGCAGTGGGAGAAGCTCCCGAGCCCGGATTTTCCCGTGAAACACGGATGAACTTGGGGCTTCTATGCCCAGGAACAAGTCATGCCCATCTCACCCAGCAATTACATCTTCTTGTCCCATAAAAGGCAGGAATGTGTCAACACTGGGATGACATCGTGGATTAGACGTCAGGCACGAGGGATTTGGGGTGATGCTCTCCTGACTCACAGGGATCCCTCCAACTGCTCTTCTCCCAGCTGAGCTCAGTGTCACAGGGCACACGGTGACCCCCCAAATCCTGCTCTGCAAAGCTGCTTTTGGGCTGCACTTGGGCCCAGAGAAGCTGTGGCTGCCCCATCCCTGGGAGTGTCCAAGGTTGGAGCAACCTGGGAGAGTGAGAGGTGTCCCTGCCATGGGACACTTGGCTCTGCCTAAAACCAACCTGTGTGTTTGTTGTAAACTGTGCAAGAGAGAGACTTTCTGTGGAACATTTCCCTGCAGAGAGACCCTCCATGGAATATTTCTCAGCATCTTTGCTGCCCTGGCCTTTGTGGCAGGGGGAGGTGGGGACAATTCCCTGCTGGATTTTTGCAATCTGCTGCCCCTGCTCCACTTCTCAGATGGGCAGAGATAACAAAACCCCAGCTGGGCAGAGATTTGCTGTCTCTGCTGCTCGGGCCCTTCCCAAGTCTGTCCTCAGAGGAATGACACAACCTGCAGTGCCTCAGCTCTGCCAAGGGCGTGGGTGAAAACCTGGACTGCTGAGAGAGGCTCGAGGTTGGAGATTTTATCTCCCCTTCCCTCAAACGCTTTCAGTCAGACTCCAACCCAGCCTGGAGCCTCTGGTCTGGCTTGGGTTCAGCCTCCAGTTTGGCACAGGCTGGGGTTGGCACAGGCTGGGTTTGGCACTGCCCAGGGGGTGCCCGGTGAGGGGGGCACAGGGACCATCCCTGGCACCACAAACCACCCTTGTGCCTGGTCAGAGCCCACGTTTCTGACCCCAATGTCCCTCCCCTGCTCCTGCAGTCACGGGCCCGGCACACGGGGATGAGGCTCCTCGTTATTTTAATTAAGAGTAATAATAAAACAAGTGCTAATAACAAGTTTCTCACTCCTTTCAAAGGATCAGTGTAAATCCTTTGCTAATTAAATATCTGGCGCATTACACACAATGCTGCTCTCGTCCCACAGAGCCAGGAATTCCTGAAGGGATGTGCCTGGGGGATTCTGGGAGAGACCCTGGGGCTGGATCAAATGTGATGGGAAATAAAACATGATTTTTGTGGCCATCTCTCCATCTGATGTTCCTTTCCTTTTCCTACATCTGCAAGGGGAGCTCAGAAATTTTATGGTTTCTGCTGAGAAAAGTCAGCTTAAAACTTGGTAAGGACTGGAAATATTTTTTCTTACTTCAGGAAATACATTGGGGAAATGGAGCTGGGGAAGGGGCTGGAGCAGCAGGAGAAGGGTCTGGAGAACTCCTGAGGGAGTTGGGGGGGGCTCAGCCTGGAGAAAAGGAGGCTCAGGGGGGACCTTCTGGCTCTGGAATTCCCTGACAGGAGGGGGGAGCCGGGAAGGGGTCGGGCTCTGCTCCCAGGGAACAAGGGACAGGAGGAGGGGAAACGGCCTCAGGCTGTGCCAGGGGAGGGTCAGGTTGGCCATGAGGAGGAATTTCCCCCTGGAAAGGGTGTTCAGGCCTTGGCAGGGGCTGCCCAGGGAGGTGGGGAGTGCCCAGCCCTGGAGGTGCCCAGGGCAGGACTGGCTGTGGCACTGAGTGCTCTGGGCTGGGGCCAAGGTGGGGATGGGGCACAGGGGGATCCATGGGCTGGGAGGTCTTTTCCAACCTCAGGGATTCTGGGATTCTGGGATCCCATTTAGGCAATGTGGACTCTTGATGGGATTTTCAAAGAAGGGAGAGTCACCTCACACAGAAGATCTGTCCAACCCCACATTCACCATTTAGAAAGGCCAGAAGGAATATTAAGTATGACACAGTCCTTCCTCTGCTTATATCCTCTGGTTTATGGTGACGAGGGATTCCAGACTTCCTCGATGGAGTTTGCTTTGGACAAAGCTTCCAAAGGTGCCTGGGAGGGTTTGAGGCGCAGAGCCAAGGGCTGTGATTAATGGGAGATGCTGATCTGCACCTTCAGTCCCAGACAGCTTTGGAAATCCAGCACCTGGATTTGTCTGGCTGATGCCCAAGGTGTGGGGACCTGGGAGCTGAGCCACCGTGGCCATTGCAGAGCAGGAGGAGGGGCAGGAAAATGTGAGAAGCAGCTCCTGTTAATCAGTTTGTTCTGAGTTGGAAGGGACCCACAAGGATCGAGTCCAACTCTTAAATGAGGGGACAATCAAAGTGGGCCTGGGCATGATGCCAAAGATAAGGAAAACCAGCGGAAGAACACCAGGACGCCAGCACATTTTCTGAGCTTTAGGTTTTAATATCACACCGTTGCTACCGGAGACAGAAGCGGGAAACCGGGAGGTTTGCGAGGAGGCAAATCACATTTCTGCCACTGTAATGCCACTTTGGGTTCTCGGGAGAGCAGGAGGGAAGGGGCAGGGGCTGCGCCTCGCAGGGGCAGCCCCGGGGTGTGCGCGGAGCGTCCTCTCCTCGTCCTCTCTCACTTCTGCTGCTGCTGCGGCGGCCACTGCGGCGGCTGCTTGATCTGCTGCTGCTGCTGGCAGGGCACGGGGGCCACGGGCAGCGGCACGGGGGCCACGGGCACCTGCCCGGCCCCGGGGGCCACGGGGCACTGCGGGGCGAGCACCACCACGGGCGTGGGGTCCTGCGCGGCGCTCCCCTCGTGGCACACGAGCCCCTCGGAGCCGTGGCAGGACCTCTCGCCGTCGTGGCAGAGAGGCCCCGCCGTGGCAGAAGCTCTCCGAGCTGTGGCAGCCTCTGTTCTCACGGGAGCACATTTTTGGGGTTGGCGGGGCAAACCTGGGGAAGGAGAGAGGTTTGTCGTTAGAGGCAGGAAGTGCTTTCCCTGCTCCGATCTGGGGTCAGCTTTCCTCGCTGTGCTCATGAGCCTTTCTGCCCGTCCCGTTTCCCCAAGCTGGGGCTTCATTCCAGTGCTGGATCAACCAGGACCATCTGAACACCCTCCTGAGCCCCCACAGCAGCCCTGAACCCCATTGCTGCTGGGCTCCATGAGCTGATTCCCTGCTCTCCCTCGAGCTCATTCCCTGCTCTCCTTTGCTGCACCCTGGGATGGTCTCAGGGCTGTGTAACCGAGGAGCAGAAGCTCTGTGGGATTCCAGGGTATCCTGCCCCAGCAAGAGGCATCTTGGCGAAGATCCCAAGAATTTGTAGCCTGGAGGAGCCCTGGCACAGCTGGGAATTTACAGCCAGGACTGGTAGAGGAGCATCAGCAAAATGCCCTTCCAAAGCCAGGTGCCCAAAATGAAGACCCTCCTGTGCCTTCCTCCCTCCCTGTGCCCTCTGCTCCCTCTGTCCCCTGGGGGTCCAGGGCCAATTTCCTGAGGAGAACCCTCTGTGCACATCTCAACCCCTTCCTCAGGACTTCTGGGATTTCAAGGAGGCAAAAGGCATCCAGGATGTGGCTGAGCTGAAAGCTGCTCATGCTGCTCCTTCCTCTCCCAGTTTAAATCCACTTTTTCTGTTCTTCCTAAATTTCTTCAAGGACAGCTTAATACGTTCAGCTTAAGGAGCTTAGTAAAGAGGTCAGGTTTATAAATGCAATTAAAATTCCCAGCTTAAACCCAAGGTCTTATGAAAGATCTGTTTCCCATTCATTCCCAAATCCCATTATTTACTTTTCTTCATTTCCAGTTTGTCCTTTGGAAACTAGAAAGTGCTGGAATAATCCCAATATATTTACAGGTGATAAGAACAATAAATTTGGCTTCTCAGCGTAGGAAGTCCTGATTTTTGAGAGCACAAAACAGCCCCAGCCACAGAGCCAAGATTTGGTTCTCAATACCCCCAGCAAATACCCCCAGATGCATCTCCCTAAGAGCAAAGCCCAGCTCAGCGCAGCCAATTTTAATCAGAATTAAAAGTTAGTGGTTGAGCAGCAACTTACCTCAGCTGTAAAGGCTCTGGAGAGGGAGTGGAGCTGAGTGAATGAGCTGCTCTCCCATCCAAGGACTTTTATACAGTTCCCAAATCTCTTCCTGAAAATGCAATCACCCCCTGGGGAAAGATGACCGAGGTATTTACAAAACAGCCACACCCCTAATTACCCACCACCTTCAAAAGCTTATTCAACCCGATTTCGGTGATTGACTTGTCATCCCCTGGATTGTCTTCCTCCTTACACACCTTTAATTGCCACCCTGGCCCCTGCCGGTCGTAATGCCCAGCAGTGAAAACCCTGTGGGTGGGTCGACTGTCTCACCGTCAGGACAGGATGAGTTTTCTGTTGCAAAACGGATGGCAAAGGTGGTGCAGTTCTGGGTTCCATCTCCTCCCGAAACCTCTCACCTGCAGTCTGGCAGGAAGGAGAGGCCACGGGGCCCAGTCCTCTCTGACTGGTTTTGGTGGGACTGGGCTCTCGGGCAGTGGAGGAGAAGGACACCACTTTTGTGTCCTCACCATAAAAAATGGCCAGTTCTTAGAAAGCCCTCATTGCACCTCCCCCAAAAACACCTTTAAGGTTGTCTTCATCCCACAAGACACCTGCAGGCACCAGAAACTCATCAGCTGAGGGTCCCTCTCCATCTCCTTTCTCTGACAGGGTCATTTCTCAGGGCAATAAAAGCAGGATAAGGAGCCTGTGGTTCTGAGAGCTGTGACAGGGCAGTGACCTGGCAAGGCCAGGCAGCTCAGACCACTTTGGGAAGTCTTGGCTTAGACCTGGGAGCACCCCAAAAACGTAACGTGGCTTCCTCAGCACGAGGGGGGAAACTCAAAATGAGGAAGAACAGGAGAAGAATTTCACATGAGGTTGAAGTTCTTTCCATGGAGCCCTGGAACAGCTGCCCAGGGAAGCTGTGGATTGTCCCTCTCTGGAGACATTTCAAACCCACCTGGACGTGTCCCTGTGTCACCTGCTCTGGGTGACCCTGCCTTGGCAGGGGGGTTGGACTGGGTGGTCTCCAGAGGTCCCTTCCATCCCCAAAATCCCACGATTCTGTGATTCTCTACCTGTGTTCATCCACTTCACACCTACTTTGTGGCCATTTCCCTCTTTCTGGCACAGTCACCATGCCAGCTTCCATCGCTGGCATTTTTCCTGGCCAGCCCCAAGAAGCCCCAAAGTGGAATTTCTCTCTGCAAATCTCTGTTTCTGTCCCATTTTAATCTTTTCATGTAGCTGTGATGGGAAAGAGGTGCCCACAGCAGCCTCTTGTGCAAACCTTGCACCCGTGAGCAAGCTGTGAGTAAAACGCCGGCTCAGAGCCCACGTAGCTCCCCACACGTCCCCAGCTCACCCGGCTCTGCCCTGGGGCAGGAAGGGGGCAGCTGGGGGCAGAGCAGCTCCTGCAACCCCGGGGCACCGGCCCTGGCACTGGTGAGATCCTCTGTGCAACCAGGGCTTGGCGCCGGCGCCGGTTCCTCCTCTGCCCTCCCGTCACCACCGTGACCGTGGAATTTGGGCAGGGATCACGTGTTCTCACCCCCTCTGCACCAGAGCTCCCTCCTGGGAACCACGGGGCTTTGTTGGGCAGAGGTGGCTGAAGCCCAGGGGCGGCTCCCACTCAAACAATCCCCGGAGTTTCTGTCCAGAGGCGCCAGTTGGAGACTTTCATGCAGTGTTTACCCCTCAGCTCCACGAGAGGGGCCACGGCTCCGGCGAGCACGGACACGCTCGGGGATGAGAGTCCCTCCTTATCAGGGCTCGTCGGGACAGGGAGGACTCGTTCCTTCCCTGTTGCACAACCAGTGGGGAGGGAACCTGGCTGTGCTAACACATCAAACCCACCCTGTGCCTCCTCCCAGCCCCACGTCGGAGGGGAGCTCTGGAAAAGGCTGGTGGGATGCAGCTCCAGCTCCTCCTGCTCAAGCCCTGGGTGTAAGACCATCTGGGTCTATTAAACTATTATATCACCTAAACTTGTGGAGTGCTCTTGGCAGAAGCCTCCAAAAACCGGCCAGGAGAGACAGGGAATAAGAAATGGACTTTTAAAGTGTTTTCTATTTCCTTTGGTTTTGGAGGGATTGAAATTTTGGGTGGTTTTTGGTCAGTCAGTTGAATAGACACAAAGATTTGAACCCCCCAGACTTGGTTTTCTGGAAGTCTCCTGGAATTTTTTTGAGCTTTCAGATTTTTTTTTTCTACTTTTGATGCTCTCAGATGAATTAGGGGAAATCACAGAAGTCAGTAACGAAGTGGCAGATTTTAGAAATTTAAGTAGATTCAAATAAATGATAAAGCTGCCTAATTTTAGAATGGAATTTAATGTGGCTGGGGTGAAAATCTTGTGTAATGTTCCCTGCACAATGGTCTTAGAGCATTTTACAGTGTGACGGATCCCCGTTGTGGTACCAAACATGGGTTTAGAGCTGAGAGGATTTGGGCCTTTGGTGTTTTCCAAACATCAGGACAAAGTTTTCTGGACTTCTACTGAGCTGAAAGGGCCAAAATCCCCACAGGTGGGTGAAAGCAGAATGGTAAAAAATAACCAGTGTGATTTCACGTCTCACTTTTAAATGGGCACAGAACTGTGGGTGGTTTTTTTCCTCTGTAACAACTATTTGGGTGAGTCAAACAACCGCAGTCCTGGCAGATGAAACGTTTGGCAAACGCTGGATGTTCAACCTCCCCCGCGCTGCCCCGGCACGGAGGAACCATCTCTTCCTAACCTGTGCCTAATTTAGGGCCTGATCCCATCCAGAGATGTCGTGAAGGAGGTTGTGGAGCAGAAGCCAACGAGCTTGTTTGAGTTGCCTCACACGAGGGTTGACGTGCTCGGGTTGCACCATCCCTGCAACTCCCTGGGACAGGAGCCCGGCGTGGAATTGTTCCCAGGTAAACAACCTTTCACTCCCCAGGTCACGCTGTAAATAATAATCAGGCGGAAAACCCCCGGGAGTTTTGCATATCTCCTTCATTTAGCTCGTGGGGTGTCCCTGGGGAGGGGGTCTGGGCAGGGAACAGCTTTTCCATGGGGAGGGAACAGCTCTGACTTCAGCAAGAGGCAAATTAAGAACAGAATTCCAGAATCCCACAATAGTTGGGGCTGGAAGGGGCCTGTGGAGATCACCCAGCCCAAGGCAGGGTCACCCAGAGCAGGTGACACAGGGGCACGTCCAGGTGGGTCTGGGATGTCTCCAGAGAGGGAGATTCCAAGCCTTTCCTGGGCACCTGTCCCACCCTCCATGGAAAGAAGCTCTTCCCCATGCTGAGGTGGAACTTCCTGAGGTTTAGTTTATGGATATCACTCCTTGTCCTGTCTCTGGCACCACTGAAAAGTCTGGCACCGTCCTCTTGCCATCTGAGCCTTCTCTTGCTGTTGAAAACACTGTATTTTAGTTCTATTAAAACTGATGTTACATTTCAGTGTGGCTCTAAAATATACATAAAAAATGTTGGCAGAAAAACTTTGTCCTGTGGAGATTCCTCAAGGATCCATTTGTGTTTTGGGTGAAGGAGCCAGAAATGAAAGAAATCATTCAAATATTAAAACTACGCCCAGGCTACGGAGTTTTATTTTCCAGCCCGTGATCCAAAGGGACACGGAGAGAGGAATCTTTTCCTGTCACCAATCCCAAACCACTTCTCCCAGCAGTGCCCTCACCGGCTCAGCCCCGTGTGAGGGACATGAGGAACACGTGTCATCATGGAAAAGCCACCCTGTGGCCCAGCCAGGGGCACTTCTGCCGGGTCAGTCACTTCTTCTGCCTGGGGGGCCAGTGGCTTTTCTGTTTGCACTGCTGGCTCTTGGTGCTGGGAACGACCACGGGGCACTTCTGCTGCACCACCTGGGAGCACCCACCCCCCTGGGGGCTGAGCTCTGGGCCTGAGACCCCCCCGGGGGCGTAGCCAGACCCTCCACTGTAGTACCCCGGTCCCCCAGTGACCCCCCCTGCCAAGGCATCGCTGGGGGGTGCAGGGAATCCGTATCCGGACCCTCCTCCCAAATCCCCTGGGTGGAGGATGGACCCCCCCTCGCCCCCCAGTCCCATCCCTCCTCGCACCTGGGATAAACGGGGACTGTCCCCGTGAACCGCAGCGGACGTGCCCGCAGTCCCACGGTGTACACAGAGCTCCCCGACACGTGTAGCGCGCCGAACGCTGTAAGGGGGGACGCTGCGGGGGGCAGTAGGAGGGTCGTGTGGGTGTAGGAGGGCCGTGGCAGTAGGAAGGTCTCGGGTGTAGGTGATGAGCCTCCCTACACGGAAGAAGGCGGCGCGTTCCGAGGGGGTCGGGCAGAGCTCGGAGCAGAACCCTCCCGTGGTGAGGGAGATGTCCGTGGAGTAGCCCCGTGCCTGTGGGGCACAATTTGGCTCGGAGGCACCGTAAAGCTGCGAGAGGAAAGAAAAAAACACCCAAATTGCCCAGTTTCTTCATTTCGCCCTTGGCAAGGTGGGGGGGGGTTAAGGGGGTGGGGAGGGTTCAAGGGGGTGGGGAGGGTTCAGGGGGTGGGGAGGGTTCAGGTGGTGGGGCAAGAAAAGCTTTGTCGGGGCCTGGGGCAACTCCAGCCTTCAAAGCAGGGCACTGCCGAGCTCTTGGAGAGCATGGAATGGTTTGGGTTGGAAGGGACCTTAAAGATCATCCCCTTCCAACCCCCTGCCACGGGCAGGGACACCTTCCCTAGATCAGGTTGCTCCAAGCCCCTGTTTTTCAAATCCAAGGGTATCTGGACTCTTCCTGGGATAGTTTTCCTCCTTTTTATCTCCAGGGTGTATTTCCAGAGAACCAAAATCTGAGGGACATTCTTTTACCATCTAAGAACTGCCCTGGCTTTCCCCACTCACCTTCATGTCTGCAGCTGCAGAGCTGCAAAACCAGCCAGGATTATCCTTGTTTCTGTTTTTAGCCTGGTGCAAGAGCAGTGGATCAAAGTTTCCACTCCCCAGGACATTTCTGGCTCTGTTATTGCACCCCAAAGGTCTTTTATGGAAGGTAATTGGCCCAGACATAGAGGTTTGTGGCCATTCTGAAGCAGAGCTTGTTATTAAATAATATCAAAAATGGGTCCCAGGCTTTGCAAGCACTTTCAGACCCACAGAGGTTGTGCAGTCACCACGTGCTGGTCCCACCACAGACTAATCTGGGTTTTGCCCTCTGGCTTCCAGTCTGGTGACTGGATTTCACCTTTCTCCCTAAGGATTTGATCCATCCAGAAGAAACTGTCCAGATCCCAAGGACTTTGCTCAGGCAAGCACAGGTCAAGGTCCCAAAGGAAGGTGCCTCTCATGAATATGAATTAATAAAGTCTCAGGAAAAAATCAGACTTACCTTCTTGAGCCATAGGAAACACATTTAGAAGGTAAAAGTCGACTGAATGAGGAGCTTTAACAGCCTCAGGAACATTTATATGGTGTTTAACATATATGGGAAGTGAGACACCCTCGGGAATGATAAGGATTATTTACCTATCAAACTGGGATTTCAGTGTTTGACTCATGGCGACGATCCATATCTCCCTTCACCCAGTAATTGTTACTCCTGCCTAATGAGCCCGTTCCTGAGCTCCTGCCCTGGGCTGTGGAGGAACATTCCGGCCCCCAGAGAGGTGGGGGAGACCCGGGGAAGGTGGGTGGGAATGTGGGTGTAGGGGAATGCAGAGGATTAGGGAGCGTGGGGCAGAGGAGCAGCTGGTGGCACTTTGATCCCTCCAGCAGCTCCCCGGGGGCTCCAGGGGGAGCTTTTCTGAAGGAAAAACATTTGCATCCAAACCAGAAGGTCACCAAAAGGGACTGATTCCCCAGTTGGGAATTTTGCAAGGGTGCCAGAGATGCTCTGGGAGGTTCATGAGAGAACTGTGGAGGTGAGAGTGTCCTAATGCTTAAACCCAGAGTGGCTGGTGTTTTAAGGCAGGATCATGCCTCCAAAATGCCTGCCTTCCTCCTTTCTCCTATCCTCCTTCTGGCTTGGAAAGGGGACTCGGGGTGGTCTGGAGGGTTCCAGATCCAGGCTGCATCCCCAGCCTGCTCCAGCCTGGCTCTGCAGAGCAGCTCGTGCAGTTTGGGCCAGGCCTGCTCAGCTCCAAGGGATTTTGTTGTGGTGACAAGAAGTCCCAGCTCTGGCCAAAGGCCAAGTCTGCGGGGCAGAAAGCCTTGCCCTGGGTGGTGGTGCTGCCACAGCAGGTTGTAAAAGCCTGGGCAGGGAGGGATTTGAGGCCTGGAGGCATCTTTTGGAGTGTGTGGAGCTGCCTGAGGGACTTGCTGCTGGTTTTATTTCCTTTACAGCCCAGGGCTGATTTGGCTCCCTCAGTGTGTGGGGCTTCCCTCTGGGAACAGATCATGGAATCCCAGAATCCCTGAGGTTGGAAAAGCCCTCCAGGATCATCCAGTCCCCCCTGTGCCCCATCCCCACCTTGGCCCCAGCCCAGAGCACTCAGTGCCACAGCCAGTCCTGCCCTGGGCACCTCCAGGGCTGGGCACCCCCCCTGGGCAGCCCCTGCCAAAGCCTCACCACCCTTTCCAGGGGGAAATTCCTCCTCATGGCCAACCTGACCCTCCCCTGGCACAGCCTGAGGCCGTGTCCTCAGCTGCCCTGAGGTTTGCAAAGCTGAAGGAAGGGGAAGGTGGCAGGGACGTGATGTTGTTGTTCACTTTGGGCATCCACAGCTGCTCTTGGGCCATCCCCAGTTCCAGCTCCTCTGAACTGAGCCTGGTGGGCCTGGTCAGGTCTCCCATCAGCTCCACAGACACAGCCATTGGGTGCTGGTGCCTCAGAGGACGTGGGACCAGGAGCTGGGGTGGCTGCACCATGACCAGGCACCAAAGGGGAGTTGGGTGCTGTGGTTATTTGGCATTTTGGGCTCTGCTGTTCCTCTACCAGGTAGAAAATGAAGGTCCAAACACTCTGGGGCAATAAACTGGGTGACTTTAGAGCTTCACCTACAGCAAACCACCATCATCTCCTTTATAAGGAGGAGTGAAGCACCTCATCAGATGGATTTCCACCTTCCAAGACCAGGAGATGCTTGTTGGTAACACAAGAAATAAACAAACTTCCCAAAAAAGGCAGTTTTGAGCTATTATAATATTTATTAGATATAAAAAGGGCCTTTGGAAAAGCAGCACAACATTATCAAAGGCCTCCCAACACCAGCAGCAGGGCACGGGGTAAGTCCTGGCGTTCTCAGCACAGGGATGCAGCATCCAGGGAAGAGGAGAGGACACAAGGGAAGGAGCAGGCAATCAGAGCCAGGTCTGGAGGTGCCCCAGCAGAGGCTCAGCTGGTCCTGCTGGACCTGGAGCTGCCCCAGGCTGTCACTTCTGGCCGGAGGGGAAGCAGCAGCTCTGCTTGGACTGGTGGGACACGATGCTGGGGATGGCGATGGGGCACTTCTGCTGGGAGGACTGGGAGGACCCTCCAGAGCTGATGATGATGGTCTGGCCCGAGGAGCCGCCCCCGGATCCTCCCCCGCAGCATCCAGAGGATCCTCCACCTCCCACGATGATCTTCCCTCCTGAAGAACCCCCACCACATCCTCCTCCTATGCCATAGCTGGATCCTCCACCACAGTATCCAGAGGAACCTCCACTGCCTCCTCCCACAATGATGGTCTTTGATCCTGAAGATCCACCACCGTACCCTCCTCCCACTCCATAGCTGGACCCTCCACCACAGTATCCAGAGGAACCTCCACCACCTCCACCTACAATGATGCTCTTTGATCCTGAAGATCCACCACCATAACCACCACCATATCCTCCTCCTATCCCATATCCTGAGGAACCTCCACTGCAACATCCAGAGGAACCTCCACCACTGCTTCCCCCTCCAATTATGACCTTTGTTCCTGAGGAACCACCTCTGTATCCTCCTCCTATGCCATATCCTGAGGATCCCCCACTGCAGCATCCAGAGGAACCCCCACTGATTCCACCTCCAATGATGCTTTTTGATCCTGAATATCCACCACCGTACCCTCCTCCAATGCCATAGCCACCACTGCATCCTCCACTGCCTCCACCTACAGTGATGGTCTTTGACCCTGAAGAGCCATAACCACCATAACCACCACCATATCCTCCTCCCAGCCCATAGCTGGATCCTCCACTGCAGCATCCAGAGGAACCTCCACTACTACCTCCACCCACAATGATGCTCTTTGATCCTGAAGAGCCACCACCGTACCCTCCTCCTATCCCATAGCCTGAACATCCTCCACTGGAACCTCCACCTCCAATGATGACCTTGCCTCCTGAAGATCCACCACCATATCCTCCCCCTATCCCGCAGCCACTGCTGGATCCTCCACTGCAGCATCCAGAGGATCCTCCACTGCTTCCTCCTGCAATGATGACCTTGCCTCCTGAGGACCCACCACCGTACCCCCCTCCCAGGCCATAGCCAGAGGAGCTCCCGCAGCAGGAGGAGCCCTGGGACTGGTAGCTGGAGGAGCCACCCCCGTGGCACGAGGAGCCCCCGCTGTGGCACCCACTGGACTGGGAGGACATCCCGTGGCAGCCTCCGGAGCTTTGTCTGGAGCACATCTCGGAGCTGGGAACCTGCAAGGAACAGCGTGGTCAGAAAGGAGAACCTTGGAGGGGCAGCTGAGCCTTCACAGCAGACAAAAAAATGGAAGAGGACCCAGGAAATGCCCCTTTTGCCCCATTCCTGGAGCTTTAACCTCCCTCACCCTTGTGAGCTCCCTGGGAGTGCCCTGCAGGGCACAGCAGTTACAGGAACACTCTGTGTGCAGGGAGACCATGAGCACACGTGCACACATGCTCTGACATGCTCCGAGCTGGCAACCTGAAACATTTCATCCCGCTGGATGCCCAAAACTCCCAGCAGCTGAAAATTCAGCCCCCAGAGCATCGGCTGCAACTCCCCCCTCTAAGGAAGGCAGTTCTGTTGGCACATCAGGTGGGTTTCTGGAGCCACCACAGTTCCCTCGTTCAAAGAACCCTCAAAGACCAGCTGGTGGAGGGATCTCCCTGCATTGGGGTTCCAGAATTTTCCGTATCAACGGCCTTACCTTCAGCGGATCTGGGAACCGTGTGATGCTCGGCGGCGGGTGAGTGAGGAGCCCTGGGATGGGTGAGCTTTTATATCATGTACATCGCGCTCCCGAGGGAAGTGAGACACCCTAAGGAATGCTGAGAGGTTTATTGACAGAGAGCTTGGCTCTGGCTGCCTCCTTTGACTCACTTGCAGCACAGGGGTGATGGGAAGGAGATGTATCAACCACTTTCTGCAGCACAGTTTATAATTCTATTTAATGATTCCCTTCCGGGAGCTTTGCCCTCAAACACTGGGGGCAAATGGCTTCTTGGAGTCTGATCTGGGGGCTCTCTGATGTGTTTCTGATGAGCTGCAGCTTCTTGGGTGCTCAGCAGAGAGTGGAGATGCTGAGGGGTGGAGGCTGGAGTGAGTTTGGGCCAGAGAGTGATGGAAGGACGAGGGTGAAGGATGTGCTGGAGCAGAGCTCCAGAGAATTTTGGAGAAGGGAGTTTCCTCAATGACTGGCAAGAGGGGGAGCTGGATGGGGAGCAGGAGTATGTCCAATATGTCCTTTCCTGCTGGGAAAGGCTCAACAGGCCAGAGGTACCTCCTCAGATGGGGAGCACTGCTTTGGAGCAGCCCAGACCCATTTCAGAGGACACTGTGAGGGTGACAGAGGCAAGGGGGACATTTCCCCTCATCCTTTTGGGAGCCCGAGGTGGAAGGGGCTGTTGGACTGAGCAGAGAAGTCTGTGCTCAGCTCCAGCTCCCAGGGGTCCCAACCTCCAAACTGGAGTGAGCAAAGTCTTGAAACCCTTCTGTTGGCAAAGATGCCTTTGAAGGCCATCAAGCCCCTTCCCTTGAGCTCTAGGGCAGGAAACATTTCCTCTGCCTCAGCAGGACCCATTTTCTGAGGGTCCTCACTGACCAACCCTCCCACACGTGAGTTGGGGAGTCACCTGGGTATTTTCCTTGCTGCAGAGGGACAGTTTGCCAGCACAGCTGTCCCAGTACTCATCCTGCCACTGCGTCACGCGTGCTTGGAGCCTGACAGCAGATCCACCCTCCTGGGACACTGAGCAGAGAGGGAGTAATCGGGGATTTTAGCTGTGAGGACTCCTGACAGCAGCAGGTCCCAGCCCCATCACCATGAATGTGATCTTGGCAGTGCACACACACCCCTCTGGTATGGGGACAGGACCATCAGCACCAGGAACACTCGTGCAGGGGGGGTCCTTCCCTTTGCTTTGGACTCCTTCCAGTGCAAAGAGCCTTATCTGTGCTCTCATCAGCAGATCTGAGGTGTCACCGCAGTCCTGGCTCTCGGCTGAGCGTGGGTGTTGTACCGCTGAGGATCTCAACACCGTGATCCCTTCCGTGCACTGACGTGTAGGGACTTGCACAGAGGGACACCCAGGATTAGCGGCTCATCAGCACACAGGGACATCCAGGATTAGGAGCTCTTTGGGACCCAGGGAGTGAGGAAAGGCCGTGGAGGCTTTTGGAAGGGGTGGTGAGAGGGGCTCACAGTCCAACGATGGATTGTGGAGACCCCAAGGTTGGACCCTGCAGGGACTGGAGATGCTGAACCTGCAGCACATGGACTTGTTTGGTACCTGCCAGGTGTGGAGGAGAAGTGTGGCTGGATCCAGAGCTGCTGGAGGGGTCGGCACTGCCACAACCTCTCCCAGCCTACAGAGCAACTTTGATCCCTGCGCTGGGTAAAGGGAAGGGGGGAGGCAAAAGGCTTTGTGGTGGAGGCTGCCCAGATTAGGGCCACACTGCCCAGGGCTCTGCCTGGACCCTCTTCTGCCCTGCAGTGCCATCACCCCCAGGATGGGCTGGCAGGTCAGGTCACCTTTCAGCCTCACCACTGCAAACACCTCACCCTGGGGTGCGTTGCTGTGAGAGAGGAAAAACCCTTGGCCAGATCCCAGAGTCCCTTTTCCCAGAGCTTCCTTCATGCCCAGCAGTGCCAGTGTTGATAGTGTGGGACACGGTGAAGATACTGCTGGGGTAAGAAGAACTCCCCAGTTTTTGTCCAAGAGGCAGAAGCTGGTCAGTCAGGATCCCTCAGGAGTTTGAATGGCAAATGATTCCCTTTATTTCTGATTTTGTTTCCTCCACAACAATCATTTTTGTGAGATGGACAAAACCTCTCTTGGCTTCAAGTTCACTGGACCCAGGACTAATCACACCTGTCCCAAAGTGGCTTGGGGAGTCCTTTTTGAGAGGACTTTCCCACTTTGAGAGGAAAGCAGCCCTGTCCTGGGCTGCATCCAAAGGGGTGTGGGCAGCAGGCGAGGGAAGGGATTCTCCCCCTCTACTCTGCTCTGGTGAGATCCCACCTGGAACACTGAGTCCAGTTCTGGTGTCCCCAGTGCAAGAGGGACATGGAACTGTCAGAGCAAGTCCAGAGGGGGCCACAAAGTTGATAAAGGGACTGGAGCATCTACCCTATGGAGAATTGTTCCCTTTGAGGGGGGGAGGCCCTGGCACAGGTTGCCCAGAGCATTTGTGGCTGCCCCATCCCTGGGAGTGTCCAAGGCCAGGCTGGAGCAATCTGGGGTAGTGGAAAGTGTCCCTGCCCATGGCAGGGGATGGAACTGGGTGAACTTCAAGGTCCCTTCCAACCCAAACCATTCCATAATTCCACGACTTTCTGTTGATTTCTGTACCCAGCTCTTGGGATTTCTTTGGGAAGGGAAAACTGAGGTGGAGCAATTTCCCAGGTTAAAGTTGCAAACCCTGGGGGATGTTATTTGCCAGAGGGACAATGACCATCTGCTTCCACAGGGAGGATTCTCTCAGGGAAGATCTGTCAACAATCCCCTGCTCCAGCACTGGAGGCCGGAGAACATTCCACAGCGGAATCTTTTTGATGCATTATTCATTTTTTGGGGAAGTAAACAGGGGCCTGACAAAGGCTAAAAGCAACCTCACACAACCAGTTCTGTCTGGACACCGAAATCTTTATTTCCTGTCACATTGATGGCACAGAGGAGCCACCTGGGAATTCACAGCTCTGGGATGTAGCACCAAGGGGACACGAGGGCAGAGGGTGTGCACGGAGGGAGCAGCAAACTGGGAAGGCAGAGCTGGGCTGGTTCTGCTGGACCTGGAGCTGCCCCAGCTGTCACTTCTGGCCGGAGGGGAAGCAGCAGCTCTGCTTGGACTGGTGGGATATGCTGGGGATGACGATGGGGCGCTTCTGCTGGGAGGACTGGGAGGAGCCTCCGCCGCCACCTCCAGAGCTGATGATGATGGTCTGGCCCGAGGAGCCACCCCCGGATCCTCCCCCGCAGCATCCAGAGGATCCTCCACCACCTCCACCTCCAATGATGATCTTCCCTCCTGAGGATCCACCACCAGATCCTCCCCCACAGCATCCAGAGGATCCTCCACCGCCTCCGCCTCCGATGATCTTCACTCCTGAGGATCCACCACCTGATCCTCCCCCGCAGCATCCAGAGGACCCTCCACCGCCTCCGCCTCCAATGATCTTCCCTCCTGAGGATCCACCACCTGATCCTCCCCCACAGCATCCAGAGGACCCTCCACCGCCTCCAATGATGATCTTCCCTCCTGAGGATCCACCACCAGATCCTTCCC
>NW_021938915.1:216244-219906 GCF_001715985.3 Manacus vitellinus
AGCATCCGGAGGATCCTCCACCACCTCCACCTCCGATGATCTTCCCTCCTGAGGATCCACCACCTGATCCTCCCCCACAGCATCCAGAGGAGCCTCCTCCACCTCCACCCCCAATGATGATCTTCCCTCCTGAGGATCCACCACTAGATCCTCCCCCACAGCATCCAGAGGACCCTCCACCGCCTCCGCCTCCGATGATCTTCCCTCCTGAGGATCCACCACCGGATCCTCCCCCGCAGCATCCGGAGGATCCTCCACCACCTCCACCTCCAATGATCTTCCCTCCTGAGGATCCACCACTGGATCCCCCACCGCAGCATCCAGATGAGCCTCCCCCTCCTCCTCCACCGCCAGAGCTAATGATGACCTTCTGGTTGCCACCACCGGATCCTCCTCCGCAGCAGGATCCACCTCCTCCCCCTCCTGAGCCCCCGCAGCAGGAGGAGCCCTGGGACTGGTAGCCGGAGGAGCTGCCCCCGTGGCAGCAGCAGCAGCAGCTGTGGCACCCACCGGACATCCCATGGCAGCTTTGCCTGGAGCACATCTCAGCAGCCACCCTGCAAGGAACAGCTCTTTACTCAGGGCAGCCACCACCCTGCCGAGGATTTCCCGCAGCAGCCCAACAACACTGTGCAATGTCCAGAATCATCATTTAAAGCCTTTTATCCCAAAGTTGTTCCGTGTCCATCTCTACGCTGGTGAAAGACTTTGAGGAGCACGGGATGATTCTGCTGCATCCACAGGAGATCTAAATCCGTGTGCCCTCCCACCTCCACCCACCAGGCCAACTTCACCAAAGCATTTCTGTTTTGCAGGAAGGGAAGATGAGAATCTCTCCGTGGGGCAGAACTGGACTTACCCTTCTGGGCTCCGACCACGTTCCCCGCAGAGCAAAGCCGAGCGAATGAAGCCCTGGGAGATCCACCAACTTTTATATTGCTTTTCCCAGGTGGGAAGTGAGGCATCCAAAGGAATGGTGATGGGTTTATTTACTGAGCAGTGTCCTCCTTCAGCCCACTTGTCCTGACTCACGGGATCAGAGCGATGCCTCTCCAGTGCATCACTTCCTCGGCTGTGCCGCAGGTCCCGCACGTGAGCTCCGCTCCCGAGGTTGAATTCCCAGGTAGGATTCTGGGACTTGGGTCAGCACCCTCCACTCCAACCAGGAGACGCTGCTGTGGTGGGGACCGACAGCAGAAGGGGCTGTGGAGCCTCATGTTTGTGGTGTGTTACAGGCTGGGGACACACGGGGGGGTTGTTGGGGTGTCCTGTGCCAGGAGTTGGACTTTGATGATCCTTGTGGGTCCCCTCCAGCTCAGGACATTCTATGATTCCATGATTCTCTGCCCATGGAGATGCCCAGGGAAGTGGAGGGGCCTGCACTGGGTGGGAGTGGTGCTGCGGGGGCAGCAAAGGAATCTCCCATGGCTGGATTCCCCACTGCCCCTGCGGAGGGTGGACCATGACTTGGGTTTGACTCCACCACTGGGGACAGGGCAGAGGTCAGGCAGGTTTGATGCCCCCTCTGGGAGGAAGGGTGACACCTATTTTGGAGAGGAGTTAAGTGCTGCAGGTGGGAGGTACCAGGTCCAACATCCACCCTGTGCATCAGTATCTTGGTGGATAGTGACCCAAAGCAGGAATTCCTCCCTGTTCCGGAGCAGCAACAGCATTTAGGAACATGCTGGGCTCCTGCTGTCAGGCTGAGAGCCTCTGAAACTTGGCTCCTGGTTTCCCTGGTCCTGGGCCATTTCTGGGTGCAGGGGTGTCTGACAGCAATGCTCCCACCCCCCTCAAGTGGGACCCCAAACCTTCCCTTAGCACTTTGTGGGTAACCTCAGTGTTTGTGCAGCTCCCAGTCACTGGTGTTTTAGCACCCTGGGACTTCCCATAATGAAATCCCAGGAAACTCAGCTATTCCTGTGGCAACTCCAGCTGGAGGAGCCCATCTGGACATGGTTTGAGACTGGTTGTACCCCTGAGGTCCCCGTGGGGGAGAGGGCAGAGGGTAGAGGGAGACGTAAGACGTGGAGGAAGGTCACTCCTGCCTCTCCTGGGACACCTCCAGCTGTCCATCATCTGCCTCACACACAACAGTTCAGGCAGGGAAGGTTCATTTTCTTTCCCTGTTAATTGCCAGAATCAACCACATCAAAGAAATCCCTTCCCACAGGGAAACTCCCTCTGAAGACTCATCCCCGGAGCTGTGTTTTAGCCCTGTGGGAATGAGGAAACCCCTGGTTATTCCAGAATTAGAATCCCAAGCCCTTGGAAGGGGTTTACTGAAGTACTGGCCCTGCCACTGGCTCCACTGGGGGTTCAGAACTGGAGAGAGGGTTGGAGAACCCCCTCATTTCTCCTCCACAGCTCCTTGGGGCAGCTCTGAGCACCACATGTGGGGCCTCAGCTTCACTCACACCTGTAATAGCACCTTTGGAACACTTTCTGTTTCCCTTGGTAGCAGAGGTTTTGCATCTTCTCTCTCCTAAACCATGTAAAACTTCCTTGGGCATCACCAGACTTTTGGGTGAGGTAGAGGGGCTGCAGTGATTAACTTTGTGGTACCTCCTCTGACGGGCAAAAGTTGGGATCATCGCTGGCAAGAGACATTAAAAGATGACCTAAGAATATTTAATGAACCCAAAGGGTTTTTTACAGGTGGGTTTCCACGTTCTGGAGCTTTATTGCAACAGCCTCAGCTCAGAGTGAAATCCTGGTGATGGAAATAAAGCGACCAGTGTCAGAAAATCCAACCACTCACACTCAGGAACTCTTGAGAACTGCAAGTTTTATTGTCTTGTGCAAGCACCAGAAAATCGAGGCAGGGAACAGGCCCCTGGCTGGAAGTCAGGGATACACAGCACCAGAGGTTCTGCTCAGCTGGAGAGCGGGATGGAAAACTCCCAAGGGAAAGGAACCAGCAATAACTTAAACTCTTAAATTGAACAGAGGAAGAAATGTGAGGCTCATTCATATCTTGGACTTCCTTGGCGTGAGAGTCCATTGTGCAGCCACTACTTGCGTTTGATCTGGGGTGGAAAGGAGATGGGCTGGGTCTGCTGCTGGATGGACCCCCCCCCAGAGCTGGAGGAGCCCCCTCCACCACCTCCCCCGATGATGCAGATGGACCCCTGGCCTTGGTGGCCTGAACCACCTCCTCCTCCTCCACCTCCACCACCTCCTCCTCCACTAATAATGATGGGGCCTTGGCCCTGGTGGCCTGAACCACCTCCACCACCTCCTCCTCCACTTCCACCCCCAATGCAGATGGGCCCCTGGCCCTGGTGACCTCCACCACCACCTCCACCACCTCCACCACCTCCACCACCACTAATAATGATGGGTCCTTGTCCCTGGTGGCCTGAGCCACCTCCTCCTCCTCCACTTCCACCCCCAATGCAGATGGGACCTTGTCCCTGGTGGCCTCCACCACCACCTCCACCACCTCCACCGCCTCCTCCTCCACTAATAATGATGGGTCCTTGTCCCTGGTGGCCTCCACCACCACCTCCACCTCCTCCTCCTCCTCCACTAATAATGATGGGACCTTGGCCTTGGTGGCCTGAACCACCTCCACCACCTCCTCCTCCACTTCCACCCCCAATGCAGATGGGCCCCTGGCCCTGGTGACCTCCACCACCACCTCCACCACCTCCACCACC
>NW_021938915.1:220733-226649 GCF_001715985.3 Manacus vitellinus
GGCATCCACCTCCTCCTCCGCCGCCGTGGCAGCCCCCGGACTGCTCAGACACCCCTTGGCCATCGCCCTTCTGCTGGTGGGAACCCATCGTCCCAAATGTTGTGGAGTCCTCCAAGAGAAAGGAGAAAAACAGGCCTGAAGAACATCCAGGGGGAGGGAAACTTGTGTTTCTTGTGCCACCCCATCCCCTCCCAGTGGCAGCTCAACACGGGGTCCACACAAGGCCTTGGCTTCCCTTTTTGCTCCCTCCCTGACAGCTGATGCAAAAGGGTATTTTCAGCATCAGGAGTTAATACATTAAAAGGAAAAGCTGGGAAGTTTTCAACTTATTCCATATCAAGTCTTCTACAGAACTGCCTTATTCATATTTAATTTCCCTTTCTTTATCTAGGACAAGTGCAACCAGAATAATTCCTTAATAATTCCCTCTTGCAGCAGGTTGTCAGAGTGACACTGCAAGAGGCACACGAGGCCCTGGTGCTCCAGAATTACCCTCATCCAAGTGTGGTTTGGGAATTTTGAAGGGAATGCTAGGGGATAGGCATTAAAATTCCACAGCTACAAGAAACGAAGAACACGGGTCATCATTTGCATAACAATAATTTGGTTGAGCTTTGAAATTCTCCAGTCTTGGTCTCAAAGGAGCACCGTGAGTGCTTTATTTCTTCCTAAAAATGAGAAGGAAGAGGAAGAGCCTGTGGAAAAGTTATCAGCAATGCAAAAGAAGGGGGAAGAAAAGCAGCTGCACTGAGTTGCAGCAGCTCCAGGTCACTCTGAAGGGTTTGATGTGTGTCTGTGCCCAAGGGATGCTCTGAGGTTTGAGCACTTCTTTGGTACTTGAATCCCCCCCAACCCACGTCCTTCTGCTGGCAGAATAATTTCTCTTCCTCTGACAGGCAGCCCTAAAATGAAAGGGATCTACAGGTCAACGGGCTGAGGTGTCCAAACTGCTGGAGGACAAAGTGGCTCCTCCAAGAAAAAAAACTGGTCAAAACCCCAATCCTTTCCCATTTAGACAAAAGGCTGGAAAATGAGAATAATCTCCCATTTTGTGTTTCATTTCTTTTGTTTCCCACTCTTTGCTAAGAACCCGCAAACCCTCTTTTTCCCGCCCTTTTCCTCAGGATTAATATTCCAGGAGCCGCGTTTATGTGGTGGCACCAGGTGATGTTGGGCCCAGAGGAATCCAAGGGGCTCCAAACACCAGGTTTTCTGTGTCCCAGCTCTCCACTTTTCCTGTGGGATTACATAATCTCTGAACTGTTGGGAAAGAAAGAAGTTCCTGCAAATGAAGAGGAATTTTTGGACTGTGAGACCCCAAAGCCGTATTTCTGCCACCTTTTCCAGCTGAGCATCCCAAGCCTGATCAGCCCAGTGAGTTCCCATCAGGAAATATCAATATCTTACCGTGTCCCACGGCACGAACCAGTGGAAAGGAGTCAAATGGAGTGAGGGAACGTGGTGTGGGAGAACTTTTATATAGTATCTAGTCCTCCTCTAGGAAAGAAACAATGACTGATTTATTTACCAGCCAAACCCCACCCCAACTACCCACTTAGCATAATCTGGGGCTCTGTCATTTGAGATCGGTATCTCCCTTCCTTCCACCACCTCTTTTGTTTTCAGCTGCATTAAAATCACTGGATGGCTCCACCTACTCCAAGCAAAGTGAGGGAACAGGGAAAAGCAGAGGGGCTGCTGCACTGCCAGGATGGACAAGTGACTTAATTCCACCTCCCCTCACAGAGGGGTCCAACGTTCCAGAGAGGGAACACGAGGGGGGAAAGAGGCACTTTTGCCTCTGTGGATGAGGGTAATTTATTCCTCATTCTGGCCAATATCCTGAACCCCCAGACGTGGCCCTGGCGTGTCATTAACTGTGTTGTAACCCTGGATTATACGTTATGGGCGACACCCACGTCACCCCCACGGGCTGTGGGGACACACGTCGGACTCCAATGAGTCCGAGGAGCTGCAGCTCCCCAAAATCAACACATGATGCAAAGCTGGGAGGCTCCGGGTCATTCACAGCCTTGGAGGGTTTGACCTACAGAGAGCAAGGGGAAGGAACCCAGAGAGCCAAAGAAGCAGGGAAGGGGCTTTGGGAATTGGGATTGTTCAGCTTTGGGGTGACCCAACTGTGGCCTTACAGGACCTGAAGGAGCTACAAGAAACTTGGGGAGAGATTATTTCCGAGGGCCTGGAGTGATGGGACAAGGGGCCACATCTCTGCAGTGGACAGATAAATATGCAACAGCTTCTCCTTAAACCTTGTAGGAGCATCAGAACAGGGAAAATCCCTTTTGCTGAGAGAGAATAATTTATTGCACTCAGTATTTTACTACACTTGCCCCTGGGTTAAGAGATAAAAGGGGGGTTTTCTTTATTCTCCTCTTGTAGCTCCTCAGCCCTTCACTGCAGGGGAATTCTGGATAATTTGCTCACACTTTCCATGCCTCCCTTCTGCCAAATTGGAATTATGACAAGCAGCAGCAGCAAGTTCCTCCAAGAAAACCCTCCAGCTCCAGGCAGAGTTGGAAGGATCTTTCACTCAGATGTCGATGATTGAGGCAATGGGAACGTGATTTATGATTCCAGAGCCGTTCTTGGTGCCACCCAAGTGCCTCCTTCCTGCCCTGGAGCACGAGACTGCTCAGCCTTATCTCATCTGGGCACTGCTGCAGCTCAGACAGGGCCCTTCACCTTCACCAACTCCCCCAGTGTGGCCTGCAGGGAAGTGGCATCACCACCAGTGGCAGAGGACAAGGGACCCTCTCCCCAGCACACAGTGAAGGGCTGTGGGACCCTCTCCCCAGGGCTCTGTTAAAGGCTCTCATCTGAAAGGCATTTCATGGGATTCCTGCAGAGTTTCAACCGTAAAAGTCCCCAGAAGTCTATTATTAAATCTTTTAAATCAATTTAATGGGATCAATTCCACGGGATCAATTAAATCCCACTGCCTGTCATTAAACCTTTTGGAAGTCTCTCAGCCAGTGTCACTCCCAAGTGATGCTGCTCAAGGATGAATTTCCAAGTGGGAAGAGCCAAATAAAGTTAAATGACATAAAAATCCCTTCCCCTCCCAGCCTTTCCCCAAGGTTTGGGGCAGCATTTCCTACGACACCCCAGTGATGTTTGCCAGGAACCCCCAGCTGAGACCATCCAGCTCCTCTGGGATGTGTCCAGCTCCCAGGGGGGTGTCCAAGCCCCTCCGTGGTGTGGCTGGAGCAGGGAGAGAAGTAGGGCAGGGGAACCAGATGTCAAGGGATTCAGTGTTTGTCTGAAACCCAAATGCAGGGCTGTGGTTGCAGCACATACTTAGCATATCTAGAACAGCTTGTTTATCTCTGCTCTGCAGGTCAAGGGCGGTCAGGAGGCAGCTGGAAGAGCTTTAGCACGTCCTGGCACATCAAAGTTGGGTCCTGGGATTTGAGGTGCTGGGGAGTGGGGAATAACAAAGCTGGATTTGGGTGCTCTAAAGGAGCACAGCCCTGGGGAGGGAACCCCGAGTGCCGTGTCCAGGGCTGGGGCCCTCAGGGCAAGAGGGACATGGAGGGGCTGGGGCGTGTCCAGGGAAGGGAACAAAGCTGGGGAAGGGGCTGGAAAACTCCTGAGGGAGCTGGGGGGGCTCATCCCAGAGAAAAGGAGGCTCAGGGGGGACCTTCTCACTCTCTCCAGCTCCCTGACAGAAGGGGGGAGCCAGGTGGGAATTTGAGAACACATTCCCACATTTCACCAGCAAAGTTAAATGCTCACATTAAATTAATTAATTAATTTATTACACTTCACATTAAATAAAATTAGCTTTAAAGCCAGTCTCAGTCCTGGCTGAGCTCACTGAGATCTCTCATCTGTTAATTATAGAAGTGTTTTGCTTCCAACCAGCCACTCCTTTGCACTAATGAAGGTCCCTCTTCCAAGGCATAAAAATGGGAGTTTTGCTACTAAAGACTGGAAATCAGAACTGTGTCTCCATCCTATGCAAAGGGCAGAGTGATACAGAATTACAGAACCATGGAATGGTTTGGGTTGGAAGGGACCTTAAAGCTCATCTCATTCCACCCCCTGCCTGGGCAGGGACACCTTCCACTGGTCCAGGTCACTCCAACCTGGCCTGGGACACTTCCAGGGATGAGGCAGCTTCTCTGGGCAACCTGTGCCAGTGGCAAAGTCTCAAACCTGGGGGTGAATCCAAAGCTTTAAAATCTCTGCCTGATGCTTCATCCCCAGAGAAAGCCCCAGCTAAACCCCCCTGCAGAGGCTGAGCTCTGCAGCAGTTTGGGGTCAGAGCTCCCTTAGGTGATTTCATGCAGAGACCCCCAAATGATGCCCTGTGCACTGAATATTTGGGCTCACTCTGAAGCACAGGCTGGAGCTCCCAGGGCTGTCCCAGCAGGGTGGAGTGGGATTGCCACAGAGCCCTAAGTGCTCTCATGATGCTCGTTTACCTCCTGATTACATCCTGGGTGTGGGTTGTGAAAGAGGTGTGTGATCCTCACATCCGTCCTGCTTGGAGGAGAAGGCCCCACTCTGGGCACCAGGTGGGCTGGATGTGCCCCCAGGGGACATCTGGGCACTTGCTGCAGCTCTCCCATAATTTCCTGTGTTATTCCCTGTCCCGGCTGTGTTTGTGGCACGTCACAGGGTGGTGGGGTGAGGATGGGGAGGTGGTGGGATGGACCTTCATCTGCTGGTCCTTGATGTAATTCACCTCTCCCTCAGCCTCCAGTTTGCCCCTCTGTAGCTTAATTTGGCAAAACCCTTAAGGACATGGGCTAAAGCACAAGTCCCCTGCCACGGCCATCGAGGGACTGGGGGACACTTTTCCAGCAAGGTGGACACGGACACGCCCCGGGCAACTCTCAGGGCACAACATCTCCCCTGTGCCCCCAACTGCTCTGGGCCTTCAGGGACTGGGCTCAGTAGTCCTTGAGAAGGGCAGGAAGAAGACTCAGAGCAGCCTGATCTCGTCACTGCCACCACAGCCAGACCCGCCCTCCCTCCCTCGGTGCCAGACCTGGTGATGCAAGAGTTGGGATGCTGGGATGACAGACACCCAGACAGGAGGTGAGCACGTGGCTGTGCCCAGGAGGGAGGCCACCCTCGGTTCATGGGGGTGCCCCCAGCTCTGGCACAGTCAGTTCCTGCATCCTGAGGCCACAGATCCCCCTCCCTCCAGCACAAACTGCTCTTCTCCTTCCCACAGTCTCACTTCCCTCCCTGCCCATTTCTTCAGCCAAGGCACAGCCTCCCTCTCTACCCACTTAATCCTCGGTGTCACATGGGTGTAGGAGCTGGAAATGAAGGATTAGTTTTAATCTGGAGCTGCTTCTGCCTCCACTCCTTGGGTTCTGCTTTTATTCTGGGGATCAAAGCTTTCAATCCTCTCCTCAGTGCCAGCTCTTCCTCCCCAGCTCTGTCCACTGAGAAATTGTCTTTCTATGGTACTAAACCACCTGTGACCTCGGCTGGGGCTCCTTCTGGGAGGATTTCTCCTGATTTCAACACGTGGTGTCACTTTTATCTCTCTGCCAAGGGATGTCAACACAGTGACAAGGAGCTTTGTGTACCCCAACCAGAACAACTTTCCCCAGTAATTAATAACCAATGGCTTTGGCAGCTGAACAGTCCATTGTCCAGCTGTGGCTTCCTTTCCCAGTTTCACTTTTATTTGTCCCTGCACTTTGCCACACACATCAAAGCCATGGGCACACCCCGTTTTCCACGTCCTTCTTTCCCCCACCTCAGTTCCTCATTCCTCCAAAGCTCGTTGGGAAATTATTGGTGCTACCATGGGAGTTTGGGAGCCATGGAACAGGGTGACCTGGGACAGCACTGCAGCTCTGGGAGGGCAAAGCTCATGGTAACACAACCTTGTCTGGCTTTAAACCACAGAGGCCACAACAGAGAAATGTC
>NW_021938915.1:226884-238070 GCF_001715985.3 Manacus vitellinus
TCAGGAACTGGGGTGACAGGACAAGGGGGGTGGGTTCAGACTGACAGAGGGGAAATTTAGGTTGGATATTGGGAAGGAATTGTTCCCTGGGAGGGTGGGGAGGCCCTGGCACAGGTTGCCCAGAGAAGCTGTGGCTGCCCCATCCCTGGAAGTGTCCAAGGCCAGGCTGGAGCTACCTGGGATAGTGGAGGGTGTCCCAGCAGTGTGTGCAAACAGGAATTATTACTTTTAAATAACTCCAATGTCTAACATTTCAGAAAAAGTGGAAGAACACTTGGGAAAAAAAAATCAAATCTGCGTCTTTCTGACAAACCCCAACCTGGAGCTGAGTCTGAGTGAGGGAGGCAAGAGGCAGATAAAGAAAAAAGAGAGATAAGTCAAACTTGAGCAAGAGCCCTGCACTGGACGTGCAGATCTCTTATCACACCCACAGCCTCAGCACTGCAGATTTTGTAATGGGAGCAGAGATTGGGGCACGAAAAGAAGGTGAGGAAAGACACCCCGGTGGTGCCTCCAAGCCCAGGGCTGCCCTTCCCCTGCACGGCCCTGGCGTGGGCAGCCACAGGGGGACACAGAGCCAGGCACGAGCCTCACGTTGGGGAGCACTGAGGGAACCCCAAACCCCTGGTTTCTGAAAGCTCAGCCTTGGTTTTCCTCACACAGAGCCTGGGCTTAAACCCACCCAAAATCCCACAGTAAAAAGCAACTTCCTTCCTCCAGACAGCAATCTCTGGCCTGTGTTGGTTGTGTAATTCCAGTTCTAGTCAAACCAACCCCTCATCTCTGGTATTGGACTTCCCACTCAGGTGAGCAGAGAGAGCCCCAAACCACTGTCCCTTTGTCGGGGGGGAAGGACCATTTCCTTCTGTTCCCAGTGGGGGAATGGGACACAGAAGGGACCCCCAGCCCACAGAGGCATCACCTCCTGAGCCAGACTTCCTGTCCTGATAAGGGAACACCTGGTGTGCCAGGCAATTATGGACACTCAGGCTGGAATTCCCAATTCATCCAGCTCAGGGCTGTGGCTCGGAGACATCCCCACTCCTGGGAACACGTGGCAGGATGTTCATGGGAAGCATCTGCCCACTGCCCGACCTGCTGGCACTGTGTGGGAGCAATAGTTTGGAGTCCTTTGGCTCTAATGAAGCTGTTCCTGGGTTGGGGCAGTGTGGGGAGAGCCAGGCCTGGCATTTTTTCCCAGCTTATTTGCACAGCAGGAGGGAATTCCGCTGCCTCCCAGTAACCTGGGCTAGTGGGAGTTATCCCTGCCCACGACAGAGGGGTTGGAATATGACCTTTAATATGATTGATATGGTTAAAGATGGTCCCTTCCAACCCAAACCATTTTGTGATTCTATAATTTAACATTTCAAGTTCTTCCTAGAGGGAACCTCACAAAGAGGGACAACAAACCCCTGTGGTTTCGTGTTGTTTCGCTCCCAAAGATTGGAGCAAGTCCTTCTTTTTATCCTGCTTTGCACCAAACCTTTTCTCTTCGCCCTCAGGAGTTTTCCAGGCCCCCCCCCCAGCAGCTCGTGGGCATTTCCCTGTTCTCTCCTCCTCAGGGAGCATTTCTGAGATGCCAGGAGGGCTGGCGTTGGGCAAACGTGTCATTTGTCACCTGGGCACCAGCAGGGCTCCAGCTGCGTCACAGCCAGCCTGATTCCAGTGTCCACCCCGGATCCGTGGGGACAGGGACCAGCCCCTTGGGAGGAGGGAGCTGCTCCTGGCCCGGCCAGTCCAACGGCATCGCTTCCTGTTTTGCTGTCCCACCCAGCCCTTAGTGGGTCACCTGCCCAGTTCTTTCCCTGTGACACTGAGGCAGTTTCCTCCCCACGTTATTCAGCTGCTTTGCACCAGCCCATTCCAATTACAGGCATCAAATGGAAAGTGTTAATTGCTCCATTCATTATGGGCAGGAGTCACATCCGACTGGTGATTTGTGTGCCTGGGAACTCCCCACAGGCCTGGCCAGGCTCTGAGCCCGAGATGAGCTGGTCTGGCACTGAGGGGAGGACAGCTGGAGTAAGGAATGTCACCAACATCACCAGCACAGGGGACCCCCTCCACTGACCCCCCTCAAGGAGCATTTGCTGACCATGGAACTCCCTGGATCAGCACCCAGAGCCCACCAGAGCCAGCACCAGTTTTAGGTTGACAGTTTGGAGCAGGGGAAGCCTCGTGGCTCCAGAGCATCAGGAATTTTAAGGATGTTGGAGCATTTCCCCCTCAGTAAGAGCTGATTCCTGGTTACTTCACTGAAGGACAGGAAAACCCCAGCCTGTTTTGTAGGAGACATCTGAAATATGATGTTCTGCACAGAGTGGGGGCATCTGAAGGAGGGATCCTTATCCTATTTACAAGGGCCTGGAGTGCCAGGACAGGGGGGAATGGCTTCACATTGACAGGCAGGAGGTTTACATGGATATGGGGAAGAAATCCTTCCCTGTGAGGGTGGGGAGACCCTGGCACAGGTTGCCCAGAGAAGCTGTGGCTGCCCCAGCCCTGGAAGTGCCCAAGGCCAGGTTGGAACAACCTGGGATAGCGGAAGGTGTCCCTGCCCATGGCAGGGGGTGGCACTGGATGAGCTTTAAGGCCCCTTCCACAGAACCAGGGTGAAATGTTGCCTCTTTAAACGGCAGAAATGGGGGGCTGAGCCCTTCCCAGCTCCCTGCAGAACTCCAGCCCTTCCACGAGCGTGCCAAGGGCTCCTCTGCCCGTCTCCTCCTCCCGGGGTGCACCCACAGCTGGGGCTGGGCTGGGCTGCGCTCGTTAATCAGCAGTTAATTACAAGCAGCCGCCGCCGAGCTCCTGTCACGCATCAGCTCATCCCAAACACCTCCAGCCGTGCGGGAACCGGGGCGGGGACAGGAGGTGATAAATTCCTGCGGCTCAGCCCCTGCTCGGCCACGGGATGGAGCTGCAGGATCGGGGAACGCTTCGGGTCGGAAGGGACATCGAACATCTCGTTCCGTCCACGAGGGACACCTCCCACTACTCCCAGGTAACTCCAAGCCCTGTCCAACCTGGACTTGGACACCTCCAGGGCATCCCCAGCTTCTCTGGGCGATACGGGGGGGTCTCATATAACGTTATTTGGCATTAAGTGACTGAGTTGCTGTTTGTTTTCAGCCCCAGATCCCCGGGGCAGGGCTGGGTGAAGGTACAGCTCCCCAGGGCAGGTTGGCCTTGCTGCTGGACCTGTGCTGCTTCCAGCTCTGACCCGATATTCCCTGGGCTGGTCCTCCCAGACCACACATCATTTTGACTTTAACCACCTCGGTGCATCTGTCTGCCTCTGCAGACAGCCCTGAGAGCTTGGTAGAGGTTTCTGAAAGGCAGAGACACTCTAAATGCCTCTCTAAGTACTCAGCCTCTTTGTTTTTTAATTTGGAATAATGAGAAACGTGGCAGTTGCCTCCCAGCTTATTGAGAGAGCAGACAGCTGCCTTCCCAGCCACACTGAGATGCAAATCACTGCGAGTTCGGTTGCAATGCTTTTGTCCGGGAGTGGGAGAGCTCGGCGGAGTTGGGTGAAGGATGCAGAGGGAGGGAGGAACCAGAGAAGTTCCTCAGGTGAACACGCAGCAGTGGCTCCCTGGGACCACTGCCATGAAGGTGCGGGTGAAAAATCCCGAGAGGAGAAGGAAGGGATCCTTTGTTCGTGTTGCTGCTGTAACCTGGGGCGTTTGGGGGTCCCGCGGAGCCGGGGGCAGTTCGGTGTGGAGCCCTCAGCCCTGGGAGTGTCCGTGCCTGGGGCTCCCTCCTGCTCCCCGAATCCATCGGCCACACGAGGGAGCGCATGGAATTGCTGCGGTGCCGCTGACAAGTGCCCGAGGAATGATTTAGGGGCAATTTAATGGGGATTTCACGGTGGATGGGGTGGGAACACCTCCCTTGGTGAGCGGCTCAGTGTCCCACACGTGGAGCTGTGTGGGGTTGGAGCTCTGCCCTGACAATTCCAGTGCCTGGGACTTGGTGATTCCCTGGGTTTGTGATCCCACAGCTGCCTCAGCTTCCCTGGGGGTTGTCTGGAGATCCTCTGTGGGCAGCTGGGGAGTTATTCCTAGCCCAGGTTGGAATTGGAGCTTGTCTGACCCTGGCTGGGGATTTTCAGCTCTGAGTTGAGTGTGAGAAGGGATGGAGGGGAAAACCCAACCCCATTAGAAAGCAAATGGTTGGATGCAGTAGAGGTTTTATTGTGAGATGTCGGGGATAGAGAATAAAGTCATGCAGACTAAGAACTTCCAGCTGGTACATCAGAGGTGGATGTTTAAGCACTAAGTGCTTCAAGAGTGAGTTGCTTCACACAATAGACCCCCTTGACTTGAAAGTCAGTTTCTGTTTTCCCCCATTTTACATTTGTTGTCTTATTTCTGTTGATGGTGTAGAAAACAAAGTGCAGGATTTAAATAACAGAGTCACTGAGGTTGGAAAAGCCCTCCAGGATCATCGAGTCCCCCCTGTGCCCCATCCCCACCTTGTTCCCAGCCCAGAGCACTCAGTGCCACAGCCAGTCCTTCCCTTGACACCTCCAGGGGTGGGGACTCCACCACCTCCCTGGGCAAAAACACCCCATTTTCTTCACAAATTTTCCTCTGGTGCAAAGTCAAGAGCAGAAAGAAATGTTTATTGTTAGCAGGACGAGCAGGAAAGGCCCCGTTTTTTGTTGGCACTGGGGCTGCTTTGATGTAACATCATCTGTGTGAGTGACTGTGCCCTGGTAAAACTCACACCTCCTTTACACAGCAGGGACAGAACTGTCCTCCCGCAGCTGAGACCTGGCCCGGGGTGGGCAAGAGACTGAAGATAGGAAGAGATGAGACCTCTAAACCTAATACAGAGCATAACACAGAGAGGATTCACTAAGGGCTGGGTTTTAGAGGTGTCAGGATGCCCCAGAGCTCTGGTGGTTCCAGGAGAAGAGTTGTGCTCCCGAGAGCTGGCGAGGGTGAGTCTGGCTCTTCACCCCCTGGGTGTCCTGTGGGCACCTCCCAGGGGTTTATTGCTGCCCACAGTTGTACTGGTAGCTGTTGGACCACTGGTACGAGTAAGGGTAGGAGCTGTGTTGGCACAGGGGAGCTGGGACACACACCTGAGGAGCTGGGACACACACCTGAGGAGTGGGGGCACACACCTTGGGAGCTGGGACACACACCTGAGGAGTGGGGGCACACACCTTGGGAGCTGGGACNGGCACACACCTTGGGAGCTGGGACACACACCTGAGGAGTGGGGGCACACACCTTGGGAGCTGGGACACACACCTGAGGAGTGGGGGCACACACCTGAGGGCACCTCTTCACGCCCACCTGCCCACACTGGGACAGGCAGAGCTGCTCCCTGCCCAGCCCCTGGGGCTGAGGGAAGGTCACAGTGCAGGGGTTGAGGCTCCTGGGGCTGCAGCAGCAGCAGGAGGAGGAGGAGGAGGAGCAGGAGTGACCTTCCACCACGTGTGTCTCCACACAGCCCGAGGAGCAGCGAGGGCTCTGCAGGGTCTTCCTCACGCCGCACACCGTGGCAGCCGTGGGGGCACACCCTGGGCACTGCACACACTTCACCACCCCGGGGGGGTGGCACTGCTGGGGGAACACGGGCGGGGGGCACTTCATGCCAGCCGGGATATAACGCTGCTGCTTGTACTGGTACCTGTAGTAGGACATCGTTCCGGGGGGGAATGGGCCTGGAAAACAAATCAGGGGAGAGGGGTGAGGGAACTCCCTGCAGGTCTGGGGTGTGGAACTGCTGCTTGTGTTGGGACCTGGAATAAGACACGGTTCTGGGGGAGAAATGAACCTAAAAGAGCCAAGTAGGGGAGAGAAGTGAAGGAATTCCCTGCAAACCGTGCGATGGGAATTGAGGGGCCCAGACCTGGACACAGCACTCAAGGTGCCCTCCCCAGTGCCCAGCACAGAGGGGCAATCCCTGCCCTGCTGTGGGACATCCCAGCTCTCTCTGCCACACGTGGAGGACCCAAGGAGTCTGTTCCAAGGATGTGATTGAGCACAGGGAAGTGCTGAGACCTTGGATTTCCTAATGACAGTTTAAAATCTGCCTGCAGATCAGCTTCCTCAGCACCAGCACATGGCTCTGGGGCATCTGCACCTTGCAATTTGGTGGCAGTTGACTCTGCAGATGTACAGGACAACTCATCCCATTCCACCCCTGCCATGGGCAGGGACACCTTCCACTATCCCAGGTAGCTCCAGCCTGGCCTTGGACACTTCCAGGGATGGGGCAGCCACAGCTTCTCTGGGCAACCTGTGCCAGGGCCTCACCTCCCTCCCAGGGAACAATTCCTTCCCAATATCCAATCTGAATTTCCCCTCTGTCAGTGTGAACCCATCCCCCTTGTCCTGTCACCCCAGTTCCTGATGAACAGCCTCCCTCCAGCTTCCCTGCAGCCCCTTCAGCTCCTGGAAGGTTCTCTGAGGTCTCCACACAACCTTCTGCTCTCCAGGCTGAACATTCCCAGCTCTCCCAGCCTGTCAAAGGCTGATCCAAACCTGGCTCTTGCTGTAAGAGGGAGGCAATAGTAACTCTTCTAAGGAAGAATCCCCCAAAAAGTGCACAAAAAAGGGTCTCAGACAGGCAGAAGCCTTTTCCAGATAAAAATTGTCAGTAATCCACCCCAGTCTCTGATCTGGATTGTGAAATTCAACTGCCAACAGAAATAGTCACTTGAACCACTAAAATAAGTGGAGAAATGTAGAAGTCAGTTTTAACAAAGCAAATTAAAGATATGGGGACCTAAATGGCCAGATCAGAGTGGAATCCACATCCCAAATTGGGTGAGGTTCTGTAAATCTCAGGCTCAGCTTTAAAAACCTGTATCTGCCTCTGCCTTTAGAGAAACTAATCCCAAATAACCCACAAACCCAAGAACCTTTAAAAAAACCATCCCTCTTAATTCCCAGCGTCAGATATTTCTGCAGGGTCCAGTTTCCAGTTCAAAGTGCCAACAAAATGTTATTTTCCCAGTTAGAAATAGAAGGAGGCAAATAACTTACCGAGCTTGCAGTGGAGAGTAAGAACTGGATTGAAAGCTTGGAAAAGGGTGTTTTTATATGGTGTTTTTATAGTCCTTCAGACCACGGAAAACCTGAGCCACTGTGGATCAGATCCTAATTAGCTACGGGGGGGAATTTGTTCCTATGCCACTTTTTCACTGGCTGTAATTATTTTACTCATTTGTGCTCGTTAATGCTTTGTTATCCCTAAATCCCATGGAAAACACCTCACACCCCAGGGTTGGTTTCATTTTAAACCTTTATGGGAGACGGAAAAGCCGCCTTTTATTCTGTTGACCTCATTAGTTCCATCAGGAAATGGATCCCTCTCCTCTCAAAGCTGCTTTTTGCAGCCTGACAGTCCAGAGGCAGCAGCAGGGAGTGGGAGATACAGCTTCTCACTCCATTTTTCCTGCAGATGAGGAGCTGGGACGTTGGGGAACGTGGCTTTGCAAAGGGAGGGACGGAGCCACCACTGCCCTTGCAAAATGTTCCATCCCAATGACCCCAAAGCAGGGAGAGCTTTCCAGTACTCCTGTTATCCTGCCCTAGGACCATCCCCAGAGCTCCTGCCCGGCTCCCAGAGCTCAGCTGGGGCTGTGCTGCTGCTCCCTGCCCCTGTGCCTTGTCCTGGTCCATCAGCAGAGAGACTGTGATGTAATTAAGAACCTTTGATGTCCTGAGACGCAGCCTGTAAATTGGCTGAGTGCTGGCATTGCTCATCCCGGGGCTGAGCTCGGCCAGCTTGGCTCATGTAAAACATTAATGAGCATTTGTGAGCAGTCTGAAGAGCTCCTGTTGGGAAGGTGCTATTTAATAACCCGTCAGTGCTACTCTTGTTTTATAGGCAGGTGTAAACAGCTGTCTGTGCAATCCCAGCTCTGTCAGGAGTGTCTTCATTTATCAAAGCTCAGGTGTCTTCATTTGTCAAAGCTGAGCTGTCTCAATTCAGCAGCAGAGCAAAGCTGAGCTGTGAGGTGAGAACAGGCCCTCACACAGGTCCTGCCACTCTGTTTATTCTTTTTTCCCCTTCCCAGCTCGGAGTATCTCCTTAGAAAAAGTCCTGGTGCAGGCAGTGCTTTACCTCCCTGATTTTACCTCCCTCGTGAATGTACTACAGGTTTGTGTGTTCTGAGGGGGAATGGAGTTCTCATGGAATGGTTTGGGTTGGGAAGGACACTGAAGATCATCTCATTCCACCCCCCCTGCCCTGGGGCAGAGGTTGGACTCGAAGATCCTGGAGGTCTTTTCCCATCTAAATAATTCTGGGATCTGGTGATTCTATTTTTTTGGGATGCATTGGATCACTGGTACCTGCCTGTTTTATGGAACAGTTCGCCCAAATAATGTCTTCAGAGAGCTCCCTCCTCCTGTGTTGAGCTCTCGCTTGGTCCTTTAAGGTTTTATCCTGATGGATGATTTTTGTGTTTTGCATCGTCAGTTTTTAGGGTGCTGGGCTTTGATTCTTCAGCTTGTTTTACCTGGGGAGTGGAGCTGACACAGGCCCAGTTCTGTTGTCTTCCCTCCTGAGCTGCTGAGTCCTGGCTCCCGTTCACCCCCCGACTCATCACTTTTGTCTCCTCCCTGTCCCTGGTTGGAGTCACAGCACCCTCGTTAAAAACCATCCACGTGCCAGCCCCGGTTGTGTGGAGCACTAATGAGCTGTTCTGATGTGCTCTGGAAAGGCTTTCAGAAAGCCTTGGTGTGATTGTTGTCAGTGTTAATCTCCACGTTCTGATAAATCCACCCCACAGTGACGTGAACCCCGAGCAGTTTTCTGCAGAAAACAAATCCCAGCAGTGGGGATTCCTCTCACACTGGAGGAAAGATCTTGGCTTTGAATTATTAATAAATCTCTAATATAGGATTTAACATTTAGTTTTATCTTCAGCTGGATAAAACTGGTAATGAGGTGTTTAATTCCCGTGTGTTTGGGGAATTACTTCGGGGATAAATCGCTGCCCAGTCTAAGCTGAATCTCAGCACATGTTGAAATTCTTATTCAACACGTGGTTATCTTCAGTTATTAGTTGTGGCTGGAAGTGTCCAAGGCCAGGTTGGACAGGACTTGGAGCAACCTGGGCTAGTGGAAGGTGTCCCTGCCCATGGCAGGGGGTGGGACTGGATGGTCTCGAAAGTCCCTTCCAACCCCACCCATTCCATGATTCCACGGTAGAAAATGCAGAGCCAGTTTTCCAAAGGAGCTGCAGATCTCTTCTGTCATCCCCAGACATTGTGACAGGGTGAAGATAAACCTCGGTGTGCAGTTAAACTGGCAGAACATCCCACGTTTTCCCATTGCTGTGGAAATCTGGGCTGAGGTTTCAGCTGCACAGCAGCACAGTGCCAGGGGGTCCAGTCCTGCCCTCAGAGTCATTCTGCTGCCAGTCTGGTGAGATATCTCAGAATCCCAGAGCAGCTGGGGTTGGAAGGGACCTCTGGAGTCACCCTTGCCATCCTTGGCATCGGTTGCTGACTCAGTTGGGTGTCAGAGCAGCTCTGGCTGATGTTTAACAGATGATAACCCCACACCAGCAGCTGCATTCCATCAGCAGCTGGGCTTCCAGAATGCAGCTTCCACTTGTTGTTCCACAGAGTTGCTGTTACAGTGGCTTTTGGTGCCCTTTTAATTGGAGAAGCGACTCACTGGCAAAAATGCCTGACAAGGTCTTGCCTCAGCCACACCCTGTTTATGGCCTTTTTGCCATCCCCCTAATCCAGCCATGATTTACAGCTTCACGAATGCGGGGCATTTAATTCCATATAAAATGTGCTCTTGCCCTTCTTTCCTTTTTTATGGGTAAAACGTGATAGAGAATCGTGTGCTCGGCGTCGAACTGGGAGAGCTGCCCTGACTTATCTGGGGCTGCAGCTCTGTCAGTGCAGGAGCTCTGCACTGTGCCAGAGCTCTGACCAGGCTTTGGATTAATCTGATTTCACACAGAACCCAGAGCACAGTTTATCCCTCACTGTTTCAGCTCTTCCTGGGCTGAGCTGAGTGTGTTCTCACCCAGGAAAAAGGCTCATTGTCACCTGCCCAGGAACGAGTCCATTCAGGGAACACATCAGGGATGAACCACGTGAGCACGACATGCAGTGTCCCCTCCACATAAACTGGGAAATAGCAGGGCCAGGAAGGCAGTAAAGGACAGGTCACACAGGGACAGACTGATAATTACAAAGAGTGATTTATTCACACCAATTGACGTCCATTACCAAAGCTGGATCTCCAGAGAAACGTGCTCAGAGATTGATCAGGACGTTCTGCCCGTGGTGATTCATGCCCTGGGCACTCTCGGGGCGAGTATAAAAGGGCTCCCCAGCAGATCTTGGCAGATCATTTCTCTGCTCTTCTCTTGTGCTGTAGGTAAGTGACACCTGAATTCCTCTCCTGACAAAGCCTGAGTGTAGTTTTAAGGCAGAGTCTTGTGCAAATGTTCTGGGATCAGTCTGAAGGTTTCTTGGACATGGTATTTAGTGCTCTGGTCTAGTTGATAACGTGGTGATGGGTCAAAGGTTGGACTTGATGGCCTTAGAGGTCTTTTCCAACCTTAATGATTCTGTAAATGAATAAATTAGTGTTCAGCTACTGGCTTTGGTAAATGCAAATCTGGGTGAGATCCAAGATTTGGACTCGATGATTCTTGTGGGTCCCTCCCAACTCACAATATTCTGTGATCCTGGAATCAACATTTCACAAAGGCTCTTTCCAGATGTGTTCAACACAAGATTTATAGGGGTTTTTTTGGGTTCAACATGAGATTTATAGTTTTTTTCGGGTTCAACACGAGATTTATAGTTTTTTTCTGGGTGATGAGTTATGAGAACTCTGCCTTTCCCTCGAGCCTCTTTGCAACCTCTCCTCACCACGTTTGAGGGCGCAGCTGATAAGAACTGATGTCCTGTGTCCCTGCTCTTCCTCAGATCCCCTCAGATCCTCCCTCCTGACGATGGTGCTGTCCCGGAGCCCCTGCACCGAGGGCTCTCCCTCGCCCTGCGGGGTGGCCGCGCCCCAGCCCGTGGCCGAGAGCTGCAACGAGCCGTGCGTGCGGCAGTGCCCCGACTCCACCGTGGTCATCTACCCCCCGCCCGTGGTGGTCACCTTCCCCGGGCCCATCCTGAGCACCTTCCCCCAGCAGAGCGTGGTGGGATCCGCGGGAGCCCCCGAGGTCGGGG
>NW_021938915.1:241984-262429 GCF_001715985.3 Manacus vitellinus
TGTTCCTGGGCGTCGCTGCCGAGGCCCTTCCGCAGGTGCCGGTGGGAAAAGCCCTGTGGGCCCCAGGGAGATAAGCTGGATTTATAGTGTTGGGAGACTCCACCATTTCCTAATGTTTTCCCTGGGGAACCCAGCCCATTTTGGTGCTGACAGCAGCTAGCAGAAGGATTACTGAGCATCTCTTAATAGCTCTGCAGTTTCAAAGGGTTGCTCTGATTTCCTGCGGACGTGCCCTGCTGGCAGCTTTGGGTGGAGGTTCCTACGCTGACCCTCTTCCTGGGGCGCCCTGATCTGGGTCTGTCTTGCTCAAATTAGGACACCAGGAGGTGGTTTCTGAGGCAGCAGACCAGACCTGTGTCTCGGATGTGGCAGCTCCTTCCCAGACAGGGGAATGGAGCTGTGGGGGCTCATCCTCTGCTGCCGTCCAGTTCAAGGGCAAAGAACTTAAGGGAAATCAGTGACATGGATGTTGGACTGGAGAAACAGCATTTACTGCTTGGGGACTGTCCTGCTGACTGTCCCTGGTTTTCTGCCCTGTTAAAGTGCTTCTCCAATCTCCTCCCTTAGTTCTTTTCTTGACCCTTTCCTCCCCTTTGCTCTGGAATGCAGAAGTGCTTCTGCAGGAGGCCACGTGGGGAGAGAAGGGGTAGCCATGGGTATCTCCTGGAAGTCAGCCCAGAGGTGACCCCTCACAGTCACTTCTGCATCAAGATTTGTGACTCCTGGTGATGCCTTTGATGTGTAGCTGGGCTTGCAGGGGATCCAAGCAGCCCTGTCTGGGCTCTGCCTGTTGAACCACCTTGTTCTGCGCCAGATTATAATCTTTGGTGTTCTAAATCTAAATCAAGACTCCTCAGTCTCCTAGGGTGACATGCTAAAGGCTGGCAGGAGCTCCCTGAAGAACCTGGCTGTTCAGTTTGCAAAGGAGATGATTCCTCCAACAGATGGTCGTGGCTTGGTTGCCTTTGGTCTTTTCTCTCAGGTGTCTTTGACCTTGAGTGTCACCGCTCTCCTGCCCTGGCAGACCACGAGACTTCCCCTCAGTCTCTTGCTTTTTGAGATCTCTTGCTCAGACACAACCCCCAGCTTTGCTCCAGGAGTCTGTGTTTGGCGGTACAGTCAGTCAGCTGATGCCTCTTTTGGAGAAGAATTTGGGCAAGCCCAAGGTCACAGGATAGCTGAGGCAGAACTTCCTCCTACCTGGGGAAATGAGTCAGGGCAGGAGCAATCCAGGTGGAGATGTGGTGATTGTCTCCAACATCTGGAGTCTAGACTTCCCTCCTGTTCTATGGCTCTTTGGAGTGGCTGGTGGTCCTTTTTAAGTGGTGTGTGAGCCCAGACAAGAGAAGACCAGACACCTGATGCAGCTAAACAGAGTAATTTTAATGAAGATGAGAAACAGTGAGTTACAGAAAGAACAAGTTTGCAGAGATACAAAAGGGTCTTCAGCAAGCAGAGAGTTTCTGATGGTGGGTGATGCTTTTCCTGGTGGGAGTGGTGGAGTTTGACAGCACAGAACAAGTTTCTTGCTCACAGAGTTGCTTGGAAGTCACGTTCACTGCCAGATGAGGCACAGCACGGACATGGAACAGGAGCTTCTCTACTAGATGTCATCTTGGGTGAAGTTAAAGGCTGAGCAAAGTGGTTGCAGGAACTCCTACTACTATGACAATACCAAGGGGTTGTGAATTAAAACTGAAAGGCACTTTACTCACACCCAAGGTCTTGCTCTACTCCCCCAACATGCTCTGAAGGTGCCTCAGCTCTTGCTGCAATTCAAGTTGCCCTTTGGAGCTATAGCTGAAGAAACAGGAGACGTTAGAGAGGGTTACACGTGGAGTGGTTACACATGGAGTGGTTACACGGGAGTAGTTACACAGGGAGTAGTTTCAGGCAGCCTGGCACCCACGTGTCCCCCTGAACTCAGCCAGGGGGTGGGCACTGGGCGTTCTCAGCCCCAGAAATCAGCCGTGAGTCCGTGTCCTGCATTTCAGTCCTTGGTTGCTGTTCCTGCTTCAGAAGAACCTGCCCCCGAAGCGAGAGAAGGGGTATCCGTACCCACTCCCGTATCCGTACCCCAACCCGGACAGGTCCCCGTACCCGTAATAGCCCCCGTAGCCAAGGAAGCCCCTGTTCCCAAACAGGCTCCCAAAGCCTCTGTAGCCGTAGGGGCTCCCATATCGGAACTGGTCCAAGGAGTAGCTGAAGGGCCTCCCAAATCTGAAGCCGTAGAGGTCGTCGTACCCAAACTGGGAGTAGCACCCGTCGTCGCAGAAGTCCCTGTAGAAGGTCATCGTTTGTTGATGTTGGTGAGCCTGGAACACACCCAGAAATGAGGTTTATGGGCTGCTGACGGCAGGAGGAAAGGCTGGAAGGAGATGCAGCTCCTTCCCTCCTGTGTTCATCCTCCTAATTACCTCATTTATTTTTCTAATCTCCCGAATCCCAAACAACTTCTCTAATTTGTTCCCCCCTCAGCTTTTGGAAATCGCTGACTGAACATGGAAAAGAAGGTTTTTACCAACCGAGAACTGAACTTTCCCACTCTGGAATTCAGAGGAATTTTAATGAACTAAAGAAAAATGCACAAATATAATCCAGAATTGGAAATCACTTTTGGCTTCAAAATTATGGTAGAAAACTTCAAGTTTTCAGTGCTTTAAAGCCTAAATATTCAGTAAGACCAGGAAAGAAGAGCAAAAAAGTTTGAGTGAAGGAATTCCCTGCGATTGCAGGGAATTTTGTGTTTGGAATTTGCTCCAAAATGACAAGAAATTGCTTACAGAAGGTCTGTACCTGTACACAGACACACATTACATATGTCACATATAAATGGACACACCAGTACCTTTTATAGATATACATTAAATTATAAATATATATATTTTTATATATATCCAAGCACACACAGATATTTGGACAAACACAGAGACACGAGAGCAGAGTCGGGATGGACTTACCCGGTTCACCGAGGGGAGCAGTTGAGTGGCTGAGAGGAGTGAATACAGTTCTGGGCTCGGAGGTCCGTATTTATACCCTCCCGAGCTCCAGAGTTGTCCAGGATATCTCATCAGACCCTTTGTCCCTCCAGTTGACGTCGGCGGAGTCACCGATTTTCATATTTGCCGAGCTTGGCGTCGGGACACGTACGTAACACCTCCAGAATTTCTTTAATCTCGAAATGAGGAGAATCTCTGGGAAAATTGCAGGCAATTCCCTGTGCTTGGAGGGCTGGCAATAATTTGGGGAGACGTTTAGACCATTGCCCGTTGCGCAATCGCCTTGTGGCTGCTCTGTTGGCTTGGCTTTGGCATCCTGTGGTGCAACAAGTTGGGGACCAAAGGCACGGGCTCGGCTTTGGTGTGCCGAGGAGGGCTGGAGCTTCCCAGCATCATCCTGACCTTTGCCTGCTTCCTGGTGACCCTGGGGGGTGTCCCTTCCCAGCAGCTCTGTTGGATTTTGGTCTCGGGTTCTACAACAGCAGCGTCAAAGATGTTTTCCAACTGCCCCGCGAACGTTCCCAAATATCCCTTCCTATTTTAGAACATTTTTATGGAGGGGGGGGATGGTTTTTGACTTTCATACAACAAAAGCAGCACCTTAATGGGGCTTGGAAACAAGAGACCTTGAAGTGTCTTGGAAGTGACCGTGTTATTAAATCTGGAGGTGTCTTTCGGTGACAAACTATTAATATTTAAATCCTGCAACACTTTGCAAATTGAAAACATTAATGAGTGTTTATGAAGTGCTTTGGTATTCAAAATTCTGAGGAAGCCTCAACATCCTGTTTGCTCATTATTACGCTTATTTTCCATTCAAATTAATGCCAGGAATTAGGTGAAGGTCACACAAGGAGTTCTGCCGTGAACTCCGGTGTTCCTGGAGTTGGATACACGTGGTTGATTCTTTGTGGAAAAAATATGGACGTGATTCTTTGGAAAAAAGCATTTAGAGCTCTTTTAGTGCTAATCTTTATGATTTCTTTATTTCCACATCAAGTTCATACCTGAATTCTCCACGTTGTTGTGCTGACGTCAAGCCCTTTAGTGAACTAAAGTGTTGCAAACAATGCCAGAGTCATAATTTTTGTTGAAAACATTCTTTCTGCTCATGCAGCAACATGACTTCGATTCATGAGCACTTTGGAGGAATGGAATTAAGATTTATTTATGGTTCTGGCTGTTTTTCCTCGAGTTGCTGAAGTTTGATATAAAACTCCTACATCTACATTTGCATTTCCTTTAAATGAAAAACCTGTGTCGTGTTGCATCAGTTTCTAGTGAAAAACAAATATCCAATACATGGAAAAGCTTTCCTTTTTTACTGAAAATTTCTCTCTCTCCAATGTCCTTGAGAAGGCAGAAATGACTTTCATATTATACAGAAATAAACTTCAGTTTTCACAACGGAGACAATAAAATGGTATCAGGAATGTAGCTGGCCCAGAAAATTGGCAGATGAAAGGAACCTGTAATACGTGTGCCATATAGGAGGCTGGGAACACACTAATAATCCCAAACAATGAAGAAAATTATATTAATTGAAGATATGACGTGTACAGGCAAATTTGTTTTCCAACCAATAAGGCTCCCAACGTTTTTGAATACTCAGGGCGTCTGAGATAAGCCAGGAGGGCCAGCAGGGAGTATAAAAAGGGCCGGGAGCTCCGGGCTCCTCAGCAGCTCCTCTGCCTTCCTCCTCCTGGTGAACTCAGTAAGTTTTCCCTCCTTCTTTCACAGGGATTGGGAATTTTGCCTGAGTGATTTCTGCTGGGATTGGGGCTGCTCTGAAATTTAAGATTTCTCCGGGAATTTCTCTGCAATTCAAGGTTTGAGCTGTGCTGCAGGAGTTGGTGGGTTCAAGTTTTAAAGCTGGGGGTGAAACGGGTCCTGTTGGTCCCTGAGGCTCCCTGATAAGGGATTATTAGGGCAGCAGAGGTAGAAATGGGTTTCCCCACCATGACCCTTGGTGTTTTTTTTCCATAAATCTCCTCTTTTAAGTGCGATCTGCAGGTCTGTTTGGCAGGACAGGTGTTCTCAGGTGGTTGTGTGTGCTGTCAGCACTTCCAGATGCAAATTAAAATGGGTGGAAATCACTGAAATGGCACTTGGAGGGATGAACCCAAACATCACTTTGGGCTTTCTTGAAGACTTCCTTGATGGAGCTGGCAATGCAGAGCTCCATGCAAAGCTGATGTCCTGAAAGAAATTTAGGGTTGTCCACTCCTAACAGATATTCTCTAAGAAAAATCCTGAATCAGCAGCAAGGTTTTGGTCTGTAACAGGTGATTCCATGGTCAGGGTTTTCACCAATCATAGAAAGTGAGAAAACCAGATAGTTTAAAGGCAGGTTGGATTTGATGGTCCTTGTGGGTCCCTTCCCACCTGGCAGATCCTGTGATTCTGTGTTCTTGGGGAGGGTCCTGTGCAGGGCTGAGAGCTGGACTCGATGGTCCTGGTGGGTCCCTTCCAACCCAGCACGTTTGTGGCATTCTGTGGATAAATAAACCCCAGAAATGGGCTGTAAGGAGGAGCTGAGGCCACGACGTTGCTCCTGCCCTCGGCCTCGCGGGACCCCTGAGGAAGTTTCCGGGCTCTGTCGCTGCCATTGGGAATATTCACGGGAATATTCACGGCCTCTCCTTCCCTCCCCGCCGCCAGGTTTGCCTCCAGCACACAAAGATGACCTTCCTCCAGGGCCAGTGTGACGACGATTGCTACTCCCCCTGCGGCTACCGGGGCTACGACTGCGGGAGCCCCTGCGGCCCACGGGCTACGGGGCCTCTACGGCTCCGCGGCCTCTACCGGCCTCGGCGACGCTACGGCTACGGGGGCCTTACGGCTACCGGGCCTCATACGGCTCCGGGGACGCTACGGCTTCGTTTGGCTACCGGGGCTTCTACGGCCTACGGGGACTGCTACGATACCCCCGGTGTTTAACTCGGGCCGCTACGGTGACCCCACGGCTCGCCGCTGACGCCAAGGTACGGCTATCTGGGGGGCTGCTTACAGCTGCTGAACCCCGCCGGGACGGCCCTCGGGGGAAGGTCAGCCCAAGCCTGGCACGCAGGGCTTGATGGAGAACCTCGGCAGCAGAGGGTGTGCAGGGCCCCGGGCGCACCGCCCGCCCTGCGCCGCGGCTTCGAGAGCTCTGCGCTGCCCTCGAGGTGCTTGCGATGATCCCTCTTCGTTCTGCTCGGTGTCTGCTGCTGCTCCTGCCACCCAGAGTCTCCCCTTGACCTAGAACCTGCTTCTCCTCGGTGCTCCAGTCCTCGGAAACCGGCTCTGATGTTGTTTGCAACGATGTACAAAGCCTGAGCTCTGGCCGGGTGGTGGGCAGGGTGTAAAGGCCTCTCTGGGAATGTGGGCTCTCTGTTCTGTGTCTCTTTATAAAGTACATCTGCCTTTCACTCGTATTAAAAACTTATTCTGCATCAATCCTGCATTTTCCTGGTTTTATTTTCCACTTTATTTCTGAAATATCTTCAGATCCATAGCAGCAAACAGTGACAAATTTATTAACTTGGTTTGCTTCAGGACTTGCCTGTGGAGGCTTGTCCTCCTCAGGCTGGAAACAGGGACTTTTGGAGCTGCAAGAAACTTGAGCTGTGGCTCTGGATTTGCATGTTCCTACAACTCCAGGCTTTGGCTTGGTGGGAAATAAGTAATTCATCTCCAGATGCTTCGGTGCTGCTGTTGGGCCAGTGTGGTGTGATTAGGACATGAGCCATCACTGCCTGTGACCTGATATTGGACAGGAACTCTGGAACAAGAACACTGAATTTGGCTTGCAGGAATTGGACAATATTCTGCTCACTTGAACAGTTTTCTGTATTCTCTGTGCAGGTCTGGGACTAATTCTTTTATATTTGCAACATTATTATGAAGACCATTACAGCCCTATTGTGCTGAAGTATTAACTCCACCCCAGGTAAAACCAGCACATTTAACCTTAAATCTGGTAATAGTTTAATTAAGTAAATGAAAGGGAGAAACTGGGGCATTTCTTGCATTTCTGAGGGGTAAAAGGGAAGAGAAGAGTGTATTTACTGGGACCTCAGCGGACTGATTTTCCAGATCCTTCCCCAGCTCTGTTCCCTCTGTTGGACATGTTTCAGCCCCTCAATGTCTTTCTTTCCGTGAGAGGCCCAGAACAGGACACAGAACTCGAGGTGCAAATACTTTGCCAGCTCTGGGGACAGAAAGTCCTTTCAGGATGTCACCACTCACCACTTTATGTGTATTCACGTAAAACAGGGACAGAGGCAAGAAAACAACTGGATCTCCAGGGTTTTTTAAATGCAGAAAGACTTTAATGCAGCAAGAAAAGGAGTTGGCACAGATACAGAAAGATTATAGTTTTGGGATACTGGAAGGAGCTACAGGAGGTGAGTCACTGCACTGGAGAACATTCCTTCTTGTTGGAGCCACCTTGTTCATCCTCCAGGTGCTTGTAAATCCAGATCAAAGGCAAGACAGCTGTGATCCTGCTCCATTACAGTCCTGCAGCACCTTACTGGAAGTACTTATTGAAAATGCAGATGACCCAAAATCTCATATTGCACAGGGATGCAATATGAGCAGCTGCAAGAAGTTCCACAGGAATTGCAGATCGTCCCTCCCGTCGCTGACGGGGCTGTGAGGGCGTTTAAATACAGGAGACTACCAAGAGGGTTGAGAAAGGCAGGGAGAAGCAGACAGAAGGAGCAGGGAGAACAGAAATCCCCAGGAGTTTGTAGAGCAGGGCCGAGCTCCTCATCCTTCGTGACCTCGGGTGCCCCGGCGGGGACTCGGCGCGTGTCCGAACGTCCCGTCGGGGCTCAGCCCTCGGCCTGGGGGTGCTGGGGGAGCCATAGGGGGGTTCAGCAGCAGGAGGAGCAGCAGCCGTAGGAGTAGCAGCAGGAGCCGTAGCAGTAGCGGGTGCCGGGCGCGGTACCGCAGCAGTCCCCGCAGCCGTAGGTGCGGCGGCAGCAGCGCAGGGTGCGCACGGTGCAGGGGCTGCAGCAGCTGTAGGTGCGGCAGCAGCGAACGCTCCGGTAGCAGGGGGAGCAGCACAGGGTGTAACAGGGCGAGTAGCAGCAGCAGGACATCCTGGGGGGGTGCAGGGAGGGAGGGAGGAGAACCTGAAACAGAGCAGGAGGTCGAGGTTAAGCTCAGCTCGCAGCCAGGAGGGTTCGGGTGGAAACATGGAGCAAATCCCTTTGTTTGGGTGTGATTCTCGTTTCACAGGATCACTGAGGCTGGAAAAGACTTCCAAGAGTCCAAGCTGTGACCCAGCCCCAAGCTGTCACCCAGCCCAGAGCACCGAGTGTGGGAAAGGCTTCACTTTGCTGCGGTAACTTGGTTTTTGGTTGGTTTTTATGAGTTTGCTCTTCTGGTTTTCCACATTGAGCAGGGATATGTTCAGAGTCCCCGAATCCTTGAGGTTGGAAAAGGCCTCCAGGATCATCCAGTCCCCCCTGTGCCCCATCCCCACCTTGGCCCCAGCCCAGAGCACTCAGTGCCACGGCCAGTCCTGCCCTGGGCACCTCCAGGGCTGGGCACTCCCCCACCTCCCTGGGCAGCCCCTGCCAAGGCCTGACCCCCTTTTCCATGAAGAAATTCTTCCTAAAGAAGAAATGAAGTGTTTGTGGGAGTTTGATGTCCAAGCTCCCAGCCCAGGCAGCTGAGGTAAATCCCGAGCTCCAGATAAGATGTTTAGGTGTCCTAAATCTGACCTGGATCCCTCACAGCACTTCCAGCAGTTCTTAGAAGTGTTTATACACAACCCAGCAAGATCATTAAAGTCTCAGCCCTCCTTGTCTGGCTTTAATCTTGGCATATAAACTATTCCTTTTCCTGTCTAACACTGGCTTTGTTGGTGCCGGTTCTAGCAAGGTCACTGAAAATCCTCTGCTGCAGAGTGAAGGTTTAAATCCTGGATTGCTGCAGGTCAGAGCTGCCCCAGTGACTCCAGAGCCACTAAAACAATCCATGTGACCTGCCCATATTCATTATTGCCACATCTTTCCAACCAAAAACCATTTCCTCCTTGTGCAATGGGCAATTCTGCCCATGAATGAAAATTTCAGGGTTTAAGTATCACCAGGTTAAAAAAGAAACACAGAACTTCTAACTAAGCTTCACATCTTCATGTCCACTCATCAATACCCTCCAGATTAAAACATCCAGGGTAAAACCCTTGTTAGTGCAGGATTTATCCCCGAGTTAAAGGGACTGAGAGAATGGGATCTGGACTTACCAAGTTCACTGAGAGGAGTAAACCAAGAGGAGCTGTGTGAGGAGCACTGGGGTTGTGAGGATTTTTATATTCTTTCTTAGACCTGTGGAAGTCACCTCAGTTCTGCAGGGCAGTCACGAGACAAATTTGGGAAGTACATCAGCAGCCCAATTGCTATAATTGTTTTCCTCCCCGTTTAGGCCAATTTTCACATTCCTCGGGTGATCACACCCTGGGAGATTCTTTCATCTGAAAACTCCCCAGGACAAAGGGATTTTTGGGAAATCACCCCAGAGGACAAGTGGGGCTGGAAGTGGAGGCTGCACGAGCAGTCCCAGCTGCACGGGCAGCCCAGCTGAGGAGTCCAGGGCTCGTTTCTTTAGGTTGTGCCCCTCCAAGGGAGGTGGATGCTGCACATTATGGGGTGATGTAAAACACCTGGGGAGGAAAGAAATATTGTCCAACCTGCTCAGGGCTCCTTCCGACCCTTTTGATTCATTTCCGCCACAATTAATGACAGACCTGCCATTGATTCTTTTCGGTTCTTCTGCTGCCTATAATTTGTCCTGTGAGATGTCCAGGCCCAGGCACGGAATCAATTAAATCAGCATCTGAGCAATGTGGTCAGTGCTCAAAGTCTGGTTTTCTTGCCCCTTTTCTGGGTGAAATTACTAGAAAGACTTTTCTGAGTCAGTGTCTTGGGGTATCAGAGGCATCGAGGAGGTATTTATGTCGTGCTTATATAGCTGAGATTCTCCCCCTCTGCTCCTCTCTGCTCAGATCCCACCTGGAATACTGAGGCCAGCTCTGGTGCCCCCAACATCAGAAGGACATGGAATTGTCGGAGCAAGTCCAGAGGAGGCCACAAAGTTGATAAAGGGACTGGAGCCCCTTCCCTGTGGAGACAGGCTGGGAGAGCTGGGAATGTTCAGCCTGGAGAGGAGAAGGTTGTGTGGAGACCTCAGAGCCCCTTCCAGGACCTGAAGGGGCTGCAGGGAAGCTGGAGAGGGATGTTCATCAGGAACTGGGGTGACAGGGCAGGGAGTGGGTTCAGCCTGACAGAGGGAAAATTTAGGGTGGATATTGGGAAGGAATTGTTCCCTGGGAGGGTGGGGAGGCCCTGGCACAACTGATCCAGGAGAACTGTGCATGTCCCATCCCTGGAAGTGTCCAAGGCCAGGTTGGAGCAACCTGGGCTAGTGGGAGGTGTCCCTGCCCATGGCAGGGGCTGGAATTAGGTGATCTTTAGGATCCCTTCCAGTCCAAACCATCCCATGATTCTACAAACATAACACTGGGCTCAGGACCTGGAGCTGCAGAACAAATCCAGGTTCCCTGAGGGTCCCTCCCAGGGGCTGCAGCAGAGAAAAGAGGGAGAGCAGTTTTCAGGAAGGTGGGGAAGGCAGTGGGATGGAGGGCACGTGTTCCTGGCTGGGGGAAGCTGAGGGAGGGGGTGGCTGCTCACCCTGTGCCCCCTCACTTCCCAAAGGCTGCTGAGGGGCTGGACCTGCAGGAGGGATTGTCCTGATCCAGGAAAGCGGGAATCACTTCCCTGATGTCCCGAGGTGGTTTTACCCAGGGAGATACATCTGTGCCTCTGCCAGCACCAAGGGATGCCACAGCTTAGTGTTAATGAAGCAAAACCTCGTTAGCCCAGGGCTTCCCTTCCTTGTGCATCCAGGCCCCTTTCAGCACCAAACCATTGGTGTTTAAATAACACAAACATTGCTAAAGTAACTTTTAATGACTGTTTTGGGAGAGCATTGATACCATAAATGCTGAGGAAGCTCAGTACTTCCAGAATGCCTGTTATTATCCTCATTTAATATGCAAATGAGGCTTGGCTCACTCCAGGGAAGGTCAAACAAGGAGGTATTTGTTGAGTTGAAAAAAAAGCCTCTTTGCTTCATGTTAGGCTCAGTTTCCTCTGGGGAGCCAGAGGTGAGGTTGAAAACCAGCATCAGTAAGTTTTGCTGTAAAATATTAATATAATTTTACCTTCTCTACATTCTCCTGTCCCTTCTGGTATCTGGGATTTTATAAGTAAAGCTGAGATCGACCCAAAAGATTTCAAGGCAAAAGAAACATGGAACTTTTGCATTGTCCAGCTGAGATGAAAATAAATTAATGGTCCTCCATGGGGAGGGAACCAATTATATTAATTGAAGTTGTGACGTGTGCAAATAACTTTAGTTTTGCTGCTGTTTGTGCAGGTTGGGCCATTTCTGAGGGACCAAAGAACCTCCCAGACCGCTGAGGGGCATTCAAATGCCATTAATTGTCCTGGAAAGTCAAACACCTGCAGGAGGTTTTTCAAAGGTAACGAACTGCTCTGAATTAACCCAATATTCTGATGTCCCGAATACTGGAAATCAGAAATTGAGCTGGAGAAATGGGAATTCTGCACCTACAAACACAGGGAAGTGCCCCAGGTCTCAACAGACAGTAGAGTTCAGTCATTAAGTGGAAATATAATTTATAAAAACTCTTGTTAATTATAGAAAGATGGAGTCAAATTCACAGAGAATAATATTGAGACATTTAGTGAGGAGCTCTGACTCATGAGAACAGGTTAAAGCTGTTAATCCCCACGAAATTTCAGTTGTTTTTCACCCTCTTCATTTACCAAATGATTTTTCCTATATTATTCCTTCATTTGACGTATTTTTCCAGCTGTTCTGGGGTAGGATTTATAAACCAACAAGTGAAAAAGTACTGTGCTGAAAAGACAAACCATTTTGTTTCTTTCAAACCCCGAAATAGGAAAGTTTATGATTTGCTGCATCAACCATTAACTTCTTTTGAACTTTTAAACCAAATTTCTGCATAAACCAGAGCTGCTTTTTAATAAGAAATGAATTCCTGCAACTGCTGAAGGTGACCAGCTGAGGGAAACATTGATTTGCATTTTAAGACTTGTATCAGAGAGAACAGTAAAAGGAAATTGTGGAATCTCAGAGGTTGGAAAAGCCCTCCCAGCCCATGGATCCCCCTGTGCCCCATCCCCACCTTGGCCCCAGCCCAGAGCACTCAGTGCCACAGCCAGTCCTTCCCTGGACACCTCCAGGGCTGGGCACACCCCCACCTCCCTGGGCAGCCCCTGCCAAGGCCTGAACACCCTTTCCAGGGGGAAATTCCTCCTCATGGCCAACCTGACCCTCCTGTCAGGGAGCTGTAGAGAGAATTTGGTCTCCCACCTGCAGTTTGGGGTTTGTGGGAGAGCTGGAGCTCCTGCAGCCTGGGAGGAGAAACATTTCCTGTTGGGAATCACTCCCCAAACTCTTCTTGTGGCTCCAGATGGCTCCAGCCTGGGAGCCCTCCCAGTGGATTCATCCTTTCGTCACCAGCTGACAGTCACTTTTACTCTGAGCGACTCCTCTCCCTCCCTGTCATGTGTTAATTAGGGGGAAGAGGAGATTTACACCCCAAGCCTTATCTGGAATCTTCACTCTTCTCCTTTTCCTTTGGAGAACAGTTTTGCTGGTGGTGAAGGCTGGCAGACACCTGCAGGATGTCCCTCCAGTCCCTCTCCAGCTCCCTGGGAGCCTCTCTAGGCACTGGAAGGGGCTCTCCCCGTCCTCCCTGACCCCTCCCTGGGCTGCCCCTGGCACGAAGGGCTGCCCACAATCACTCCTGGCCCTTCCCAATGTGTCCATCCCTCTCCTGGCAGGTTCTGGTGCCTTCCCGGGGTTTCCTCAGCTCAGGAATTCCCTCCTGTGCTCCACAATCCTCTGCTGTGCTGCCAAAGGCACCTTCTTCTGAGCTGTTCCCCTCAGGTTCCCTCTGAGCTGTTCCCCTCAGAAATTCAGGTGTTCAATATGTCCTCAGTAACCTCAGTTCTGCAGGATGCTTAAAACTGCAGAACTCCTAAGTTAGTCCCTCTTTTTTTTTTTGCCATGTGTCAAGTAAATAATTATTAAAGTCAAATATAAAAGGAAAAACAATTAAAATATAACCCAAGGCAGCAGTGTGATGCAAGATCTTTTAATGAGAGTAAGAAGTTACAGCTTGTAGTAGCACAGGAGTATCCAGAGGTTCATACATTCCCTAAATAGAGAGTTACTACAGTTCACAGCAGATGTTTTTGGGACCAAGGTGGTGTTTGGGGAGGAGCAGAACCCTCAGCACAGCAGGAGGAGGGTCTGCTCCTCTCTGCTGCAAACCTACACATCAGAACACACAGTTTGTTCACCCAGAAAGGCTGTGAAAGAAGAGAAGGAGAACAACGAAAGCAAAGGATTCAGAGCAGCAGCAGACTGAGGAGAGATGCCAAGTCCTCAGGACCAACCCTGAGCGGGGTCCTGCTGCTGTGACGGGGCTGGACAGGAGTCAAATCCCTCCGGGATGGCTCCTGGGGCTCCGTTCCCTGCCGGGGGTCCCAGGCCGGGTCTAGCAGGGGTAGCAGGGGTAGCAGCTGCCGTAGCTGTACCTCTGGCTGTACCGGGAGTAGGGGGAGCAGTAGCGGCCGCTGTAGGACGGGCAGCAGTCGCGGACCCCGCACTGGTAGCTCTGGGACCCGCAGGGGCTCCCGCAGTCGTAGCTCCGGTAGCTGTACACGGCCCCGTAGCTGCAGGGGGAGTAGCAGGAGTCCTCACACTGCCGCTGGTAGTAGAAAGTCATCTTGACTGGGTGGAGGGAGGTGGGTCTGGAAAGCAGAAGAAGGGAAGGATCACAGAATGGTTTGGGCTGGAAGGGACCGTCAGGGTCATCTCACAGAGTCACTTTGGGGTGGGAGGGACTCACAAGGACCTTAACTGATGGGCCCATAAGGGGATCAAACCCACGACCTTGTTGTTATCAACACCCCCCACTAGCCCAGGTTGCTCCAAGCCCCGTCCAACCTGGCCTTGGACATTCCCAGGATTGGGGCAGCCACAACTTCTCTGGGAATCACCTCCCCACCCTCCCAGGGAACAATTCCTCCCCAGTATCCCATCTAACCCTGCTCTCTGTCAGCCCCAAAGATAAGATCAGGCCTGTTCCCAGCAGGAAGTTGCTGCTTCCAGGAAACCCCACAGGAAGAGGGAGAGGAGAGAAGGGTGAGCACAAGAACCGACTGAACATCTCAGTTCAAGGCTCCACTTTGGCTCCTTCTTGCCCATCTCCCTCCTTTCTGGTTTTCCCCCTTCTTTTCTCCCTAAAAATATTTGATGCTGCCATTCTGGTTGTCATGGCTTGGGATTGGCAGCCTGGATTCAGGCAGGAATTTAGAGGGGACATTGTTAGCACTGAGTTGTCTGAGCAGTGCCCGATGTTTCTCTAAAAACCAGAAGTGAACAGACACTAATCCAGGAATGAATTCTGTCAGTCTGTGCTCTTGAGACAAATCCTCACCAAAAATCCTCCCCTCGTGCAAGTCTGCTGGAAAAAGCAGCTTGTTCCTTTGGCTCTGTGTCCGTGCCTTAAATGCCAGATGAATAAATACTTGTTTCTTGTTTGAAACAATTGAGAAAATGTAATTTGGTGTCCGCTTCATAGAATCACAGAACACCCCCAGTGAGAAGGGACCCACAAGGATCATCCAAGTCCAACCTCTGGTCCTGCACAGGACACCCCAAATCCCCCCCTGTCCCTGAGAGCGTTGCCTCCTGGAGCTCTGGCAGCCTTGGGGCCGTGCCCACTGCCCTGGGGAGCCTGGGCAGTGCCCCAGCACCCTCTGGGGGAAGAACCTTTTCCTAATATCACACCTAACCCTCCCCTGCCACGGCTGATTAATAATGAAGGAGCCTGAACTGCTCCATCAGATCCTAAAATAAGGTAATTTCTCATGGTGCACGTCTAGATGAGCCAATCTCCTACATTTACATGGGCAGCTTAATATAGGATTTTTAGCAAAAAAAAAAGGATTTCATGGCTATGAAATCCCTTTTAAAATACACTTTTAAAGTATTAATGCCATGCCTATCCCAATACAGCGAACCCCAGCAGTAAAGGCAGTGCAGGAAGCCTGACTTACCACGTTGGGCGAGGAGGTAAAGCTGAAGATGCGAGTGGAGAGCCTCGAGTTTCTCCCCCTTTTATATATTTATCTGCCCAAGCCTCCTGTCCTTTAACCTGCTATTCATCCCAACCCAAATTTACCGTCTGCACGTCGTTCCTTGGGTTGATGTCATTGTTTTCCTTGCTTTGGGAACTATTAGTCAGGTCTTGGCTTCCAAAAGCATGACCTTGCGTTGTCGTTTTCTTTCATGTTCAGACTTCCGGGGTCAATTATATTTGCAGAATTAGTGTGGTGAAATCTGAGTTATAACAGGAAAGGGAAGGAAGGATATTGAGAGCAGAATTAATTGATGCTCACAATCCCAGTTTTGGATGAATGGACAAATGCCAGTTCACAAAGCCTGCAATGACTCTGGATTCCTCAGAGGAACAAAGGACTGCAATTATTTTTGGCAGAAATAGTTTATTATTTGTTTTGGTTTTTTATTTCAGAATTGCAGTTTTTGATCAGAATAGTTGTGTATTTTTAGTTATAATTTTTTAATATTTTTGTGGTGCATGGATGTGTTAATTTTGTACCATGACCTCCCACAGGAAGGTCATTCTGGAGAAAATCTGATTTATTTGCTTGCTGTGCTCTATCAATTACTTTGACCAAAATTAACAAACTCCTAAGTCTACACAGAAGGAATATCTGTTTGGTGCTCTTTTTATGCTTAGATCCTAAAATTATTTGCTCAGGGGTTCATGACAAAACAGGGACTTATCTCTCTAATAACTGTAGTTTTCCTGAGGAATCCCCCAAATTCCAAATATGGTTTAATGTGATGTTTTCTTAGTGTTGTTGAGGTGTTTAATTAATTTGATGATTAATGCTGAGCCCTGTGAATGTGACTTGGGAAGCAGCAACAACTTGGTCTTCCCTGGTGACCTTCACCTCCAAGCACTGCTGTTTACCCGCATCCAAAGGCAGGATAATGACAGGCACGTCAGGAGTTCTGGGCCTTTCTCTAAATTTCGAATATCAAAGCCTTCATTAATACTTATTAAATATTTCCCTGCACAAAGAGATTTATTATTTGAACGTTAATGCCACCTTGCTACGCCCGGTTATGTAAGACCCGCTCTAAAAACGCGTATCGGGCTGTGCTGTTTCTGTGCTTTATTAACTCGTAATTTATAGCTTCACAACTGGGGCTCTGGGGGTTTTTTCCCTCTGAAATGCGTCGTGTACATACCATTTCGGTGCTCACAGGCCAATTTTCCGGCTGAATCAATGCCGGCCCCAAATCAAAGGAATGGTCTTTCCCCCTGTGCAAGTCACCGGGAACGTCGGAGGGGTCGGTGCTGCCTCCCGGCTCATTGGAGGTGTGGAACACGAGAGAAGCTGAGGTTGTGCTTCCCTTCCACGGCTGTTTCAGGGGGAAAAAATGCCCAGCGAAGCAGGTGGGCCGACACTGCCCAGCGAGGCTACTCCTCCAAGGGCGCTGCGTGTGGAATTCCGGAGTCCTTGCGTATTCTGGCGACCTGTCGCGGTGCCGAAGAGCCAATTCAGCAGGATGATACCAAGGCTTAATTGCCCTGAGTAGCTTTGAGATGAAAGGGACCTGCAGGGGTGTAGCCCGGACCAATAATCAGAAACCCTGTGGAGGAGCGGGATATCAATGGGAAGGAGTCATGGGGGAGGCAAAAAGGGGTTGGTAATTGGAGCTGACCCGAGCTGGGGCGGGACTGGACGCTCTATAAAAACCCTGCACAGCCGAAAACCAGGCACTCGCTTCTCCTGCTTTATCCTCCTTGGACACTTGGGTAAGTCGGGATAGATTTAGGAAATTTTGGTGAATAGTGAAGAGATGTATTTGTTACTATTCCCCCTCCTTTCTTTTCTGCCCATCTACAAGATAAAGGCATTGGGAATGAAGGCTGGGATTTGATGAGAGTTATTCGTATGTAAAATAGCCTTTCCTCCCTGGATTTTAATTAATATTTGAGCGTTCTGCAGGCATCCTCTTTTCCCCTGAAGTCTTTGTCTCGGTACAAAGCCTGTGGAGGGTTTTCGGTTTATTCCCTCCCAGGTCTTTAGACGCAGAGTCACGGCTCGCAATCCCATTTCCCGGGGGTGCAATCAGTGAGGCTGGGAAGGCTCAGGATGGAGGATTAGGGGAGAGACCCGGCTTTACAAATCAGGAGGGAACAGCAGAGGAGCGCAGAGGGAGCCGGGCAGTGGGTTTGCTGCACGTCCTCGGGGTTTCCTCGCACCTCACGGGCTTTTTCTGCCATGCTCCGTTCCAGGCTCGCCCCCCTCCACCCAGCCAAGATGACTTTCTACTACCAGCGGCAGTGTGAGGACTCCTGCTACTCCCCCTGCAGCTTCGGGGCCGTGTACAGCTACCGGAGCTACGACTGCGGGAGCCCCTGCGGGTCCCAGAGCTACCAGTGCGGGTCCGCGACTGCTGCCCATCACAGCCGGCCGCTTACGCTCCCTACTCCCGGTACAGCCAGAGGTACAGCTACGGCAGCTGCTACCCCTGCTACCCCTGCTAGATCCACAGACCGAACGGGAAACGACCACCGGAATCGAGGAATTCGCGGCTGATTTTCGGCGGAGCTTTGCGGGAGCTCCGGGACTGCGAAAAGCTGCAGGACTCGGAGAGCTCAGCCTTCCCATAAAGCTTCAACCTTTTTCCCAAGCGTTTTGTCTCCCTTTTTCTCTGCCGGTTTCTTAGCCCTGCCCGGGTTTGGTGGTGTGAAGGAACGCGGGTTTAATGTTGGTTAATTCGGGTGAACGACTTAACTCATTTATAGCTCTTTCTCGGCTGATTTTAATGAAGTCTAGAGTGTGCCTGTACGAGCCCTCCTAGGGATGTTTTTCTACCTTAACTGCCTTTGAAACTGCACCAAAGAAACACTAATTCGTCTAATCAGGTTTGTTTCATTCGACTTGAAGCAAGTGGAAAGGTTTAAAAATGTAAATTGGCAGTAAAATGCTCCAGCAAAATTGTTCCAATGAAACCGGGAGATTTTCTGCAGATATAAATTCATGTTGTACCCATTTCTTTCTTCTTCTGCTTTCTGTGCTATTTTAGATTGTGAGCTTTATTCTTATTAAAAATGTTACAGCATCATTTCATGTCCCTGGTTTTCTTTTTTCTGACTTGGATATACACAGATTTTTGTCCCCAGCTTGATGTTTTAGGAGACACACAGCACCCTGTGGCTTTTATGAGACTCATTTAGAGCTCAGCTGAACCTGAGCACACATTTTGCAAACTAATAACCCAGTAGAGCCTCAAAAAAAAAAAAAATGAAGTTGCCGGTTCTGGAATTTCCTAGGAAGGGTTTGGAAATATTTTTTCAATTTGCTTCAGCATCACAGCTCTGCCACTGGACATAAGAACAACCCCAGAATTACTGGGGAGTAAGACAAGATGTTGGCAGAAAATTCCTCTTTCTCGTGGTTTTTTTTTTTTTTTTTTTTTTTTTTTTTTTTTTTTTTTTTTTTTTTTTTTTTTTTTTTGCTGGCAGTGTCTAAGGTTTGTCCAGCTTTCTGGATTTAGAGACCTGATCTGTTAGAGAGCAGAAAATCGCACTTTCCGTTCGCCTCATTAAGTGCTGCTCAGGACAAGTGTTTGCGAGCGTCGCTTCAAGCGCTCCATTTGAATGACAATGAAATGGTGCGAAGTTCCCAGGCTGTGGAATCACCCCGGTGTCATTAAGGTGAGAGCCCTTGACGCAATTCCAAAGGGACTCATTACTCCTGACTGAAGTGTCCAAATGGCAGCAATAACTTGTTAATAGCGCGATGCTGTCCCAGAGTCTGGGCACAAAGGGCTGGTGAAGAGCTTCGAGAGCCCCATCGAACCCTCGAGCCCCTCCTGGGAGTGGAATCGCCGCCCTCTGAACACGCAGAGGCGACTTCACAGAATCCCAGGATCCCACAGTGGCTTGGAAGGGACCTCCGGAGATCACCCAGTGCAAGGCAGGGTCACCCAGAGCAGGTGACACAGAGACACCCCAGGAGGGGTTGGAATGTCCCCAGAGAGGAGACTCCACACCCTCCCTGGGCAGCTGGTCCACCCTCCCTGGAAAAAAGTTCTGCCTTGTGTTGAACTTCTTGAGGTTTAGTTTGTGGCCATCACTCCTTGCCCTGTCACTGGGCACCACTGGGAGGAGTCTGGGACCATCATCTGCCACCCCTTGGAGATATTTGTGTGGATGGGTGGGATCCCCTCTCAGATGAGAGGTTTGTGTGGATATTTGATATATTTGTGTGCATAGAAGGGATCCCCTCCCAGCCTTCTCTTCTCCGGACTAACCAGGCCCAGCTCCCACAGTCTCTGCTCATCAGAGATGCTCCAGACCCCAAATCATCTTTGTGGAAGAAAGAAATCCAAATTTCGAGGATGAGAAGGCAAAGGAGGCAGTTTTAGGGTCTCTCGTGGTTGTCTGTTTAGAGCCACATCTGAATGAAACATTTGAAGGCTATAAAATCCCATTCTGACTAAAGTAAACATTGAAATGCCCCAACACGCACCTTTGAAGTGACTGTTTTTCAATAATGAAGCACCTGAGAAGAGAATTAAGCTTTTAATAGTCTAATAACACACTGTAAATATATAAAATAGTTACGAGCGTCTGAGAGGTGCTTTGAACTTCTAAAATTATCTGCTGTGGAAAGAAGACATTTTGTATTTCTGCTGGAGAAAAGGACCAAAAAAGGAATAAATGAATTAACTGATGCTTTTCCCTTTAAACCTGTCCCTTAGAATGGGGGTAATAACTTGTTTGCATCCACTGTGTGCTACAACACAGGGTGTCCATGAGCTGTTGAGTGTCTCACAAACCCTGTTCACCAACTAATGCGACTTGAGCTTCATGATCATCATCATCTCAGGAGGAATTTCCCCCTGGAAAGGGTGTTCAGGCCTTGGCAGGGGCTGCCCAGGGAGGTTTGGAGTGTCCAGCCCTGGAGGTGTCCAGGGAAGGACTGGCCGTGGCACTGAGTGCTCTGGGCTGGGGCCAAGGTGGGGATGGGGCACAGGGTGATGACCCTGGAGGTCTTTTCCAACCACAAGGATTCTGGGACTCTGTGAACATATCCCTGCTCAATGTGGAAAATCAGAAGAGCAAACTCATAAAAACCAACCAAAAACCAAGTTACTGCAGCAAAGTGAAGTTTTAATGTGGATGGAAAATGCAACAGACAGTGTCAGCAAGACACAAACCAGCACAGGAACAAGGGATTGGAAACACAAAAATCCTAAGGCAGCAGCAAGGCCCAACCCA
>NW_021938915.1:262919-266190 GCF_001715985.3 Manacus vitellinus
TGCCACCGTAGCCCCCTCCAACGCCGGGGGCTCCTGCTGAGCCAACCACGCTCTGCTGGGGGAAGGAGCTGAGGATGGGCCCGGGGAAGGTGACCACTGAGGCCGGGGGCTGGATCACCACCGTGGAGTCGGGGCACTGCCGCACGCAGGGCTCGTTGCACGTGTCAGCCAGAGGGGCCGGGGTGGCCACCCCACAGGAGGGGACACACAGGCTGCCACAGGACATGGTCACACAGACAAGGAGTTCTGGAAAACAGGGATTAGGCCAAGGTGTGAGAAAGGGGTTGCACAGAAGGAGGAAGGAGAGGTCCCCAAGAGGTTTGCAAGAGCTGGACTTACCTGGTTGCTGAGGAGAGTCAAGTGGAGGGATGCGGATAGAGGTCTGCAAGGAGCTCAGCTCTTTTATACCTGTCCCAGGGTGCCTGGGGCATCAGGAAAGGGAGTGGTGGCAAAAACTTCAGGTAATTAGGAATTCAAGCTGACAAGCTTCATGATAAATATAGTGATAGGAGACAATTATAGGCCTCCTCATGGGGGACACTGGTGTGCAAATGTGTCCTGGAGTGGAAGGAGATGATGGGAGGGACAGAGCGTGGCACATCATCACATGAAAGACAAGGCAATTTAAGCCCCAATAAACCCTGATTTGCCCCTAATCTCTCCCTTTGCTTACACAGAACAATCCTGGGCATCCTGTGGGACATTGCAGTGCCCAGGGACAGCACACTGAGCCACAGCCCAGCCCTGCACGTGAGCCCTCAGTGCCCAGCCAGCCTGTGCCCACGGGACCACGGGCACGTGCAGCCTGGCTCTCTGAGGCTGCTCAGCCAACATCTCCTGGCACAGCCCTCCATGCTGAGCAATCCAAGCCCCTCACAGAGGGCTCAGGCTGGACTGTGCCCACAGCCAGGAGCTGAGGAGCTCACAGTCCCCTGGGCCTCTTGCTGCCCCTCTGCTCCTCCACTTGTGTCCCCGCTCCCGCAGCTCTCCCGAGCTCTGTCCCACTGCTCTCCACAGCCCCTCTGTGCTTGGGGCTTTGCCACACGTGAGACCTGTCTCCTCTACTCTTTGCATGGCCAGCAAGAGAAACATGGACCTAAAATCCCAGTGTCTCCAGAACCTTAGAGAGATGTCGGGGGACCCCAAGACCATGAGATGAGCAGCTTGTGCTGGCAGTGGGAGCTGATGGGTCTTTGGGAGTCACCCCGAGCTTGGAATGGCTTCTCCTTTGCCCAACCTGCTGGTGCCTCTGTTTACCAGCCTGTAAAAGGGAGGTAATGACAGGCGTGATGGCTGTGACAGGATTTCAAATGCTTCTGCGAGATGCCCGGAATTCTTCTCTGTAAGCAAAACGTGGGATTAGGGACAAATCAGGGTTTATTGGGGCTGTGAGTTACTGCAGCACCTTGTCTTTCATGTAATGATGTGCCACAGTCTGTCCCTCCCATCACCTGCTTCTTGTCCAGGGCACGTTTGCACATCAGTGTCCCCAATAAGGAGATGACATATAACATCATCTGTGTCAGGAAGGTTGTCAGCCTGAATTCCTAATTACCTGGGGTTTGGGCCCCCACCCCCTGGATGATGCCTGGGGCACCCCGGGACAGGTATAAAAGAGCTGAGCTCCTTGCAGACCTCTATCCACATCCCTCCACTTGACTCTCCTCAGCAACCAGGTAAGTCCAGCTCTCGCAAACCTCTTGGGGATCTCTCCTTCCTCCTTCTGTGCAACCCCTTCCTCACACCTTGGCCTAATCCCTGTTTTCCAGAACTCCTTGTCTGTGTGACCATGTCCTGTGGCAGCCTGTGTGTCCCCTCCTGTGGGGTGGCCACCCCGGCCCCTCTGGCTGACACGTGCAACGAGCCCTGCGTGCGGCAGTGCCCCGACTCCACGGTGGTGATCCAGCCCCCGGCCTCAGTGGTCACCTTCCCCGGGCCCATCCTCAGCTCCTTCCCCCAGCAGAGCGTGGTTGGCTCAGCAGGAGCCCCCGGCGTTGGAGGGGGCTACGGTGGCACTTTTGGAGGCCGTGGGGGCTACGGAGGCTACGGGGGTTATGGGGGTTATGGTTATGGGGGCTGGGGCTATGGAGGCCTTGGGGGTTATGGGGGTTGGGGCTATGGAGGCCTTGGGGGCTATGGGGGTTATGGCTATGGAGGCCTTGGGGGCTATGGCAGCTGTGGGTACGGGGGCTGGCGCCGTGGCCACAGGTACCTGAATGGCAACTGCGGGCCCTGCTAAGCCCCAGCCCGAGCCCGGCCACGGAGCCAGGAGAGCTCCAGAAGAGCCACTGGCACATCCCGACACGACCCTCTGTGGAGAAACAGCCCTTCAGCATCACTGGCTCCAGAGCCTGGACGCCTCGTGCCTGCCTGGGAACCAGCTCTGCCTTCCTGCTGCCCCGCCTGAGCCCCCCCCGAGCCTCGCTGGCCCTGCTGACAGACACTCGCTCTGGCTCCTGCTCCTGTGCCCGGCTGGGGCTCCTCGGAGCTCTGCCCGCTGCCAGGAGACAGGGCTGCCCTTGGCCAGGGCCCTGCTCTTGTCCCAGCTCCCTCCTCCCTTCCAACTGCAATAAAAGCTGTCTTGCATTGCAATGTTGACCTCTGGTTTTAATTCATCCTTCCTTGTTTCCCACTTCCCCCAAATCTTGGGGAGGGTCTGGCTGGCTGCTGGAATCTCCCATGCCAGTGCCCTTGGAGCCTTTGGGCTCTTTGGTCCCTGTGTTGCAGATGATGAAGACCATCCCAGCAGGTTCTGGGGTGGCACATCCCACCGAGTTTCCCCTGCTGTCCCACCACGGAGAGACACGAGACATTCCCAAAGCCCACCCTGACCATGGGAAAGTGCCAGGGGTGTCTTACAAAAACTCTGCCAAATCCTCTGCCAAACCAGCTTGCCTGGCACCACCTCCTCCAATCAGCCTCGTGTTGGTCACCTTTGGAGGTCCAGGGAAATGGAGGGATGACCAAGTGCATGTCCAGGGTCTCTGGCCATGTCCGTGTTCCCAGTGGAGATGGTGGTCACTGGGAAGGGGTGGTGAGACAGATCCAGCCAAATCTGGCCAAGTTTCCTCTCAGGGCCATGAAATGTCCTGAGCTGTTCAGTCTCATGAAGGCCAAAGCTCTTGGAGCAGGAGGTTGGAGTGCCCACCACCCTTGGCTCAAACTGCCCACCCTGCTTAGGTCACTCCCTTCCAGATGTGCCAAAGAAGCCCCATAGTCCATAGAGGTCCCTCAGCCCCATAGTGCTCCCCATCAGCCCCATAGTGCTCCC
>NW_021938915.1:266874-267609 GCF_001715985.3 Manacus vitellinus
AGCTCTGGCTGGGCTGCAGAGTGCAGGAGCCCAAAGTGGGGAGGAGATGGGAAGGGAAAACAGGGAGAAGCTGCTGCAAAAGGAGATGCTGATGGTGCTGGCTGTGGGGCCTGTCCTGCAGAGGACTGGGATGGCCAGGGACAGGCAGGAGGAAGCCTGGCAGCTCCCACATGTTCTCCTAAGAATTCAGTGAGCGGGAGCTGCTGGGACACTCCTGGAAAGCCCCGGTGCCACTGGGGGACTGGGTGTGGAGGACAGAGCAAATGAAACCAGGGCTCAACATTGCGATGCAAAGACAGCTTTTATTGCAGTTGGAGGGGAGGAGGGAGTTGGCAGAAGAGCAGGGCCCTGGCCAAGGGCTTCCCTGGCTCCTGGCAGTGGGCAGAGCTGTGCCGAGCCCCAGGCAGGAGCGGGATCAGGAGCCCAGCCCGGGGCTGTGCCGGGAGGAGGCAGCGGGTCCTGAGGGGAGGCTCAAGCACAGCAGCAAAGGGGCAGAGCTGGGCCCCGGGCAGGCACGAGGTGCCCGAGCTCTGGAGCCCAGTGATGCCAGAGGGGTGTCCTTCCTCCAGGTGCCGTGTCGGGATGTGCCGGGGGGTTTGCTGGAGCTCCTCTGGGTCTGTGGCCGGACTCGGGCTGGGGCTTAGCAGGGCCCGCAGTTGCCACTGAGGTACCTGTGGCCACTGCGCCAGCCCCCGAAATCGCAGGTGCCGACACCTCTGGAGCCCCCACAGCCCC
>NW_021938915.1:270788-276208 GCF_001715985.3 Manacus vitellinus
CATCCCTCCATTTCCCTGGACCTCCAAAGGTGACCAACACGAGGCTGATTGGAGGAGGTGGTGCCAGGCAAGCTGGTTTGGCAGAGGATTTGGCAGAGTTTTTGTAAGACACCCCTGGCACTTTCCCATGGTCAGGGTGGGCTTTGGGAATGTCTCGTGTCTCTCCGTGGTGGGACAGCAGGGGAAACTCGGTGGGATGTGCCACCCCAGAACCTGCTGGGATGGTCTTCATCATCTGCAACACAGGGACCAAAGAGCCCAAAGGCTCCAAGGGCACTGGCATGGGAGATTCCAGCAGCCAGCCAGACCCTCCCCAAGATTTGGGGGAAGTGGGAAACAAGGAAGGATGAATTAAAACCAGAGGTCAACATTGCAATGCAAGACAGCTTTTATTGCAGTTGGAAGGGAGGAGGGAGCTGGGACAAGAGCAGGGCCCTGGCCAAGGGCAGCCCTGTCTCCTGGCAGCGGGCAGAGCTCCGAGGAGCCCCAGCCGGGCACAGGAGCAGGAGCCAGAGCGAGTGTCTGTCAGCAGGGCCAGCGAGGCTCTGGGGGGGCTCAGGCGGGGCAGCAGGAAGGCAGAGCTGGTTCCCAGGCAGGCACGAGGCGTCCAGGCTCTGGAGCCAGTGATGCTGAAGGGCTGTTTCTCCACAGAGGGTCGTGTCGGGATGTGCCAGTGGCTCTTCTGGAGCTCTCCTGGCTCCGTGGCCGGGCTCGGGCTGGGGCTTAGCAGGGCCCGCAGTTGCCATTCAGGTACCTGTGGCCACGGCGCCAGCCCCCGTACCCACAGCTGCCATAGCCCCCAAGGCCTCCATAGCCATAACCCCCATAGCCCCCAAGGCCTCCATAGCCCCAACCCCCATAACCCCCAAGGCCTCCATAGCCCCAGCCCCCATAACCATAACCCCCATAACCCCCGTAGCCTCCGTAGCCCCCACGGCCTCCAAAAGTGCCACCGTAGCCCCCTCCAACGCCGGGGGCTCCTGCTGAGCCAACCACGCTCTGCTGGGGGAAGGAGCTGAGGATGGGCCCGGGGAAGGTGACCGCTGAGGCCGGGGGCTGGATCACCACCGTGGAGTCGGGGCACTGCCGCACACAGGGCTCGTTGCACGTGTCAGCCAGAGGGGCCGGGGTGGCCACCCCACAGGAGGGGACACACAGGCTGCCACAGGACATGGTCACACAGACAAGGAGTTCTGGAAAACAGGGATTAGGCCAAGGTGTGAGGAAGGGGTTGCACAGAAGGAGGAAGGAGAGATCCCCAAGAGGTTTGCGAGAGCTGGACTTACCTGGTTGCTGAGGAGAGTCAAGTGGAGGGATGTGGATAGAGGTCTGCAGGGAGCTCAGCTCTTTTATACCTGTCCCAGGGTGCCCCAGGCATCATCCAGGGGGTGGGGGCCCAAACCCCAGGTAATTAGGAATTCAAGCTCCCAAGCTTCCTGACACACATGATGTTATATATCATCCCCTCATTGTGGGCACCTGTGTTCAAACATGCCCTGGACAAGAAGCAGGTGATGGGAGGGACAGACCATGGCACATCATCACATGAAAGACAAGGTGCTGCAGTAACTCACAGCCCCAATAAACCCTGATTTGTCCCCAGTCCAACACTTTGCTGACACTGAACAATCCTGGGCATCCTGTGGGACATTGCAGTGCCCAGGGACAGCACACTGAGCCACAGCCCAGCCCCTCATGTGAGCCCTCAGTGCCCAGCCAGCCTGTGCCCACGGGACCACGGGCACGTGCAGGGGCCTAAAAGATGGCAGGAAATTGCAGCTTTCCATGTGCACGACATGAGCCGTTCAGTTGTGTTGTTCACTGACTTTAAATGGATTTCTGCCATGATGGAGAAACTCAAATTGGATCCAACCCTGTGCCATGTGGTCTGGGATGACCCTCCTTGAGCAGGGAGGTGGGACCAGATGACCCACTGTGGTCCCTTCCAGTGAGTCTGTGGTCCTGCCACCTCCCCTGCCCCTGCCAGGCCGGGGCCACTTGGGAATTTGGGATCTGCCCTGGGTGAGTGGGATGGCTTCTTCCTCCTGCTTACCAGCTTGTAAAAGGGAATTAATGACAGATGTCTTGGCTGTGCCAAGGATTTCAAAGAGTTTCAGTGTGATGCCCAAAACTCTTGAGCGTAAGCAAAGCGGGGGATTAGGGACAGATCGGGCTTTATTGGTGCTGTGAGCTCAGCTACAGCAACAAATTATCTTTCATGTAGTGATTTGTCATGATCTGTCCCTCTCATTAGCTGTTTGCTCTCCAGGGTACGTTTACTCGTTAGTAAACCCAATTAGGATGGATATAATTGCCCTATATTGCCATTGTGTCATGAGGTTTGTCCGCTTGATTTTATGATTAGCTGGGGCTTCTGCCAACACCCCCTGGCCGATGCCTCAGGCACTCCTGGACATGTATAAAAGAGCTGAGGGGTTCCCAGACCTCTATCCAGCTTCTCCACTTGACTCTCCTCATCAACCGTCCTGGTAAGTCCATGTCTTACCTCCAGCTTTCTTTCCTCGTCCGTGGCTTTCTCAAGGGATCTTTGGCTCTGTGTTCCACCATTTCACAGTGCTGGGACTGTACCAGTGGACTCAAGTCCTTTGGGAGCTTGGGGATTTTCCATCTGCTTTGGAAATGCAGGAGCTTTTCCCCACTCCTGTGGGCAGGGATCATGAGGGAACAAGGGATCTAAACAGGTGTTTCTCCTCTGGGGAAAGGTTCCAGGTGGGACAGAGCCAGGAGGGATCTGGGATCTGAGATCACAGAATTACAGAATGGGCTGAGTTGGAAGGGAACCACAAGGATCATCCAGTCCAACCCTCAGCCCTGCACAGGCCCATCCCCAAGAGTCCCCCATGCACCTGAGAGATCCAAACCCTCCTGGAGCTCTGACAGCCTTGGTGCTGTGCCCACTGCCCTGGGGAGCCTGGTCAGTGTCCAACCACCCTCTGGGAGAAGAACCTTCTCCTGAGATCCAACCTGACCCTGCCCTGGCACAGCTCCAGCCATTCCCTGGCTGCTGTCCCTGGTCCCCTCAGAGCAGAGCTCAGTCCCTGCCCCTCCTCTGCCCCTGCCCAGGAAGGTGGAACTGCAGTGAGGTCTGCCCTCAGTCTCCTCTTCTCCAGCTGAACACATCCAGTGCCCTCAGTGCCCTCCCACGGCTTCAAATCAAGGCCCTTCCCCATATTTGCTGCCTCCTTTGGACACTCTCTAATGGCTTCACATTCTCTCCTGTTTTGCAGCTTTACCTCCTGAACCGAAGCATGTCCTGTGGCAGCCTGTGTGTCCCCTCCTGTGGGGTGGCCACCCCGGCCCCTCTGGCTGACACGTGCAACGAGCCCTGCGTGCGGCAGTGCCCCGACTCCACGGTGGTGATCCAGCCCCCGGCCTCAGTGGTCACCTTCCCCGGGCCCATCCTCAGCTCCTTCCCCCAGCAGAGCGTGGTTGGCTCAGCAGGAGCCCCCGGCGTTGGAGGGGGCTACGGTGGCACTTTTGGAGGCCGTGGGGGCTATGGAGGCTACGGGGGCTCTGGGGGTTATGGTTATGGGGGCTATGGGGGTTAATGGGGGTTATGGCAGCTGTGGATATGGGGGTTGGGGCCGTGGCTGGGGCCGTGGCAGCTGTGGCTCCTGCTAAACCCCAAACATGCAGGGAGGGCAGTGCTGCCTCTGCCCTGGGGCTCCACAACCAGCCCCTCTTGGCTTCTCCCACCTGAGCCAGGATGAAGCTTCCAGCCCCTCTTTAGGCTGGAGCAGCAGGTCCCTGTTCTTTGCACAAGGTGACCCTGCAGCCCCTCAGCTGGTGGCTTTGGGGTTTCCAGCACTGCCCACAAAAGCTCCCCTCTCCCTGCCACACAACAAAGCTCTTCTGACCCTGGGATGAGACTCTGCCCTGCTCTGCCCAGCTCAGAGACCCCCAGCCTGCAAGAGGAAGGGAGAATCTTTGGGGTGGAGCCCTGGGTTGGGCCTTGCTGCTGCCTTAGGACTTTTGTGTTTCCAGTCCCTTGTTCCTGTGCTGGTTTGTGTCTTGTTGACACTGTCTGTTGCATTTTCCATCCACATTAAAGAATCTGCATTGCATGAATAATTTTTTTTGTTATTAATTTGTTCTTCATCCGGGCTGGAATTATGTCTCTAACTGAGCAATGATATGAAAAGTTAGATCATAGAATTACAGGATGGTTTGGGTTGGAAGGGACCTTAAAGATCATCTTGTTCCAGTCTTCCTGCTGTGGGCAGGGACACCTTCCACTAGATGGGGCTCCTCTGGGCAATCTGTGCCAGGGCTTCATAGGGAACAATTTCTTCCCAATATCCCATCTAAACCTCTTCTCTGTCAGTTTGAACCATCCCCCTTGTCCTGCCACTCCAGACCCTTGTCCAAAGTCTCTCCCCACATTCCTTGTAGCCCCTTCAGATCCTGGAAGGCCACAACTGGCTCACCTTGGGGCCTTCTAATCTCCAGGCTGAACAATCCCAATTTTCCCAGCCTTTCCTGCCAGCAGAGCTGCTCCATCCCCCTGCTCAGCCCCTCTGGAGTGGCTCCAGCAGCTCCAGGTGCTCCCAGGGCTGTTCCCCAGCTCTGCTGGGGGGTCTCAGCTGAGGGGGCAGAGGGGCACAGTCCCCCCCTGCCCATACTGGGGGATCAGCCCAGGGCACGGGGGGCTCTGGGCTGGGTCATGTCCAGCCTCTCCCCCAGCAGCTCCTCCAAGTCCTTCTCCCAACAATGCCACCATGTTCCTGAGAGTGTTGTCCAAATGTTCCTTGAGTTCTGGCATATTTGGGGCCGTGACCAGTGCCCCGGGGAGCCTATTCCAGTGCCCAACCACCCTCTGGGGGAAGAGCCTGTCCCTAATATCCACCCAAACCTCCCCTTCTGTTGTGGGGCACAGAAAACCAGCAGACATCTTTTGGTACAGAACATTTATTTGGAAAGAGGCAGCTTTCCTACAAATGTGGAACCAAACTGTACAGAACACAAAGATCACCTTTGCAGGGAGGCTCTGCTCAGTCAGCAGCATCCAGGTGGTGCAGTCTGTGCAAAAGGGGCTCTCCCCTGCTGGCAGTGCTGCCCTGGGCAGCGCCGGGCACCCGGAGTCGCCTCCCTACGTTCAGTGCCCACAAAGCAACGGGAATAAGGCAAAGCACGACGGAAGCAACGACTACGCTGGAAACGTGGAGAGCAGCTCTAAGCTAAAGGCAGAACGAGACGGGGCCCGCGTGAGCCCGTCCCGGGGCCGGAGCCAGAGCACACCGGGGGTGCCTCCCAGCTCCCCCCCAAACTTCCCTCCGGCCTTTCCTCTGCCGCCCCTTCCACGGTCAGTGAGTCCAGCGCTTCCCGGAGCGGTAGGAATTGCAGGGATGAGTCCACTGGGAGGAGTAGGTGTAGGAGTACTTCGGGGCACAGCGGGGCTC
>NW_021938915.1:276636-294829 GCF_001715985.3 Manacus vitellinus
GGGGCCGTGGCCATCCCCGTTTCACCCTCTGGGCAAAAAACCTTCTCCTGAAACCCAACCTGAACATCCCCTTTCACTGTGTGCCCGGGATTTCACAGAATCACAGGACATTCTGAGTGGGAAGGGACCCACAAGGACCATCGGGTCCCAGGCTGAGAGTTTTAAAGCAGGTGACAGGTCTGAAAATGTCCCGGTTAAAAATGCGCTTTTCTGATTCAACTGAGAGCTTTTCACCTTGGAAAATGAGCTTTTCACCTTAAAAACTTAGCTTTTCCACTCTATTAAATGCTCTTCAATGCAGCCTGGAGATCCTTGCTGCTCACAAGTTAACAGTTTTGCCACAAAGTCACCACTCACTTTGGAATAAATCAGAAGATGAAGCTCAAACTGCAGTTTTTGGCAGCAGAGAAGCCAAGAACGAGGAGCTCTTTTAGAGATGGGTATGGGAGTCACAGGACTTAACTAAGGATGGGCTTAGGAGTAGAAAAAGATGCTTTTCCCCCCTCCTTTTGATTTATTTGCAGAATTAAAAAAAAACACTAAAACCCTGAAGCAACAAAAATCCCCCCCACTTGGTTATTGACATTTTAGACAGAGATCATTTGGATTAAGACAAAGTTGAGCTCCTTTTGTTGTATTTACCACCTTTTACTTCACCTCCACCTATTTCTCCATTTTAATTTGCTGCATTAAACTTTCCCTCTTTGCTTCTCCTCCTCTGGGAGCAAAACTCCTCCCCATTCTTTGGGTGTCACCCCCAAACCCCACATCTGCTCTGAAACCTCCCACTCCTTTGGAATGGGTCCTGAAGACGCGTCTGAACTTGTTCCCACAGCATCTCTTTTCCTCCCACACAACTTCCCGGGGCAGTTCCTGCCTCCCGCATTTCCCAGATGGGCCACAGGGGGGAAAAAATTCTGGATTTTCCATGTATTTCATGGGAATAAGCTGTTAATTAAGCACCTTGCTTCATTTTCTGTATTATTTTCCTTGCGCATTCCTGTTCTTTTCAGGCATAAAACACTCTACTAAAACACAGGATAAAAAAAATGAAAGGCTGGGAATGAGTGGGAGCATTAAATACTCATTTAATAAATAAAACATATAAATTAAAATATTAAATTGTCACCCCAACTAAGAAAATTGCAGCTTCAGCAAGGAGACACCTATTTAATAATGTTTATTTCTTCAGGTTAAAGCCTCACATAAAAGCTTGGTGGAGCAGCAGAATATTTTTTAAGCTTGTAAATTAAAGGCATAACTCTGAAAATTAAAAAAAAAAAAAGGCAAAAACCCCAAGGAGGGCATTTTCTCCCAAATCCCCTTAGGTTAAAGGGGAGCTTTGACCCACAAAGATGCTGAATTTAATGTCTGGATAAGCACATTCAAATGCTGGCAAAGTTTTAATAGTTAGAAATGAAAGTTCCCTTAATGGTCTCTAATCATCACTTGTTGGGACTCCAATTAAATTAGGGATGGGCAGATTAAAATAAGAGCAATGGAGCCACACCAAGTTAACTTCCAACAAGGATTTTGCTTCCATAGTTATCCACGAATTCCCCACCCAACCACTGCTGAATCCCCTGATCGAGCCACACATGCAAACCCAATCCTAAAACCTCATCCCCTGATTGTGCCACACATGCAAACCCAATCCTAAAATCTGTTCTCAGAGCTCTCCTAAAAGTTTTTCAGAACCAAGAGACTGAAATTCAGAATTTCCCCGTGAATTTAAAATCCCAAACCAGCCCTGAAAACCCCTTGCTTTTATTTCCCCCCCCTTTCCCCAGCCTAGAAATCACCTGCAGCAAGGTGCTCCCTAAAATCTCTGTGAGCCAGAATATTTCTGCGGGGTTTAGTCCCGGTTTTAATGACAAATTCATGCAAAAGCCCAAGTAAACTCGAGGTTTTTAGAGCTGTTAAGTCAAACTTACTCAGGGAACCGGAGAGAACAAGTCAAGAGGAGCAGTAAAGGAAAGCCTGGTGTGGAGAGAGTATTTATACCCTCTCCTGGATGCCTGGAGGGGCTGAGACACCCTTTGTGTAAAGCACTTTAATTACCCATGAAGCAAACCCTGCTGCATTTATTCCTCCTGCACTGGCAGGGATTGTTTTGCTCCCTGCTTGTGATTATCTAAAGCTGAGTTGGGAAATAACGAAATGCAGATGAGCCCTTTTCATCTTGAAGTTTCCTGCTTTCCCTCCTCTGGTTTCATTAAGAGTTATAAATACACCGAGAATTAATGAGAGTTTTGGTGCCTTATCTTGGCCAAGACACCCCTGCAAAGGGAGGCTGGGATGTGTCAGCAGGGCAGGAGCCAAGGCTGAGCTTCCCTGTTGGAAGTACCAGTTGCCATTGCGTGTTTGTGTCCATGCCCTGATTAAACTCCAGAAAATCAGGGATTGTTTCCCATCTGATATGATATTGGTGAGGTTTCCAGGTGTGCTCTGAAATCAGAGGCAGGATCTGGTGCACATTCCAAGGGCAAAGCCACCCCAGCCTTATCTGTTCAGTGATGCCACCAGTGCTGAAGCTGGAAATGAGGAGCTGATGGAACCCTTTCCATGATTCCTCCTGAGTGAGGTCAGGCAGCCAAAATCCCCGGGCTGGCACTGCCATTCCCAGCAAACCACTGCCCTGTGTGACAAACTGGCAGATCTCGGAGGACTCCTTTGAAACCTCATTTCTTGATGTCTCCAGAATATTCCCGATAAGCTCCACAGCCCTGGGGGTTTAGGAGGTGCCTCACGGAATCAGGATGTGATGGATGTCATTCCAGAAGCACCACTGGGGTGGGTTTGGCTCATTTCAACGTGCTTGGCACTTCCATCCCGAGGGAAGAGCGAGTGGAGAGCTCATCCCTGGGAAAACGGGTGCAGAGCACCTGCACTTTGAGAGGGTCCTTCCAGGGGCCTCTTCCTCTCTTCCCAGTGGCCTTTCCCACAGGAGGGAGCGTTTGTGGGCCTGGGAATCTCCCCCAGGAGCAGGGTTGGGTCCCTCAGTGCTGGTGGGATGATGTCCAGCCTGTTGGTACCACGTGCCAGCAGCTTTCCATGATTTAATTCCAGTAAAGTAGGATTAGCCTTGTCTGTGGCAGAGGAGCTCAAAATTCTGCTGAAAATAGTCAAGAATATTTAATATATATTTTCTTCTCCTCACAAAATTTTCCATATCTCTTGGTTCCAAAGATATCCATGTATATCCATATATATCCATAGATATCCATAGATATCCATAAATATCCTTATTTATGCATCTATTTCCATAGCTATCCAAGATAAACATCCATATATCTTGGTTCTAATTCTCTGGCAATTTCTTGCTGCAAGAACTTCTCCCCTCCAAGGATGATCCTCCCCAAATTCCAGTTTCAAACCATGGCTATTAAAGTACATGGAGCAAGTACAAAATTCCCCCCCAACAGGGTTCTGGTGGGGTTTTCTATGGGATTTGGGAGACCCCTGACACAACTGGGAACCAGATCCTGGCTGTTGGGTAAAAATGCAGTCCCTGAAGTACAAACTGATTAAATCTGCTCAAAATTCTGCCATGATGTATCAATATTGGACAGACTCTTCTCTTTTCCACCCAGCTTCTCTGTTGGGCTCTGGTTCATCGGGAACTGTGGCTGCAGGACAAGGGGAGTGGCTTCAAACTGAAAGAGAGGAGCTTTGGGTGGGATATTGGGAAGAAATATCCCATATTGGGAAGGTAATTCCATGGCTGCCCCATCCCTGGAAGCGTCCAGGGCCAGCTTGGAGCAACCTGGGATGGTGGAAGGTGTCCCTGCCCATGGCAGGGAGTGGGATGAGATGATTTTTAAGGTCCCTTCCAACCCAAACCATTCCATGACTAACAAAGGGAATAAAGAGCAAACACAGACTGCAAACACCACAATACAGAATGTTAATACTGGCAGGGCCTATTAATTTGAAATTGTTTTAGAAAATTACAGCCTTGTGCAAGGCAGGGCAGAATTAAGGGTGACTCCTGCCCGGCTGAGATGGTTCCTGTGGTCAGACCAGTCCTGTGGGACTTCAGAGCAGGAGTTTTGTTTGTGGAGCTGAGTCAGGAGCATCTGCTAATGAGAAAGAATCAAAGGGAAGCGCTCTGGGGTGGCTGCTTTGCTGAGGTGGGTTTGCAGCAGTCACTGCCCTCACTTCAAAGAGGCTCTGCCTGCTGACATCACCCCGCCAAACATTATATCAGCAACAATTCTGCCCAGGAGGCAGAAGGAGCTGAAACCCGGCTCCAGATGGCTGGGCAGGGTTCATTGTGGCTCCCAGGCTGGCCACACAGGTTTCTGCACTATCAGGAACTCTGATTCTGCACAGGCCGTGAGTGAAAGTCCAACGATCCCAAAGGTGAGGCAGTGAAGCCTAATTAGGACAACGCCAGAGATGACCTTGGTTTATCTCCCTGAAGGTGACACTCTTGCCCAAGACTGGGTGTCACCCCTGGGTGTTGTGATAGTACAACTATTTGCATAGGCAAGGAATTAATGTGTTTGTGAAACGTTTTCAGGCCTCAGAACATCCCCAGGGTGTTTGACTCCGCAGGGTGTTTCCAGAAAATCCTCCTAAATGCTCAGTTCTGGCAGAAAGAGGCTGATTTTATGAATCTGCAGCTCCTGGGTCAAAATGATGGGGATGGCACAGGGTGAGGGGGTGGTCTTCCCCAAGAATATTTGGCAGATCAAGAGAGAAGAGGGTTTTTGGAAGATCTTTTGGGGGGTAAAAGGAGAAATTTTCTTTTCTGATGTTCTTGTGGAGACCTTCTCACTTTGCAGCCTTGGCAGGACCCCCAGGGGCGTGGTGGGACTGGGGTTCACTGGGTGTGCTTTGTCTTTTCTAGGGCTTAACAGACCAGAAAAATCCCCTAAATTTAATAGGAGAGCCCAGGACTTGTAGTTTTTGTTCACTTCTAGCTGGGATTGAACTAGATTTTGAACACTGAGAAATGACCAAGAACTGTTGGCAGGATAAACTCAGAGGAAACAAATGTTGAAGGAGCACAGAAGGAAAGGGAATGAAGGGAGTGGAGCAGAAGAAACCTCACCTGGTGCTGACCAGAGCTGAACTAAAATCTGCTGTACAGCAAGAAAATCGAAATGCTGGGTTGGCCAGAGCAGGAAAGCAAATTAAATTATTTCAGTGACGTCAAATCCCTTTGGATTCCTGATCCCTGCGTGTTTTAATTAACCCTGTTTCTTGTTCATTGGTGGAAACCGCAGCCCTGCAGCTCCTGAGAGTCAATCCTGCAACGTTCAGTCTCCCTCTGCTTGCCCCACCTGGCATTGCACAACCTGCCTCCCTGTCCCTCTCCAGGGGAAGTTTGGCTTTCTCTCCCCCACCCCAAGGCTTCGTTTCACAGCACAGAGGTACCAAAACCTTTTCCCTCTCTCATGGGAAGCCCTGGGCTGAAGGGTTATGACCCTTGACTGGGTTATAACTTTGTGCATCAGCTTTATCTCCCTGTGGTGGCTGTGACATCACCCAGGGGACAGTCCCCGCTCGGGATCATCCCTGGGATGCTCAGCCTGACCTGTCCAAGGTGGGAAGGAGCTGTTGGCACCATCAGGCCAGGAATGGAGGTGCAGAAGGGCTGAGCTGGCATTGCTGAGCCCTCCTGCTCTGCAGAAGATGTTGAGGAGCCTCCACGACATCCCTTGTAGGTCCTGGCTTGGCCTTCAGCAGGATGTGTTTGAGAAGGGAATTTTTTCCCCCCAGGGCAATCCCACACAATCACCTCCAACTTTCAGGGCGATTTATGGCCTGGAAACCCGAAGTTATTTAATCAGGAACAAACCACAGGAATGTAAACAAACAAACAGGAGAATGGAGGAGGTATTTTTAGCAACCTGTGGGTGGAGCAGGTAAATCTGCTGTGAGTCATCCTGAGTCCTTGGGGTGGCTACAGGGTGAGAAATGCTGTCCAGCACAGGCCTCTGCTGCCACAGGTTTGCCCTGGAGGGGCCGAATTTAATGGAAATTTAAATGCTCCAGGGCTAGAACTAATAATGGCTGGATTAACAATGCCTCATTAATGAGGTTTTTATGCCTAATTTAAAGAGGTGTTATTACCTGAACATATGGAATCTGATGAAATATGAGTTGATTCATCCCACGTTTAGTGCAGGAAGAGCAAGGACAGGTTAGAGATGAGGATTTGGGTCATCCCATGTCTTTGATCCAACGTTTCGTGCAGGAAAAGCAAAGGTTGGAGTGACCTGGGCTAGTGGGAGGTGTCCCTGCCCGTGGCAGGGGGTGGAACCAGAAGACCTTTAAAATCCCTTCCCAGCCAAGCCATTCCAGGACTCCATGGTGGTGGCAGCTGCTGCATTTGACTTGCTGACCTGCAATTACACAGAGCCCTCCAGGAGACACGTTCTGGGGCTGTTAAAGGCCACTGATATTCAAAACACACGAATATTTCCTGTTCAGGCACGATGCAAACTCAGCCTGGTGCACCCTGGATTGCCCAGGGGAGGAGATGCTTGGCTTGGGATTTTCCCACACACTTAAAAAAGCACTGGGGGACGTGAGAGGTGATTCATTTAAAATTTAAAAAAGCTTCTGAGGCATGAAAAAAAAAAGGCACAGAAATGATCTCACGTGCAAAGCGACGCCCGAGATCCTCGTCCTGAAGAGCGGGAGTTGCTCAACCCCTGCGTGTCCAAATCCAGAGGCACAGGCTGGGTTTTGCAAGGCCTGGCTTGGGTACACACATAATGAGTGTTTGTGAAGCCTTCCCAGAGCTCTGGCTGTTGGTCCTGGAGGGATCGGGCAGGAGCCACCTGGAGCTGGGGCTGATTTATGGAAAAAGCAGCTGCAGAGTGAATTTGGGGATTCTGAGACCTCAAGTGGATAAATGTGGAGAAAAAGTCCTGGGGGCTGAGGAAGGATGTTGGAAACACTGGGAATTACAGTGGGGAAACATGAACACATTAATTCTCAGCCTAAGAACTCATTAGTTTTAGCCATTGCTGCGTGTTGGCCAATACAGAGAAATATTTCCTTTGCATTGTTCAGCTGCACGTACCCACCTGGCAAATCCCACCTGGCAGATTCCACCTGGCAGATTCCTCATTGAAATTCCACCTGGCATATTCCACAGTGCAGATTCCACATGGCAGATTCCACAGTGCAGATTCCACACTGCAGATTCCCCTTGCACAAGCTGTCCCATCGTGGTGGCCCAGGGAGGGTGACAGTGTCCCCAGGGAGGTGACAGTATCCAGGTCCTGCCTGGACATGTCTGGTCGGTGATTTTTGTCCCATTTTTGGGGAATAGCCTCATGACTTGGCTGGGGAATTAATCCCAGTTCTTTAATTAATTAAGGCAATCTGCATCTCTGGGCTGGGCAGGGATGAGGCACCTCAAGTGCTGTGTCCTTCACTGCCAGGGAGACATGGAGGGGTTGGAGCGTGTCGAGGGAAGGGAAGGGAGCTGGGGAAGGGGCTGGAGCAGCAGGAGAAGGGTCTGGAGAACTCCTGAGGGAGCTGGGGGGGCTCAGCCTGGACAAAAGGAGGCTCAGGAGGGACCTTCTGGCTCTGCAACTCCCTGACAGGAGGGGGGATCCCGAGGATCTTCTCCCAGGGAACAAGGGACAGGAGGAGGGGAAATGGCCTCAAGCTGTGCCAGGGGAGGGTCAGGTTGGCCATGAGGAGGAATTTCCCCCTGGAAAGGGTGTTCAGGCCTTGGCAGGGGCTGCCCAGGGAGGTTTGGAGTGCCCAGCCCTGGAGGTGCCCAGGGCAGGACTGGCTGTGGCACTGAGTGCTCTGGGCTGGGGCCAAGGTGGGGATGGATCAAAGGTTGGACTTGATGATCCTGGAGGTCTTTCCCAACCTCAGGGATTCTGGGATTTTGCTTGGACTTTTGCTCCTGACAGCCTGGGAAGGAGCCTGGAGGAGGTTTCCTGGTGACCCCCTTGGGAGGGGCTGGCACTGCCCCAGGCAGGGCTCAGCTCTCCAAACCAGCAGCATCCTCAGTCCACGGCAAAAGGCAGGTCAGGTGAGCTCTGAAAAAATGCAAAACTCCTGCCCATGTCCCGTGGGGATTTGGTTAATGCTGCTCTGGGGGTTGAGCCTCAGGAAAAGGTCACAAAGACACTCAGGGGGACTCACAAGGGCCAAAAATAAAGTGCAGAGAAAAAGGTTCACCAGGAACTGGAGGGACAGGACAGGGGGAGATGGGATCACACTGACAGAGGGGAAATACAGGTTGGATATTGGGAAGGGAATGTTCCCTGTGAGGGGGGGAGGCAGTGGTTTTCCAGGGAATTTGTGGCTGCCCCATCCCTGGAAGTGTCCAAGGCCACGTTGGAGCAACCTGGGACAGTGGAAGGTGTCCCTGCCCATGGATTGGAACAGGATGAGCTTTGGAGTCTCTTCCAACCAACTCGTTCTGGGATTCTGAAAAAGGAAAACCCAAAAGTGCTGCTGCAAGACAGAATTTAATGGGAATGAGAAGCTGAATATACACGAGCAAAACTCTCTGGATATAATCAAAGACTTTCAGGACTTCAGGAGGGTCCACAATGAATCCCCAGTTCCAGGATTTTGCATTGATTGCTCTTCTTTGGTCAGAAGGATTTGGCAAAAAAATCTGCAATTACAAGTGCTTGATATTTTTGGTTTTGCCCTGGCTTGTATCCAATGAGATATAGGCAGAAAAAGAAGCTGGGAAAGCATTACATTGTGGGTCTAAGCAGAAATAAAGCAAAAGAAAGGCTTACAAATACCTAATTTTAAGAAATGCCAAGTAGAGCTGGTTTTTTTTTGGTTTTTGTTTGTTTGTTTGTTTTTTAATGCTGGTTCAGTAAAATTTACAAAGGAATATGAATTTAGATAAAATTTCATTTTGGAACCCAAGATTTTCAGACCTATTCTTTTGATGTATTTTATACTTTTTATTTGGAGATAAATTGATAATAGAACATCAATGTTGGCATAAAAATGAATTTATTGACACACACTTTTACCAAACCAAGAAAATAAAATAAAGATTTTTTTAGAAAATCTGGTTTCTCCGAAAATTCGGGGGGTTATTTCATCCTAATTTTGAACCAGGTCAGTGGTGAAATTTCAGTTTCTTGGAGTTTGGAAATTCTAGTCCTCGGGCAGGTCTAGTGCCAGGAAGCCATGGATTTATTGACTCCACTGGGAACCTCGGGAGCTCAGCACTTCTCTAATCCATTATCCATAAACTTAGTCGGGCTCTTTAGTGCTCAGTCCTGCTTTTCAGTCTATCCACAGATATCCGTGGTGGGTTTGGGTTGGCCTGCAAGTTCTACAACAAAACAGTTGGGATGAGTGAGGAGGAAAAGGATTAAAGTTCCCTGCACCACAAAACGACCCTGCTGAGTTCATCAGAGCGGCCCCAGAACCAAACCTACCCCTAAACCCAAGGGCTCCCCCGGCTCCAAGGAAGCTCCTGACGTCCAGGAGGGTGGATCCCACGATGGTGTGCTGGGGGAAGGTGGTGAGCCTGGGCCCGGGGTAGATCAGGGAGTAGGGGGGCTGGTGGGGCTCCACGATGTCCACCACGGTGTCGGGGTATTGGATCACACAGGTCTCATTGCAGGTCACAGCAAAGGGCTCGGGGCACTGCAACCCCGGCAGGCAGCACCCCTGGAAGGGAGACATGGGGCAGGGCCACACCTGCAATGGGGGGAGAAAGGACACGGTTAGTCCTGCAGGAACTGGGGATTAAATAGCAAGATTTAAAAGGTAAAAGGGCTGCACGATGGGTAGGGGGGCATTTGGGAAATGGGGGAATTGCAGAGGGTCAATGGGGGAGTTGTAAAGGGCAATTATGGGAATTATAAAGGGTAGAAGCGGGAGTTAAAAAGGGCAAATGGAATTACAAAGGTCAAATGTGGGAATTACAAAGGGCAAATGGGAGAATTACAGAGTGGAAATAATTCAGGTGAGAATTTTGTCCAGTTTAGTTTTCAAGCTGGTAACTCTTCTCCTTCCCAAGAAACCCTTTTGAACTCCATTGCTTCAATATCTGATGATATTTTCCAGACCACCACAGTTTTCACGCTAAAAATCCCTTGTCCTGTTCCTTCTCTTCTCCAGGGTTTTCAGTGTGTGGCACTGCTCTGTCTCACTCTTATTAATTGAAAGCCACAACTCCCAACCCAATTCCATATTTTAAACTTGGATTTTAATCCTCACTGCACTGGCAAGGGCAGAACCCCCGGGGGAGAAGCTCCTTCCCTCCTCTCACCTGGTTCCAGGTGGAACAGAATGATCCAGGATGGAGACCCACCCATCTTTTATTGGTCTCATTACAGATCATCTGAATATTTGAAATCACACAGCTCTTTAAAACCCAACCTGATATCCAGGCCAGATTTTTCTGGGCATTGTTTAATTACAGATTGTCAGGCCCTCCTTGCCCTGGATTGTGCCCACACTAATTGGGTGAGGAAAACAGTGGGGGAGAGGGATAATTTCCTTTACTTTACCTTGGTGAAACTGGTGTGGAAGGAATTAAGGGCTGGCAAAGGGTGGGCTTGGACTGATTTCCTGAAGAAGTCCCTACATTTACCCCAGGACTCTGGGGGAGAGAGAACATTTGTGTCTCCCTCTAAATATCCCATTTTAACCTTCTAAAATCCTCAGGGCTTCCCCTTCAGCTTTCCCCCAGTGATTCGAGTTGCCTTTAACTCAGAGGCAGGGAAAAGGCACCACAGAATATTGTCCCAGCTAAACAGCTGGACCTGGAATGGCCAATTCTGGCTTGGGGAAAAGAATTGCTGCCACAGATTGCTCCCAGAGCTGGGATCTTGGAGTGGCCCAAGGCAGACAAACAATTTGCCAAAGCTCATCCCGGTGCTCATGAAAAGAGGTGAAGGAGGAGCACTTGGGTGCTCCTTCTGGGTTTGGAATTCAACCCTAAAAATGAGACCAGCTGAAATAAACTGGTTCAAACGTTTATAAAAATAAACCCACTCAAACAGGACCAGCAGTAAAGTGGCTTTTTTTAGTAAGAAAAATCTGTGCAGGATTTTGAAAATATTCAGGACAAGTTCTCCAGCTGTAGGAAGACACTGGAGCCTCCTTGAAGGCAGCTGAGGATGAGATTTAAATTAAAAATTAATGCTTAAAATTATAATTTCTTTAATGAATCTGTGTCTTTAGAATATGAAAGGAGCACTTGCCACTGTAAAATTACTGAGACTCTTCAGAATTCTGAGGGAGTTTTCTGTCGTGTCCCTGCTTTAAATGAACACCAACAGCTCAAGCTCTGAAGAATAGAACTTAAATTGACTTAAAACTGAAGGATAACAGAAAGGATATTTCTGGAAAAAAACACCCCCTTGCCATTTCAGAAGCTTAACCTCTGATTTGATATTTAGCCAGCAATAATAATTGATTTAAAAGGCAATAATTGATTCAAAATTGACTTACCCGGATCACCAAGGAGAAGAGTTAAAGACAAGTGATTAGGAGGGTTCTACGTAGCAAATGCTTTTATACACTTAGTCAAATGGCCTGGAGGATGTGACACCCTTTTTGCATGAAGTCTTAATTAGTTGCAAAACAAACTTTGCTGCATGCATAACTTCTGCAAGTAATGAAACTGTTTTGCTCCCTGTTTGTGTTTGTTCCCTCTCGGACCTTCCCAGAGCTGAATCTGTGGCCCAACCTCCAGGCAGGAGCCCCTGAGCCCCTTCCTGGGCCAAAAAAGGGCCTGATCTGCTTCTGAAAGCACAGTTCAGTCATGGCAGGGCTCCATCAGGGCTGCTGGGCTTTGCATTATGTTTTTCCCTCTCAAATTCGGGCTGGGAAAGGGATTCAGGGGAGTAACAGCAGCATCTTTGCCTGTCAGGAAACAGCTTTTTTTTTTTTTTCTTCATTTCCCAATTTTCCAGTGTGGAGGAGATTTTTTTATTCTGAAACGCCTTTAAATGTAAATGTTTATATCTATAGAAACTTATATAGTTTATATCTATAAAAACCTATATCGTTTATATCCACAGAAACCTATATAGTTTATATCCACAGAAACCTATATAGTTTATATCTATAAAAACCTATATAGTTTATATCCACAGAAACCTATATAGTTTATATCTATAGGAACCTGTGGGTATCTGTGGATATCCAAAGATAAGGAGAACAACTCAATAAACACTCAGCCATTTTCCCAGTGCCATTAAACATCCCTGGGCAGAATCAATCCCAAAGGAGGAAGCTCTGCCTTGTCTCACCTCCCCCCCAGTCTTTAGAAACGGGGCTTGTGTAGGATTCGAGGAGCATCTGGGTTTGTTTCTGGCTCGGAAGGTCTGACCCTGTTGCAATGAAAGGCACATCAACACCACCCACGTTCTCCTGTCCCTGACTCCAAGTGGAGTCACAGAGTCACAGCTTGTTGGTTTTTCTGTTTATTGGATTTCCCCCCCCCCCCTCTAGTTTTTGACCAGGTTGTAAAGGACAATATTATAGGAAAGGTTGTGCTCTGAAACTGGTGTTTCCATCCAGGCTCTGTTTTTCTGTGACTGAGGGGGAAAAAATAACACTCAAGAAATAGCTCTGTCCTGATGAGAACTTAATTTAACACAGGTAAGAGTTGTGAGTTCAATATTAAACCAGTAAATTATTGGAGAAAATGGGTGTGGGCACTTTGACAACATTTTTATGAGGGACCCAGACACGTGGATTTAAAAGGGTTTTTGCAAAGAGGGAAATCAATATGGCAGAAAAATTCTAACAAAGGGGAGGAAAATCAGGAGTCCCATGGAAACAGATTTCCAAAGGAGCCACCAGTCAGAGCAGCCAGGAGGGTTTTGGGATAACAGTCTCCTCCTGCCTCGCCAGCTCATAAATCAGAAACAGTTTGATTTAATACATGAAAAGGTGTTGCTAATTTAAATCTCGTTGTCCTGCAGGGATGGGGCTCACTCACCTGGCTGGGGACACACTTCACAGGGCCAGTGCAGGTCCCCGTGCTCAGCCCCGCTGCACAAAGCTCCATCTGCATAAATCCCAGGAAACCTTTTGTTCCCGAGTTCCCACAAAGGCTTTTGCCTTAGGACCCCTCCGGAGCTGCAGGTGATTTATGCTGTGAGGGAAAACGGCGAGTAAATAATAATTAGGAGCAAAGGAATCCTCGCTCCCGGTTTGCAGGGCGAGGGAGGGAGGGAAGGAGGGAAGGGAGGCAGCTCCTCTCCTGGCACCTCTCCCCGGGAATATAAACCTCGGGACAGGGGGATGAGGATTCCTGGCAGCCTTGGGTGGCAATGAGGTCCCAGGGTGGATTTGAGACAAAGTTTAGTGTGGGGTTAAAGCTTTTTGGCCCTGGGGTGACTAAGAGAAGTGGCCCAGCTGGGAGGATTGCCCTGCTCAGGGTGGGAGGTGTTTTATTTATTCATTCCTTGCTGTTTATCCAGAGTGCTGGAGGTGCCTCCTGGCAGGGGCAGAGATGCCCCAGCTGCTCTGGGGAGCTGAGGATCTGAGGCTGAGGCACCTTATTGCATCAAACTGACATTTGGCTTTAATTTGTTAAAGTGGGAGAGGGCAGGTTTAGATTAAATATTGAGGATCAATTCTTTACTCTGGGGGTGGGGAGGGTTGCCCAGAGAAGCCGTGGCTGCCCCATCCCTGGAATTGTTCAAGTCAGGTGGGAATATCCTGAGATTTACCCCTAATTAACCTGCCTAAGCCCTGCTCTGCCACTGAGGAGCTGTGGAACACTGAAGCTGTGCAGGAGGGTTATTTCAGCTGTAAATTTGTATATAAACAGACAGGGGCACTAATAAATAGTTACATATTTTTATTTTCGTGTAGTGAGGTTTGGTCTTTGCAGTTCAACCACTCAACACTCCTTTTAAAGAAAACAATTGATTGTGTTGATATGAAATACACACAGCCTGCTGCTCACAAGCCAAGTGAAGGTAAACCTTAAACATGAAGGTAAAATAAAAAATCCATTTTTTAACTGACTGCAAACCACCCCAGGCCCTGTTCTTAGGGAGGAGAGCATCGTGTGCAGTAGATCCCTTAATTAATTACTGCAGTTGCCCCAGTGGCTCAGTTTTATGGTAAAGCAAAGCCACCTTTTTGGGCACTCCATAAAAATGTTCTCCTTTGCCCTTCCCTCCCAGCTGGACTTTTCGTTGCCTTTGGCACATTTTAATTCCAGTTATTATCTGGGTTTAATAGCGAAGCACAGAAGCTGAATGGATTGTCAGAGGTCACTCAGGGAGCAAAGGGAGCAGCCTGGAGTGAAGCAGCCTCTCCTCACTGCCATTTATCACATCATGGGTAATTGGTATCTCAGCAGCCCTTTGAAGTCTTAACTGGGGTTCCATTGCCTGCACCAGCACAGGCAGGTGCCCACAGCCAGGAGCAGCTGATTAGGCCTGAGAAACAAAGGAGAAGGATTTCCTCCCTGCTGCAGATGCCACAGGGATTAAGGGAGGGGCTGGCAGGGCTGGGAGTGCTTTTGGCCGTGTCCTGAAATGGCTTTTCCAGTTTGGCCCAGGAAAGCTCTGCCAGTCAGGGAGTAAACACAGCCCCGAGTCTGAATTCCTTAAATCTGAAGAGCCCCCAGTTCATTCCCATCTGCCAGAGCTGTTCCAGGAAATCATGGAATGGTTTGGGTGGGAAGGGTTTCCAAAGACCCTCCAGTGCCACCCCCTGCCAGGGGCAGGGACACCTTCCCCTGTCCCAGGTTGCTCCAAGCCTTGGACACTTCCAGGGATGGGGCAGCCACAGCTTCTCTGGGCCAGGGCCTCACAGGGCATAAATTTTTCCTAACAGCCTGCTCACAGTGAACAGTGAACACTGACTTCTTTAAATTTTCCCCTTTTCCACAAGGCAAAAAAAAGTGCCAGGTTTTCCAAAGCTGCTTAAAGTGTTTAAAGCACAATCCCTAATTAAATCCCATGGCTTTGTTTATGTATTTCGAAACTTAAACTGCCACTTAAGAAATCTGCAATTACTGCAAATTACTAACTATGGAGTAATGATCTTCAGTAAAAAAATAATACCTTTTTAATGAAAATCCTGCATCAAAAATCATCCCTTAGGTAATGGTTGGTTCCCAAGGAACAATTGTCTCCATGTGGATTTAGCTGCTTTTCTGAAACACATAAAGGGGAGGGGGGAAATAAAGAAAACAAGTAAATAATAAGAATAGAAATAGGAGGCCCAAACTGTGGGAATTTTCTTAAATTAATTGAAATATTAAAGAAGCCTTTTGTGTGTGAGCTCCTAATTAGCTTCCCAGATTGTTTGGTTTTTTTTAAGTTCTGCATTCTCTCTGTGATGGTCAGACTGGTCCCATCTGCATATTTGCATATTTTCTGACCTCAGTGCATAACTAGAGAAGGTCCATCAGTAACCTTGACACGTCTCTCGGGGTGACCTTGCAGGCCTGTTTTAGAGCTCTGCAATCTTGCTGGATGCCCGAAATATGATAATGAGCGTTTTCCATGGATAACTCATTAATGGCAGTTTGCAAAGTGCTTTGAAAAGCCTTCGACGTGAAACCTCCTCGGGCTGTTCCCGGTGCCTGGAGCTGCCCCGGGCTCTGTGCAGGACCAGCTCGGGAGGTGAGGGCCACTGACTGAGCGAGTTCATAAAGAAACTCAACAGAAACGAGACACGAAATGCTTTGCAGAGAAAGGGGGTGGAACACGGAGGCTTTTCCCCGCTGGAATCTCCCAGCCTTCCATCCCGCGGTGCCCCAGCAGGGCTGACCTGGCACAGAGGAAAGGCTGGGGAACTGGGGTCGTTCTGCCCGGGCAGAAATAGGTGGTTTTGTTCCTCAGAAAAGGACATTTCTGGCCGTGCTCACCCTTCCTGAGGGACCAGGTGTCCCTCCTCACTCAAGCTCTGCTTAGCTGGGCACCAACCCCAGTTAAAGGGTCTGTCCCTGAGGATCGGGGAAGAGCTGCAGCCACCAAGGACGACACAAACCCGTCCCCAGGTAGCCCATCCCTGGGCTGCTGTGCCCAAACCTGCAGCTCAGCCAGGGGACGAGCAGGGAAAGTGCGTGAGCTCTGCCCTTCCTTCCCCGCAGACAGAATCCCCGCCTGCAGTTGTTTACCTGCTCCCTGTTTGCTTCTCTGACAGAGCAGTAAAAATCCTCCTCTGCAAATGCCTCCAAATGCTGAGCTGTGCTGGAGGGAGCCCCGAGGCGGAGTCTCTTATCAGGAGCTCGGCGTCCTCCCCATCAGCTGCCAGTGCCAGGTGCTCATTAATGGTCCTGCATTCCCGGCGCTGTGTGATTATCCCGCTGTGCTCCAGGCACCCGGGAATTGAGAAATAAAACCCCTTTAAGATAAACAGAGCAAAGCCTCAGCTGTCACTCCACTCATCAGCTCATAACCAGGTCAGGGTTCTTGGCTCATCATGCCTTTTCTTTTTATTTTTTTTTTAAATTTCCTACACAGTTTTCATATTAAATCCCACTAATTGAATGGATAAAATAATTTACTATCTCAGGGAACCTTCATCCAAGTGGATGCAAATGGACTCCCCCCATGGCTTTGGGTGTCTTTGCCTCTCAGAGGAGGGATTACAGGAAACCACGGAATCATGGAATGCTTTGCTGGGAAGGGACCTTAAAAATCACTTTGTTCCACCCCCTGCCATGGGCAGGGACACCTTCCACTGTCCCAGGCTGCTCCAACCCGGCCTTGGACACTCCCAGGGATCCAGGGGCAGCCACAGCTTCTCTGGGCAGCCTGTGCCAGGGCCTCCCCACCCTCACAGGGAAGGATTCCTTCCCAATATCCATCCAAAAATCCTCTCTGTCACTCTGAACCATCCCCCTGCCACTCCTTGTCCAAAGTCTCTCCCCACATTCCTGTAACCCCTTCAGGTCCTGCAAGGCCACAGTCAGGTCACCCCCAAGCTGAACAATCCCAATTTTCCCAGCCTTTGCTGCCAGCAGAGCTGCTCCATCCCTCTGCTCAGCCCCTCTGGAGTGGCTCCAGCAGCTCCAGGTGCTGCCTGGGCTGTTCCCAAGGGCTGGGGCAGCTCTGCTGGGGGGGACAGTGTTGGAAAATCCACATTCCCACCTTACTGTATTGCCCGGTGCTGCTGCATTAAACACTCCCAAGAATTCGAAGGAGCTGTGGGTCTGCCCCAGAAGTTTTACTGGAAGGTGGTTGTGCCACACAGAACTACTTTTTCATGAAAAGATCACCAGCCCTGGTTTGTGAGGAGGTTCAGGGAGTGGCCTCAGCTGCCCAATTTCAGGTGACGTTCTTGACCCAGTGACAGAACTACTGAAATTTTGTCACAGACTTGCAATATTTACATAGTTTGTGCCGTCGGTGTGTCTCAACCATTAATGAATATTTGGGACTAACTTTGAAGTTCTTCCCTTGAAAGGAACCAAAGGAGAAGCTTCCCTGTTGTTGCCCAGCCCTGGGGACCCGCAGACAGACACACCCGGGTGGCTTCTGACTGTGGGATGAGGGGAAAGATCAGGATTCTGATACTCTTTGGGAGGAAACTCGGAGTGGAAGGTGCTTTTTTAATGAAAAAAAATATTTTCTAAACCCAATTCCATTATTTGTGGGCTCACAGAATGGTTTGGGTTAAAAGGACTTTTAAAGATCTTCTAATTCCACCCCCTGCCCGGGGCAGGGACACCTCCCACTACCCTGGGTTGCTCAATGTCCTGTCCAGCCTGGCTTTGGATTGATCACATCCTGGAACTGATCACTTCTTCAGCCTCAATAATTACAGGATGCCTTCCCAGTTAATTTGGTTCCTGAATCTTTAAAAAGAAATAAAAAAATTATACAAATAAAATCCCAAATCTGTGTGGGATGATGGGCAGAAACTCCGCTGGTTGAACAATTTTATCCCTTCACAGGCAATTTAATTCTTGTTTTGCTGCAATCACGACATATTAAACTCTGCTTTAATGAATGAAATGAAACAGAAATGGTTCAGGGTGCAAAAATTCAAGCTGCAGACTTTCTTCATTTGGTCAGCCAAAATTACCCCCTCAAATGGCTTGACTGTGGTAGGAATGACTGTTTGCTGCTCCGAGTGAAACATTTGGGTTTCTGTGTTTGGGTTTGGTAACAAATAAACCCAAATTATGTGCCCCGTGTTCCCAATTGCTCTCATTCCTTTGCAGAGCTGTCTGAATACTCTTAAGTGGATGTTCTGGCCACCAATTGTGGTGCCAGGACATAAAACCCTGGCTTAG
>NW_021938915.1:297719-299493 GCF_001715985.3 Manacus vitellinus
TGGTGAGGAGTCATTCCCTGTGTGTCACTGTGTCCTGAAGGGACAGGAGCCTGGAGCAGATGGGCAGCAAATGCTCCAGAAATGCCACTCAGCTGCTGTGCACACTGGAGCTGCAGAGGTCACCAACAGGGATCCTTTGGTCCCTCCAACCTGCCCTTCTGTCTCCAGTCTGGGGATCCTGAGGGCCTGGGATCCCACCAGCCCAAGTCCCTGTCCCTCCTTCCCAGCCAGGCAGTGCTTTGGTCCTGCTGCTCTGGTTGTACTTGAGGGAGAGCAGAAAGCACCTTTTGTTCTCTGCTCCTCCATCTGTCCTTGCAAAGACTCCCAGAATCCCTGAGGTTGGGAAAGACCTCCATAGGATTAAGTTCACCTTTTGACCTACCAAAATCTTTTCAAGCAGACCAGAGCACTGAGTGCCATGTCCAGTTGTTCCTTGAACACCTTCAGGGATGGGGACTCCACCACCTCCCTGTGTTGCTGAGCAGGGCTGGGTGTCCTGTGGAATTCCTGCCAAGGGTTTGGCCACGTGCCATGGGTCGGGATGTGCCAAAGCAGTATCTGTGGCAAACCACAGGCAGAAAGAAGGACATGTGTCCATTGGGCAGGATGTGCCTTGGTCACAGGGATGGCTCCAAGTCAAGGAGGTGCCTTCAGCCAAGAGTGCTGGGAGGGGAACCTTTGTCCTTGACCACTGATAATTGGGCTGGGGGACAAGGTGGGGATGGGCACAGGGTGGACTCGGTGACCTTGGAGGTCTTTTCCATCCTCAGGGATTCTGGAATTCTGTGATTCAGCCAAGAGTGTTTAGAGGGGAATAGCCTTCTGCCAAGGGTACTCTGCTGCTTAAGGTGGGGATGAAGGAGAGGAGGAAAAAAGCAAAAGAAGCAGCAAACTTGTGCTGAGATCAAAGCTTGGTCTCAAAGAGAGTCTAAAGCCCAAGAGCAGAGGAGCCCTGCCCAGAAAGGCGATGCCTAAACCCGAGTGAGTGAGCCCAGCCTGAGAGCAGGTGAGGGCTGGTGCCGACCCTCAGAGGTGGATGTCCAGGCTGAAGCCTCAGGGGGATGAGGAGCCTGACCCAATTTGTCAGGAAAGAGTTTAAAGCAGGGCCCTGGAGGGCAAGGACTGGCACCACCTGGTCAAGTGGGACACTCCTCAGCCCCGGCTGCATCACCCTCTTCGTGCTGACGTCTCATTTTCCTTGGGAACATTTTGGCCTCTAATAGTGTCACTTGAAAGGAGCCTGGGAGGCTCCTGGGCCCGGCAGGGCCGGGGAAATGAAAAGGCAGCGTTGCAGGGCAAAAATAAAAACACTAATTTTTTTTAATTGGGATGTTTTGCATGGGAGATGAGCTTGGCAAACACGTTCCATGGCAAAGGTGCTTCTGGGCCCGGGGCTGTTCGGGGCTCTATAAAAGCCCGTCCGACTGCAGCTCCTCATCCACTTCTCCTGCCTTCTCCTCCTCGGTGAACCAGGTGAGCAGCAAGAGCCTTCCTCTGCTTCTGTTCTGTGTCTTTTTTCTCTTTCTCTTCTGGCTTCCTCTGGGTCTTTACCTCAGGTCTGTTTTGCTGAGACAGTGGGTGCTCATCTCTGTTCTCTTCACCACACTGGAGGGAGCGGGGAGAAGGTCTTGGCTGTGCTTGTGGGGCTCTTTTGGGGACTGCAACACCTGAAGTTCTCTTCTTCCCTATTGAGGCTGTCCTTTCTCTCTTGGTCTATGTTTCCTTTTGCTGAGCAGGATCTCAGGCCGTGCCTCACGCTCTGCCTGTGCTGTCC
>NW_021938915.1:300099-301705 GCF_001715985.3 Manacus vitellinus
GGGGGTCCCTCCTGCCTCCAGCGGAGCGGGGTCCTGCTCCTGGCGCTCTGCCCGTGGGGGTGGGAGGCAGACGTGTGTCCCACTGCTGGGCAGGGTTGCCTGACTGGGTCCCTGCCAGCCCTCCCTGCTTTGTTTCTGTCTTTACACTCATTAAAGTTTATGTTGCATTATATCCTGAGTCTCCTCGTGGTCCTTCGCTCCTGGGACACCCAGCTGAGCTGCTCAGGGGGAAATCACAGAATCACCAGTTTTTGAGGTTGGAATACACTTCTGGAGGTCATCTGGCCCAGCCTGGCTCATGTAGGGCCACATGGAGCCAGTTGCTGTAGGTTCAGGTGGCTCTTTGGTATCCCAAGGGCTGGAGTCCCCACCGTGTGCTCCATGTGTGTCAGTCACAGTGTTCCTGTGGTCCAGTGTCACTGTCAGTGACATTATCAGTGGAACAGTGCTTCCTGAGGTTCCACTGGAGAATTCTGACTGTCCTTTTGTGTCCTTTTCTGCTCATCCTTTCAATGGGCAGCACTGACAAGATCCAAACTCCTTCCTCTTTGGATTTAAACCCATTACTAAGCCCTTCCCCCTGCCCCCAGCCTGCTCTTCCCAGCTCTCAGTCTTTCCTCACATGTGTGTGATGCTCCAGCCCCTTCATCAGCCCCGTGACCTTTCCTCTGACTTGCTCCAGTTTGTCCACGTCTCCTTTGCACTGAGGAGCCCAGAACTGAAGGGGGAGGAACAACTCCCTCAACCCACTAAAGCATCCCAGGGTCCAACAGCAAACGTGACCCCACCCAGGGAAAAGGGATGGCTGAAAGGATGTGGGGCACTTGTATCCTTTTGGAGGGTTTTAGAGTGGGTGTCCCACTGAAATGGTCACCTGGAGGGGACTGTCCTGTGCACATGACAAAGTGATCAAAGTCACCCACATCCCTTTGTCCTGAACACCAGACTCGTGTCTCCCAGAAAACCCCGCGGCGCCTTCCATGGCTCCCAACCTGTGTGTGAGGTGTGACAGGAGCCCAAGGGGTTGTGACCCTTCCCTTCTGCCCCCAAGGCACCCCTTGGTGCCCTCCCCTCCCCTTCTGAAGTTGTCAGAGGCGCTGGCAGAGCTGCACAAGCACAGGGAGTTCATGGGACCTGCAGCTCATGACATGTGTGAGGGCATTCAGCAGGTCCCTCTGAGCCCGCTGCACACAGGGGAAGGAAAGAAAGGAACTCTCCAGGATGAGACATCGTGTCTTCCACCCCAGACTGCAAAACCACTGATGGGGGGGAGTAACATCACTCCTGGGTTAAGTTCACAGAATCAAAAACTGCAGAGTCACAGAATCACAGAGTCACAGAGTAACAGTCACAGAATCACAGAACCACAGTCACAGAATCACAGAACCACAGAATCACAGAACATGCTGAGTTGGAAGGGACCCACAAGGATCAAGTCCAATCCTTACCCCTGCACAGGATCAGCCCCAAGGATGACACCATGAACTTGTTGTGTAGTTGGTGATGCAGAAGAGGACAAGGTGCTTGTCCAAGGTGCTTGTCCCACATCTGTCCTCCAGGGGTGATGTTTTGCCCCGTGCCTCCTACTCTTGCTTCAGGTAGAGTG
>NW_021938915.1:305908-307326 GCF_001715985.3 Manacus vitellinus
CTCTGATTCCATTGGTAATAAATTCAGTTCATGTCCCACCCTGAGCCTGTTCTGCCCGTGATGGTGCTCGGGGAGGGATCTCCCCCAGTCCTCATCTCGACCCACAAACCCTTGTTGTATTTTCTCTCCTCTGCCCAGTTGCAGAGGGCAGTGACAGAGAGGTTTGGTGTCCAGGGCCAACCCTCCCCCAGCTCTCTGGTCAGATGTAGGGCCAAAGAAAAATGAGGGTATGGCCACAGGGGATGGAAGAAGGAAGAGGTTTGAAGTCAGAAGATGTTCTTGTTAGGGAGTGGTTTCTGCAGGATAACAATGACTAATACCTGAATGATGGGAAAGCAGCATCATTCCTTCTGGAACGTTCTTGTTCTGCTGATTGGAGAACTCCAGGCAACTCAAAAAAGGCAAAAGAGACAGGATAATTTGTTTTAAAGGCAATATGAGATAAAAGTTCAAAACCAAACAGTCTCTCTGATGAAGAAATGATGTCTAACGAGGCTTAAAAGGCCTTGGAGTCACAGAGAGCAACACCTCTGGCCAGTCCCTGCCAGAGCCTGCCCTTTAATCCTGGCTTTATAATGAAAAAAACTGCATTTGTTACTACAAAGACTGAAAGGCAGCCTCAGGAGGGGAAGGTGCTGACATCACCTGGAAATGTGGCCCCGCTCCACCCAGGTGGCTGAAACCCCAGCCCGGTTCTGGCTGAAAAATACCCTGAACACATTTTGGCCTCTGATGCTGCTGCTTGAAAGGAGCCAGTGAGGCTGACTGGGCAGGGCAGGAGCAGGGAAATGAAAAGGCGGCGTTGCAGGGAAGGTAAACAACCACCAGTTTACTTAATTGGGATGCTTTGCATAAAATATGAGCTTGTTGGTAAATACATTCCATGTGCAAAGTCGCGTCTGGGCCCGGGGCTGAGCGGGGCTCTATAAAACCTCTCCAGCTGCAGGTCCCTCATCCACTTCTCTGCCTTCTCCTCCTCGGTGAACCAGGTGAGCTGCAGGAGCCTTTGCCTCCCTCTTCCCTTTCCCTTCTTCTCTTTTTCTTCTGCCCCCAACCAAATCTTTGCCCCTGTGCAGCTTTCCCTGAGAACTTTGGTCTCCCTCCTGCTGTCTGTGCTGCCCCTCTTCTTCACTGAGGAGGGACTGGGCTTTCCTTACAGGGAAAAATCTTTGGGGTCAGGGCTGTTGAATCTCCCTTCCTCCCCATTCAGACTGTGCTTTCTCCCAGTCTATGTTTCCTTTTGCTGAGCAGGATCTCAGGCCGTGCCTCATGCTCTGCCTGTGCTGTCCCTGCCCTCTGTGCCAGGTCTGCCAGCCCCAGCCATGTCCTGCTACGACCTGTGCCGTCCCTGCGGCCCCACCCCGCTGGCCAACAGCTGCAACGAGCCCTGTGTGAGGCAGTGCCAGGACTCCCGGGTG
>NW_021938915.1:311151-324322 GCF_001715985.3 Manacus vitellinus
GGTGCCTGCCCTGCTAAAGCCGGGCCTGAGCCCAGCGAGTGCCTCGCCCAGGGAGCCCAAAGCTGCTGGAGCTGCTGGACGGCGCTTCCAGGAGGGCTGAGCACCTTCACACCCTCCTCCAGCCCAGGGAGGGAAGGAAGGGGCTTTCTGGACACGTGGCCAACTTGTCTTGTTCTTTAAAATCCTGCCTTTGATGACTTTCCTTGTGTCTGTGAGTTGGAATTTCAGACTGACCTGGCTGTGCTTCTGAATGGTCAGCTGGATGGGTTTTATTCAGGAATTAAGGAAAAGCGGAGTCTTGCTTACTGTCTCTCAGTTGGAATGGTTTAAGTGGTTTCTTTTCCCTTTATAAATATATGTATTCCTTTTGTTTTGCTGAAAACTACTTGACTTTTTATCATTAAACTGATGTTGCATCTGAATGTGAGTTTCGTTGTGGTTTCCTCCTCCCCTTTCATCCCTTTGGGGCAGAATGTGTCATTATATGAAAATCTGTGCAGAGTGGAAAATGTGAATCCAATAATCACCACAATCCAGCTGAAAACAATAATTGAATTGGTTTTACACTCTTGAGAAGCACCAAACAGGTTCCCAAATATATTTCTCTTGCTAGTTTTTTTTTTCCAACTTTTTTTCCCCCACCTCTGTGTGTAAAAGTACAATTGTGATATTTCAGCTTAGGCTTAGGCCCTACTAAAATCCACCTGAAAATTAAAGTTACTTAGTGCTGAGTGTAAATAGTTGTGGGACTTGAGGGAAAGAGCTGAGGGACTCGAGGGAAGACACCTGGAGTTCAGGTTCAGTGTGGAACCAGCCCAAGTGTCCACACAGCTGGGGAAAGAGGGGGACACAAGATGGGATAGAAGCAGGGAAGCCTGAGTTGGAAGGACCCCCAAGGATCACCCAAGTCCAACCCCTGGGCCTGCACAGACACCCCAAAATCCCCCCATGGCCCTCAGAGTGTTGTCCAAACGCTCCTGGAGCTCTGGCAGGTTTCGGGTTGGGACCATCCCTGGGGAGCCTGGGCAGTGCCCAACCACCTCTGGGGAAGAACCTCTTCCTGAGATCCACCTAAACCTCCCTGGCACAGCTCCAGCTGCTCCCTCAGGACCTGGAATGGTCACCAGAAGGAAAATCTCGGTGCCTGTCCCTCCACTGGGTCCCCTTGGAGGCCGTGGCTCGAGGCAGCAGAAGCAAAGTGTGAAAGCTGGTAAATGAGAAGGTCCTGGACTGAGCAGAGTCTGGGCTTAAAAATAGGTTCTCATGAGGGAATTTTCCAACTGATTGGATGGAATTCCTGCACCAGCCCTGCCCACAGGACTGGTCTGACTGAAGTAATTAGTTTTTCCCTGAGATCTGTGAGGAATCACTGATTGCACTCTGAGGAGCATCAAAGAAGAACCTCTCTGGGGGCAGGAAAGTGCCTTTCCAGGAGGCAAAGGGAGAATAAAGAGCAGAGAAATGAGTTTCAGGAGAACAAAATGTCCATGTAAGGGGAAACAAGCCCCCGAATTTATCCCTGGGGATTTAAAATTCAGAAGGAGAGCCCTGCCCTGGAACCACCCTCAGCCTCCACGACTTCGGGGAGAGGTTGTCCAGGATGATGAAAACTTTGTTAAATGAAGGTGCTTCTTTATATCTCAAGTATCATTTTATACCTTTAAGGGTCTTATCCATCATCTGCAAGGCCTGAAAGCATTAGAGACGCAGTTCCTGAAGAGAGTGAAGATTGATCTGAAATCCATGTCCCCTTTGGATGTTCAGACTGGAGAAATGGTGCAATAACTCTGAATTTATGAGACTATTGAGGCTTTTTCTGTGCATTAATTAGTTCCCACATACATATTTTTTTTTTGCAGGTGGAACCTTTTCTTGAAGCAGAAATTGCCTTGTTTTGTTTTCCAGTCTGGCTTCAGCCTGTCATTGCATGAGAAGCAGAATCTACCCATTAAAAATTCTTTCATCTTCCCAATTTACGGGTAGTTTTAATTTCTGGTACTTTTACACTGACTCTATTAGTGTCAGCATGAAATGACTCCAAGCACAGTCTAATAAAGATGGGTTTTTTCAGCTCCTCAGCAATTTTTTAGCTGGTGGCTGTCTGGGGATCTCAGATCCCATTAAGACATTCACTGAAACTCTCCGTGCCATTCCCAGTCTGACCCACTTCAAACCAGTTGTCGTGTTCACATCCTAAAAAAACCACTCAGGGGAGGTTTCCAAGCCTCTTGGGTGAGTTCTTTGAGCCAGCCTGGAGTGGGGATGTGGCCAGGAGACAGCTCAGGAGTGTTTCTGTAAAATGTTGCAGCGACCTCTGATGAGTTTGGGTTTAAACTGAGGCACCACAGGAAACAGGAGCCCTGGTGCTGATCCGAGGGCTGGAGCAGCTCTGCTGGGAGGAAAGGCTGGGAAAACTGGGATTGGTCAGCCTGGAGAAGAGAAGCTTGGGGGTGACACAGTTGTCCCTAAATCCCACACCAGGCTCTGGTTCTTTCTCCCTGGATCCTGTGGGATCTCAGGTGTGGATGTGCTGTCTTAGCAGGGCCCTCCCAAAACACAGAATTCAGTCTGGATTGTTCTTACCCTTGACTGGAGGCAGAGCTTTGTAAACACTGCTGGAGACAGGAATTTATTAAGGATTTAGACTCCTTTTCTTAATAAAAGAACACCTTGGAAGGATGAATTATGTATTATAGACATTCTTAGTGTTTTCCTTTATGACTAAAGTGAAACAGGCTGGAATACAAACTTTGTTGTGACTGAAAAGTGGCACTGGAATAAATTCAGCCCCTAATTCCCGAGATGAGAGAAACCTGTAAGACTGCAAATGTCTGGCAGAAGATAAGGAAATGAAAACAAGGTAATAAGCACTGAGGAAAAGGCATTTAATCAGTTGGAAGCGTTTTGCATGCGGGACATACTCGTTGGGAACTAATTTCATGTACAAAGGGTGTCTGTGCTCCCCAGGCCGTCTGAGATTCACTATAAAAACCAACTCCACTCAACTCCTTCCTACCACTTCTCTCCTCTCTTTCCTCTTTTGTGAACAAGGTTAGTTCAAATCTTCTTTTCTTTCTCTATTTGCTGGGTTCTTGCCTGTTAACAACCTTTTTTTCCCCACAGTTTTCTGCCTGTTGCTGAATTTGCTGGGGGAGGAGTTTTTCTGTTTAACAAGCTGGGGTTTGCTGTTAGAATTGCAGAATTTCTGGAGTCCTGGCTTGGCCATAGGGATCCTTGGACTGGTGATATAAATTTATTAAAATGTGGGATTTCAGACATGTTGAGTGACCTAGAAAATGCTACTAATAATAAAGATTAACGAACTGAATGGGGAGAATAACTATGCAAGGGGTTGGAACTGTGTGATCTTTAAAAATCCCTTTTAACTCCAACTGTTCTCTGGAAACAGAAGATCCAGTTCTATTTCCAGCAGAATTTTATTTCTCTAAGGGTATTATCCATCCTCTGCAATGTCTGAAATGCCAGCTGGGTTGCCAAATGTTGAAGTTATGTTACAGAGTGCAGTGACACCTCCTGAAATGTAGAGAAATGGGATCATAATGTGAAGATAAAGGGAAAGAAGAGCAAAAATGAAGGAGACCAGACTGGGATGGGTGTGGGAATCAGTGGGCTTTGATTTTTTTGGTGTGATGGAACCAGGCACAGGGAGCATCCGGGGAATTCCTGGCTTTCTCTTAGGCAGAACATCTGTGGAAAAGTGTCTGGGAAAGCTTTCAAAAGGCCTCCCCTTCACGGATCCTTAATTACATCGGAATTTGTACCTCTTGTGTAGGCAGAGTTGGAGCCTTGAGAATAATTCCTCATTTCATCTTCCAGCTGCCTATTGAGCTGTGCCCACAGGTGCACTTGTGGGCAGGTGTTTCTCCTCACTATTGCTCCTGCCACGCTCTGAGTCCACGGGGCTGGGTCCTGGTGGTGTCTCTCCAAAGAGACAAAGCTGCTAAAACTGAAGTGACCACCCGGGCACCTTTGCTTCTGTCCCACTGCTGGTTCTGCCACTGCACCACCGAGAGCTGGGGGTGGTTCAGCCTCTTCTTCCAACACCTCGAAGGGTTTGGTTTCCTGCTCAGCTCCGTTCCTGGAGGGATCCCAGGACAGCCCCTGTTCTGGTCACTGGTGTGAGCACAGTAACCCCCTCTCTGCCCCTGTTTCAGGTCCTGCAGCCCCAGCCATGTCCTGCTACGAGCGCTGTGCCCCCACCCCGCTGGCCAACAGCTGCAGCGAGCCCTGCGTGCGGCAGTGCCAGGACTCCACCGTGCTCATCCAGCCCTCGCCCGTGGTGGTGACCCTGCCCGGGCCCATCCTCAGCTCCTTCCCCCAGAGCACCACCGTGGGCTCCTCGGCCTCGGCCGCCGTGGGCAGCGCCCTGAGCGCCGGGGGGGTTCCCATCAGCTCCGGGGGCTCCCTGGCACTGGGGGGCTTTGGCTACCCCGGGCTGGGCGGGGGCTACAACCGGCCCTCCCGGCGCTCCAGCACCTTCCGCGGGGGCTTCTATGGGCCCTGTTAGCTCTGCCTGAGGGACAAGGCGGGAAGGAATCGCCAGGAATTCTGGAGCACCACCTGACGCCGGCCTGAGCTCACGGCCACGGTTTGCAGACGTGATGTTGGACACCCACGAGTTCCCCTGGAGCCGCCGGAGCTGTGGGAGCTCTGCACCTCCTCCAACCAGGCCTTCGCTTGTCTTCTGCTGTGCTTTACTTGGTGTTTCTGGTCAAATGTCTTGTCCTGCTTTTGTGTTTGTGTTTGATGACAGGGAAAACACGGAATTGTCAGGAATTGTCCTGCATGGCTGAATTAGTGCAGTTCACTTCACCACTGAAGAAGGAAGATTTCAGGTTGCTGAGTGTGTCACTGTGAGAGGGATGAGTGGGTTCTGTCCTTACTGGACCATAGAAATGTGTTCCTTACCTTTATATTCCATTCCCCAGCCTCATTAAATTTGTGCTGCATCCTACTCCGAGNGAATCGCCAGGAATTCCGAGTTACGGCCCAAAGCGGGACTGGGCTCACGGCCACAGCTTTCACAAGCAGCCTCAGACACCCCCAGCTCCACCCGAAGCAGAGCTGTGGGAATCAGTCATTCCCTAAAACGGGGCCGCTCCTCTCGTTTCGCTCTGTATTTCCAGTCCAGTCTGTGGCTCTGCTGCTCCTCAGTGCATTTGGTGCTACCTGCTGTAAAAGTTTAATCTGGAGAGGAGGTGATGCTCGAGGTGCAATCCTGCACTGAAAGGAGAGCTCTGCCTGTGGGATGCAGCCCACAAGCTGTGCAGTTCATCCCACACTGAGCCCTGATCTTCCCACACTGACCCCTGATGCTTCGCAGGATTTTAATCCACTCCTTGGTCTCAATAAAGTGTTGCTGTTGTGGCATCTCCAGTCTTCTGGTGGTTTTTTTCCTTCCCCTCTTATTTTCCTTCTGAAACTTTTCCTGGGTGAAATTTATCCCTGAGTGGCCCCTCACTGGGCTGGGAAATTTGGGGCTGGAGAAGAGAAGGTGGTGAAGAGACCTCAGAGCCCCTTCCAGGGCCTGAAGGGGCTGCAGGGAAGCTGGAGAGGGATGTTCATCAGGAACTGGGGTGACAGGACAAGGGGGGTGGGTTCAGGCTGACAGAGGGGAGATTTAGGTTGGATACAGGGAAGGAATTCCTCCCTGGGAGGGTGGGGAGGCCCTGGCACAGTTTGCCCAGGGAAGCTGTAGTTCCCCTCACAGTAAAGATTTTTTTCCCCAGTATCCACCCCTAAGCCTCCTCTCTGCCATTTTGAAGCCATTCCCTGCTGTCCTGTCACTACAAGCTCTTGCAAACAGTAAATCCCTGCAAGTAAATTGGTTCTGCTAAAATTAAGGACCTGAGATTTAAGTGAGATTTGCAGCAGTTGCTCAAAGAGTCAGTTTGGGGAAAAAACTGAAGAGATTATCACGTTGTGAAGATTTGGGGCATTCTAATAGCTTATATAAATTACTAAATTGTTATTAAAAATATAAATTATTGTAAATTCTGTAAATTACGTTGCAGCAGCTTCAGTTGTCCCCAGTAGTTAAATTGTTGCCAGCAGTGAAATTGCTCCTGGTTTATGTACCAGTCTCACCCTGGCACCAGATGAAAACCCTTCCTCAAAGCTTCTTTCATCCTGAGACCTGAGGATCATTTGAATGCCTTGTTCCCTCACAAGCCAGACTCCCAAGTCAACACAATGACACGAATTTCAATTCATGGAGTAATTTGTCAGCTCTTGGGGCAATTTGGTGCCTCCCCAGCCTGGCGTGGCAGCACCAGCTCGTTACACAAAGGGCTTTAATTGAGTGTGGGGAGTGTGAAACTCCATCCCTGGTCCATCAGCTGGGGTTGGTGTGTCCCTTGGAGCACCCAAAGGCTCCCAAGCTTTTGGGTGAACCCCGGGTGCCAATTACCAAACTGGCAGAATATCAATGCAAACATTTCCAGGCTGGTAATGAGTCTTTTTTTTTTTAAATATTATCTACCCTCCGAGACAAACTGTTTCTGTGCCCAGAGGGGAGAGTGAGGGAAAGGAAGCATTCCTTGGTCATCTCAGATAAAAGGGAGTTGAATTCTTTGGGTGAGTGACTTCACCTACTAGAAGGAATTAATTTTTTAAATATCTAAAAAGGCTGTATGTAGATAGTAGAGATTTTGAGGAAAAGCATGAAAAAGATTTTTTTTCTATAGAAAAAGCTTTTATAAAAAAAGAAGAATTTTCTCGCAGAGAAAAGATGAGGATTTTAAGATTTTATAAAAAAATCAATATTTGGCTTAAATTTTTTTTAGATGAATTATAAAAACATTTAATAAAATAACTCAAGATTTTGAAGTTGCTTACCTGAATTAGTTTGTGAAGCCCTTTGAGTGATCTTGACCCACATACTTGGAGATTAAGTTATTATCCTGGTGATGGAGTTATTATCCTGGTGATGGGAGCACTGAGATCTCCTCACGTCCCTCCAACATTGGGGAGCCCAAAACTTTGCATGTTTGAGCCCCTGGTTAGAAGGTGGTGGGACCTTTGAAGTCCTTTGTTCTTCTGCAGCCCAGCCTCTGTTCAAAGCCTCTGTGCAGCTGGAGTTAATTCCTGTCTCTGCTGAGGGGCTGAGGGGAGACACCTGATCCTGGGCTCTGCATATTTTCCATCTCTGCAGGGAATTCCAGCAGGTTGGATTCCAGCCAGGGCTGGTCACTGCTGGCTGGGCAGCAAACCATGTCCTGGGAAATGGGATGAAGAAGTGCTGGGGGTAATTTGTCCTGACGCTGTCGTTTGGCTCAGACAGAGCCTCTAAAACCCAGCATTTGAAGTCCATCCTCAGTGTCCACATTCATGTTTAATTTGTCGTGATAATTGCTGCACATCCTGGCATTTCATGGTGACTTTGGCATGGAAATGATATTAAAATGTATGTTTGGGTAAAGAATTGCAGGTTTATGAGTGTTTGGATGGGCTGGGTTCATAAAACCGGGCTCAGCCCAAGCAGGAACGTGTTTTACTGTCCTTGCTCAGCAATTCTCACTGGTTTTAATTTTCTTCCAGCTTTGCAATACTCATGGAAATGTGCTGCTCTTCCTCAGCTGCCTGTTTGTGTGGGAAGGGCAAAATTGGGGAATATCTGCTCTACATCTTGTCCTGTGGCAAAGCTGAGCCCTGGTTTGTGGGCTGAGCCCAGGCTGTCACCTCCGAGCTGATTGTTCACCTCCAGCAGCGAAGTCTTGGACTAAACATCACCCACACTCCCCTCAAGCAGTGTCTTAATGACTGAAATGGAGCCTAAAGTGTCCACTGGCCTCAGGAGGCACCATAATTGCTGCTCTAATTCACAGGAGTCACCACAGGCTTCCCAAGCAATTAAGTGGGTGCCCAGGGATGAAGATGAAAGGGGTGGGGATGTCACAGGGGGAGGGGAAAAGCAGAACAACACCAAGAGAGATTTGGGAACAAACAACAACAACAAGAGTCGATGGGTTTGGGGGGTTTTGCATGGAAATCATGGGCAATTAAGGGATGTCATGCATAATAAACACCTCTGGTCTGCAGGCAGCGGGGACGTGGTATAAAAGCCTATAGAACACAAGCCCCTTCCATCCTCTTCTCTTGCCCTATTCTCCCAGGTGAACAGGTAAGTCTGAGCCTCCCCAGTGCCTTTTTAAATGCTAAACTGCCACTTTGATGGCTGCTTTTGTTTTATTTTATTTTTTTTGTTGCTGGTTGTTCTCGGTTCTTTATAAATATTGCTGGTTTCGTTGTTTTGCCTCCAGGGGAAATTGGAAACTTTGTACCGAAAAGAAAGGGTTTATTTATTTGTGCAGCAGAGCATGAGGAGACAGGACTTGGAGGATTCTGGCAGTGTTATCTCTCAGAACAAGCAGATTTATGCTCCATTTTAGAGGATTTTTAGGACCACTGGGGGAGTGGGTGGCCACGAACCTGGTTGGCTTCTGCAGAGGGTTCTGGCTAAAGGCTGATTGGGCTTGGACAAACCTTCCATGACTGGCACCACAGTTCAGAGGCCTCACAGAAAATAAGAGAAACCTCTCAAATGTAAAAAATTGTGTAAAACACCAGTTCCACCCGTGGGTTTTGCTGTGACAGGTGGTGTGACAGAGGTGTGACCTCCCCAGCCACCTCTGTAGGTGCCTGGACATCTCTTACCCTCTTAGGTGACTTCTGTGGACTCACTGCAGGTTTTAAAGGGTTTAACTTCCTTCCCTGTGTTTCAGCCCTGCCTCTGCCCCAGAGATATGTCCTGCTACGACCTGTGTGCCCCCTGTGCCCCCACCCCGCTGGCCAACAGCTGCAGCGAGCCCTGCGTGCGGCAGTGCCAGGACTCCACGTACGTCCTGCAGCCCCCGGCCGTGGTGGTGACCCTGCCCGGGCCCATCCTCAGCTCCTTCCCCCAGAGCACGGCCGTGGGCTCCTCGGCCTCGGCCGCCCTGGGCAGCTCCCTCAGCTCCGACGGGGTTCCCGTCTCCTCGGGGGGCTCCTCGGGATTGGGGGCCTCGGGGTCCCTCCGGCCCTCCCGGCGCCCCAACACCTCCAGGGGTGGCTTTGGGGAGCCCTGCTAGGGCGGGGGGGAAGCAGGAACGACCCCCAGCAATGCTGGAGCACGACCCGGCCACGGTGTCCAGACGTGATGCTGAACAGCCACGGCCCCGCCTGAATTTAGGGCTCGTGGGAGCTTTGCATCTCCTCCCATCAGGCCTTTGCTTGGCTTAGTCTTTGATCCTTCGTGTTTCTGAGGAAATATTTTGGTTGTTTCTGCTGCTGTAAAAATGGGGCTTTTTTTGTCCCAGTTCAGGGCAGCACCGAGAAAACAAACCCAGGATGAAAAGCCATATTAGCTCCTGTCTTGAATCCTAGAAATGTCAACTTACACTTTGTGCTTTTTTATTCTGCTTTTTTTGCTCTCATTAAAGTTATGTTGCATCACAACCCAAGTCTCCTGCTGTTTATTTGAAAAACTTTGCAATCTTTCAGCAAAAAGCTCACTTTTTGCAGAATTTTCACTCAAGTTTATTCTGAGCATGAAATTCTTTCTCTTGCTCCTGGGCTGGAAAAGTGTTGGGGGGATGTGTGTCAGTCCTGGGTCTGCAGCTCCAAACAAGGAGGTGATCTGGCCCTTCCTAAATGACCAGTGGGAGTAAATTGAAATCAGGAACCTGGGACACAACTGCAGCCAAATGCAGGTGAGTTGATACCTCCTGGAGCACCTGGCAGGAAGAAATGACCTGTGCAAAGGGTTTATCCCAATTATTGCAGGCACAGCCCTGCTCCGAGGGGATGGAATAAATCCCACATTCCTCAGCCTCGGTGGCACCAAGACATTGCTCTCCCAGTGAGGTGGATCTCACACCCAGCACTAATTGCACTCTCCCAATTTGAAACATAATTAAAAATCTGCATTTGAAAAAAACAAATCCCTCAAACGCGTTTGAGAAATAAAGAAAACCCGCCCGTTTTGGGTGTGTTGTTTTGCAGAGGTTCTGGTGACTAAATAACTTCTTCCCTCGAGCAGAAATGAATTTTTGGTGTTGTTTTCCACTTCTGTTCCCAGCAGAATTCCAGTACAATGACCACACCACCCCTGGTTCTTCACAGGAATACTCCAGGTGTTCATCCAGGACTGAGCTACATTTATTTTTTGACAAAAAAAGGGAAATTTATAAACTAAGATGCCAAACCAAACCTCAAACTTCAGTGACTTTACAGTTCTTTACAGCAGCATTTGAATAACATCAGCAATGAGCTGAGCTCCTTTCAGGTACCTTGGGGAGGACACAAATGCCTGGGCTGGAACACCTTTGCCCTGGGGGGAGTTATTTGGGCAGCAGAAGTGGGGAACAGCAAATCACGGGCTCTGCCTGCACCAGGAACCCTCTGGGATCACAGGGACACCTAATTCTTTGTAACGAGCTAATTAATTACAATTCAGAAGGAACTGCAGGGGACACTCCTGCCGGGGAAGCTCCCAGTCCGTGTCAGCTCCTCCCCACGGGGATTTTGGGGTCACTTTTGTGCCTGGAGACTTCCCACGGGGTATTTACTGTGAGTAAAACCCCACTTCAGTTTTGATGAAGAATCTCTTTTTTTTTTTTCAGAAGTTTAGTCACTCTCAGGTGTCTCAGGAGGATGTTCTCACATTATGCAAGAAGGTTTAATTATAATCTGAATACACAGGTCTGTCCTTGATTATAAAAGTCTGTGAACTTCTAATTCACTCACTTTAATTCATCTCAAAGCTGAGGCCATTAAAGCCATTCTGACTGTACAATGCAGTGGCTGGAGTCAGGACAATGTTTATTGTCATCATTCTCAAGGAAGGCTGAGGAAATCTCTGAAAATGGTGTTGCTGGATTTTTTTTGTTTTAAACTCACAGTCAGATTTTAAAGGTGTTTTGTGTTTCCCAAGCAAACCTTGGATGAAGGGAGAATAAAAAAAAATGGATGACAATAAACTGTGGATGCTGTTATGCAAATTAATTCCTCAAATAGCTGCTAAGGAGGAAATTATTTTTGAAACAGGCTGCTAATCCCTCAGAATATGGAGAAGTACTGAGGAGTGGACAGGGCTGGGGAAGCTGAAAACAGCCAGGGAAGTTTCTTTGTGAATCCCCTTGAAATATGAGATGGTTTAAACCAAACCTTGAGCTTTTTACATTGAATTTAAAATAAATAAAATAGCTGTGATTCCTGCAGCCAGAAACAATGACATAAATTTTACAGCCCAATTACTGCCCTGCGCTCCCAAATCCTAAAGACAAGTCATTAAACAAGTGATATGGGAATTCAAATGTGGGTCACGTATCTTAAATTTGCACTTAATGTCACACTTTGCATTCTGGCTCTTTAATAAAGCTTCTGATAAACTTTGAAGTTCTCAGGAAGCTCTGACCAAGCCAAACGAGTTTCTGTTCCCAGGGGACCTTCCCAAAGACAGCCCTAATTTGGGGCTCATTTCCATGTCTCAGAGAGCAAATCCCCAGGACTGATCCCTGTGTCTGGAACTGCTCAGGGATGTTTCCCCTTCACCATTTATCCTACAAGTCCCCCTTGGAGAAGAGGCTCCAGCTCTTTGTGCTGCTGGAAAGTCACAGAAAAATCAGCTCCAAGGGACACTTTATAGACTTTTGACAATTCTCCAGCTGGGTCCACTGGTCTTTGACACATCAGAGCCAGACACTGCTGGGGAAATGGGTGTTGCAATAAAATAAGGATTATTTAGGTTGGAAAAGACCTCCAAGATCATCAAATCCACCCTGTGCTCCATCCTCACCTGGTCTTCCAGCCCAGAGCACTCAGTGCCACGGCCAGTCCTTCCTTGGACACCTCCAGGGGTGGAGAAACTCTCTAGGAAAGGAAAGATTCTTGGATGGAACTTCTGCCTCCACAGCTGGGTTTGGCAAAGCTTTACCTGCTGCAGAACTCCTCCTTGGGAACAAATCTCACCAAGCAAAGCAACCTTTTTATTCAACCTAAACACAGCTGCTGATATTTTGAGCTCTGAGATGAGAAGTGGATTTTTTCCATGAAGAACTCCAAAGAGATCAGGCCCAGGATTAGAGACCCAGGAAAGGTTTTGGGGGCTGTATCTGGGTGAAAACTGAGTGTTCTTGGCAATTTGCCTGTAAAATTGTCTCTCTTTTCCTTTCCTTAAAAGGAGGAATTTCTTGCTGGAGAGGGTGGTGAGGCCTTGGCAGGGTCTGCCCAGGGAGGTGGGGGAGTGCCCAGCCCTGGAGGTGTCCCAGGAAGGACTGGCCCAAAACTCATGAGTTCACTTCCAAAAGCAGCAATTGATGTTTTCCCCCAGGATTTACCTGGCAGAGGAGGGGACCAGGGACTGCATTATGCAAATGATGCTTAATCTCCTCTAATGACCCCAAGCAGATCCAGAGGGTTTTGAAGGCAGAACAAATCCTTCTGAATTAATCATTCCACTGTTCCCAGGAATTAGGCTGGCCCAGAATATTTCAAGATGAAACAGTCATGTGGTCAGATATACATGCCACAAGATAAGGAAGTGAAGGAGTAATAAACACAAATACTGAGGCAAAAAAACATGTAATCAGTAGTGGCTCATAAATCACTTCATGCACAAAGAGTGGCCCAAGTTGTTGGGCAACTTAAGGCTCGGTATAAAAACCTGAGCAACTCCAGGCTCTGCCAGACATTTCTCTTGCCTTCTTTGCTGTGAACAAGGTAAGTCTGAAGCCATTTATTCTCTCTTTATACAACAAACTATTGCCTTGATGGTTTTGTAGCTTTTCCTCACTCATTTTGTGGCAAATTCAGCCTTTTTTTTCTCTGAGGGAGGAAGGGGTTTTGATATAAAAAAAGTACCTTTTCCTATTTCCTATGTTGGTGGTGAGTCATAATAATCATTAATATGCCAATGAGCCACGTTCACCATTTAGGGCTATTTATCAACTTTGGGATCCAATCAAGTTTTCAGGTCCTGCAGGTGCCCATGAAATGTCTCTCGTGAGTTCCTGGGTGTGTTCAGAGTGGTGTGACCAAGTTCCACACAGACCAAGTGTGGAGGGTTCAGCAGGTCAGCAGAACAGAATCCCAGAATGTGCTGAGCTAGAAGGGACCCACAAAGACCATCGAGTCCAGCTCCTGGTCCTGCACAGGCCCAGCCCCAAGAGTC
>NW_021938915.1:324947-330354 GCF_001715985.3 Manacus vitellinus
CCCCACCCCGCTGGCCAACAGCTGCAGCGAGCCCTGCGTGCGGCAGTGCCAGGACTCCACCGTGCTCATCCAGCCCTCGCCCGTGGTGGTGACCCTGCCCGGGCCCATCCTCAGCTCCTTCCCCCAGAGCACCACCGTGGGCTCCTCGGCCTCGGCCGCCGTGGGCAGCGCCCTGAGCGCCGGGGGGGTTCCCATCAGCTCCGGGGGCTCCCTGGCACTGGGGGGCTTTGGCTACCCCGGGCTGGGCGGGGGCTACAACCGGCCCTCCCGGCGCTCCAGCACCTTCCGCGGGGGCTTCTATGGGCCCTGTTAGCTCTGCCTGAGGGACAAGGCGGGAAGGAATCACCAGGAATTCTGGAGCACCACCTGACGCCGGCCTGAGCTCACGGCCACGGTTTGCAGACGTGATGTTGGACACCCACGAGTTCCCCTGGAGCCGCCGGAGCTGTGGGAGCTCTGCACCTCCTCCAACCAGGCCTTCGCTTGTCTTCTGCTGTGCTTTACTTGGTGTTTCTGGTCAAATGTCTTGTCCTGCTTTTGTGTTTGTGTTTGATGACAGGGAAAACACGGAATTGTCAGGAATTGTCCTGCATGGCTGAATTAGTGCAGTTCACTTCACCACTGAAGAAGGAAGATTTCAGGTTGCTGAGTGTGTCACTGTGAGAGGGATGAGTGGGTTCTGTCCTTACTGGACCATAGAAATGTGTTCCTTACCTTTATATTCCATTCCCCAGCCTCATTAAATTTGTGCTGCATCCTACTCCGAGTCTGTCTGTCCTTCTTTCTTCTCCAGCCCCTCATGCCCATTGCCAAAACACAAAAGATGATTTGTCTTTTGTCTGTACATTTTAATTCAAGCCTGACACCCCTTATCAAAGAGTTGGCCTTCACCTGCAATGGGTTGAGACATAAACAGATGATTTATAAAGATGAGATGCTTGGGAAGATCCCTTTAAAAGCAGGAAGAGATGTGGGGTTTGGTCAGGGAAAGGGTGGTGGGAGGGCTGGGGATCCCTCTGAGTTCAGCCTGAGCTTTTTGGTGGGTGCAGCACCTTTTGGCAGCTGAGCTCAGACCCTGGTAAGTCTGGGAGGGGAAGAGGAGAGGGATGTGCAGTGTTCTCACAAGGGAATTGGCCTTGGGAATTTGCTGGCCTGGGAAGCATGTCTGGGAGAAAGAGATTAAAGGACTAAATCTGGAAGATTTTTAAGTTCTAACCCTTTTTTAGTGTCTTTATAACCTGTCTCCTATTTGCTGTGTCTGGCAAAGCTGAGCTTTATCAGGCATTGCTTTGTTCCAATCTGACTGTGTTGGAATAAAGGTTTGGAGACTGGGAGCTTTGGTCCCTGAAGGAAGAAGGTTTGGAAAAGCTTTACCTGAAGGCTCTGGATGACTCACTGTCCTGTCAGCCCAAACAACTCCAGCCTGATCTCTATAAAATGTCTTGCTTGGAGTCTTTGTCTGTCTGTCCAGACTGATGCTGAACTGTAATTAAAGCCAGGGAAAGCTGTTGATGAAGTTGCATTGACTGCACTAATTAGTGGAACTAAATTAAAGGAGGTGAAGGAAGACCATGAAAGAATTAATAATTTTAAGGAGCAGGTTTTCTTAATAAACAACAGAAGCAAATGGAAAGTTTGATGTTCTAATACAGGACAAGGTTGGTCTGAATTAAATGTGTAATATATTTTTTGCCATCTCAACTGAAGTTATTGCTTGATCAAAGGTGATGAATTCCAAAGACGTCAATGGCTGCAAAGAGTTATGAGTAAGGCACTGCAGTGAAAGTGTCTTTAGTGCATTCAGGTGGATATTTCTCATGACCAAGTGCATTTTTCTGCTCTTGCAATTCTCTTCTCATCAATGGAACCAAAGCTCTTCCCAGAGGTAACCCCTGTGAATGCAGATCCCTCCCAAAGTTGGGATGTTTCACTCAGGAATTGTGTCAGAAGGGTCTGATTTGCAGCTCACCTCAAAATGAAAAGCAAAGACAATCCTCAAGCACCATTTCCCCCCTTCACTCCTGTCCCAGACTGCCTTTTTTGGTTAAAATTTGGTGTAGCAACCAGTAAAGAGCACAGTCCCAAAGAAAAGGGTTTCCCTGTTTGGTTTTGTAGTCAACCAGAAAGTGTTTTTCATTCGCTGCTGCAGATTTTGAGCTGGATTATCATGTTACACAGGAAGCTTTCTAGGCAAGCCAAGCTCAGGGGCAGCCTCCCAAGTTGTTTTTGTGTTTTATTTGGAAAAAAACCAAGGAAACACATTCCTTGTTAGCCCAGGGTTTGGTAGTACTGAACAGCAGCATAAAACAGGGCCTGATTTGATCCACGTGCTCTGAACAAAGGACTGTCTCGATCTTCTCTCTCCTGTTTCCTTAACTTGCATCTGCCAATATCCATCCCTGAGCATGGGATGGTTTGGGTTGGAAGGGATTGGAAAGGCCATGGAAAGCCCATGGGCAGGGACACCTTCCACTATCCCAGGTTATTCCAACCTGGCCTTGGACACTCCCAGGGCTGGGGCAGCCACAGCTCCTCTGGGCAACCTGTGCCAGGGCCTCCCCTCCCTCCCTCCTCTCTCAAAGAGCTGGAAAAAGTTGGTGCCATAGAAAAGAAGGGACAGGAGCTGTTTTTGCAGGACCCTGAAGTATTTCCTACTCCTGTCAGTGCAAAGGTGTTTCCATTCCAAATTCTGCAGAGGGATAGAATTGCAAAATATAATCACATAAAAAATGCAATTTAATTACAACCCACCAAACTCTGGAGGCAGAAGTGCAGTGTCTGCTGCGTGCACAGGGAGGAGGGAAGAGGCTTTTACAGCTCCCTCAGGCTGCCTGGGGGATCTGAGCCCTCCCTGCACATTCACCAACCAGCCCCTGCCTGAATTGTGGCTCTGATTTGCATTTGGGCTCCCAGGAGTGAAATTGGGTTGTTTACTGTTTGTGTTGATTGCCTGGACTTCTCCTGGCCATGGAGGGAAACCACGATCCACGGGGCCCCTTTCATGTCTCTGCTTTGCATCCACTGAATATTCCTGACTCCATTCTGCTGACTCCACCTTCCAAAATGGCCAGGAGTCAAAATCCAATTTGCTTAGGAATTTTGTCTGCTCTTTTGCACTTTGGTCACACACTTGGGAGCACCACCTGCTGTCACAGCAGGAGCTTCAATTGGAGTCCTGAGTGTGCAGTTCCATCCCTGATAAGTGACCGTGAGATTTGGGATCACTGACCTCTCTAATATTCCAATGAGCAATATCCCAAAGCTTTCAGCTCCTGGGATGAGAGGACTGAGCCAGCCAGACTAGCTGGACACACAACCACCTTCAGAAGTGGATTTATGATTCCTTTTATCATCTCTGTCCCTTTTGATGAGGGATCCAACTCTTGATGGGTGTCTGTGTGTAAGAGCACTGGGACAACTCTGGGTGATCCTCAGGACAGGAGAACTTCAATCCATGTCAGATGAGATGGGGTCATCCTGTCTGGGGACAGCCAGGGACTCAGGAGTGGAACTGGGTTTTTTGACAGGTGACTTTGTGCAAACACTGATTTGTATCTCAAGTGTAAAATGGAGGGACTTTGGTTTCTGGGGAAGTTTGTGACATTCCTGAGTGATCTTGGTCACCCATTTCAAAGCTGGTCATGTTCAAAGGGTGTCCCATCCTGCCCACTGGCTGATAACTCACCCTTTGCATGTCTGAGCTGTCGATGCAAAGGGTTTGGGAACTTGGGAGACTTTTGTTCTTCAAAAGTGCACAACCAGCACTTATTTCCCAGGAGATGTTCAGGAAGATACTCCCAGTCCAGGGGTTGCTTTGCATGTCTCTGCTTCGGTGATTTAAACATGAGGAGAGCTTGGAATACTGATCCCTGCCCTCGAGTCTGCTTGGGCATTGCCTGCAATTACTTTTGAATCTCAAAATTGCCTTTGAAAAGGAAATGGGATGGTTGCACCTTGCGATGCTCTGGGAGACATGCAAAGGGAAAGCGACAGAATTCGCTTTCAAAGGGAGAAAAAGAACATTACAAACTTCTGTAAGTGAGTGCTGATGATTTGGGGAACAACTTTGCATAATAGTGCAAGGCCCAGTAGGGGAAAGTAATAATTTGATGGCAAATGTAAAACTGTTTGGCGTCTTTAATGACCCCAAAGCTGAGCCTGTGCAAGGCTTTGAGTGTCTCTGACCAGCCTAAAATTCACAGGCATCCCCCATCTGACCTGGATTGTTTTCCTGGGGTTTGATGTAGGAAGTTAAACTGCAGACTCTCAGATGAAGGACTTGGACACTCAGTTCCCAAATTGAGGAGCTGTGTCTCAAATTCCTTCTTGGAAGTGAAGCAGTTTAATATTAAATGAGTAGATCAGATGCTGCTGATACTCTTTCATCCTGCCTCCTGAGTCAAGAAAATAAAATATGTTCCCTCAAATAATCTATTTCCCAGTACCTTTGAGACTGGTGAAGTCTAATCAGCTCTAAGTGCTTTGTGTAACAATTTTATTTCCTATATCTGTGTGGCTCTCTGGCTGTTTGAGGGGAATTTGGCAAACCCACAGTCCAATTCTGAGGCAGAATCAGGAATTTCTGACCTTTTCAGAGTGAAATGTGTCAAAAACTTCTGCTCCCCATGAAGAGGGAAGGGGGATTTCACAGGGAAGTTCCCATCCATCTTTCCTAGTAGATTTATTCATCTGTGTCATCGGTCCTTGGGATGCAAAATAATTTCTTCAGTAGCTCAGATGAATCAGTTCATCTGAGCAGGAATGAACTGGGCTCCCAAGATCTGAAGATAAAAGAAACCTCTCGAGTGGAATGCAAACATTACAGGGAGGAAATTAAACCAAGGCAGGAAATCCAAACAGTGAGGAAAAAGTAAATCACCAGCCAGGAGGATTTTGCATCTGAGAAGTCTTTGGTAATTGGCTGGTAAATGGCACAAATTATGCCTTAGATCCTCAGGCTCTCTGGGCCAGAGTATAAAAGGCAGCACAGTCAGAGGAGCTTCATCCACTTCTGCTTTATTCTCCTCGGTGGAAAGGGTAAGTCTTGATTTGTTTCCTATTTTGTAAAGTCCTGAATTGTTGCCTTCATTGTATTTTATTTTTACACCCTCTTTGTAGCAGTCTGAGGTCTGTGCTCTGTGAGGGGGGGACCACCAAGCAGCTTTTTTTTCCGGGAGAAGGTTGTTGTTCTGTGAAGGTGGAGGTGGTTGGATGCAGGACTTCAGCCTCGCTTTTCATTTGTGTCACCAAATAATTCAGTTCCAAAACGTTCCAATCTCTGCCTGTTATTGTTCAGCGACTGGAAGTGGATGTGGTGAATCTGTGTAGAGATTTTGGCTCTCAGGATAGAATCCCAGAGTAGCTGGGGTTGGAAGGGACCTCTGGAGACCCTCCAGTCCAAGGCAGG
>NW_021938915.1:331149-331980 GCF_001715985.3 Manacus vitellinus
CCTACCGGCGCTCCAACCGCTGCGGGCCCTGAGGGGGCCTCGGGAGTGACCCCGGAGGAACCGCCCGGAGACGAGACGCGCGACCCGGCTGCAGGACTGAGTTGGTGACCACGGCTTGCTGACCCCCCTCAGCTTCCCCCCGAGCTACTGGCACTGCGGGAGCTTGGCACTGCTGATTTGAGGCCTTCCTGCGTTGTCAGGGAGGCGAAAAATGCAATTTTGGTTGTTGCACGTAGGAGCTGGGTGTCCAACTGTAAAGCGCTGCCTGGAAACGGAGAATTAATTTTATGATTAATTTTATCCGTAGAAACCCTACTGCTTTCTTATGCTGTACATTTTTTTTTTTAATGCCACTTCTTGCTCATTAAACATATGGTGCATCATAATTCGTGTTTGGTAACGTTCTTTCTCTTCCTCTTCTCTGGGAGAAATTTACCTGTGCATAAATTGTCAGTACCAGGCAGAGCTGCATTTCATTCATACCATGCTAATTACTGATGAGTTAATCAGATATAAGCATAAGCAATGAGCAATATGCTTTTTTTGATAGGGAATATTTTCCCTTTGTCACATCTCTTGAAGTACATTATGAAATAATCATTCCCGTCTAACAAGCGGGGGGGGGGAGAGGTGGGAAAACCAAAGCTGTCTTACAATATATATATAACATATATCATTTATATATAATTTTATTTCATGGCGTTCCAATTCCTCAGAGCTCAGAAAATCCCAGAAGTCCCTGGTGTTATTATCAGAGTAATTTTTTAGGTTCTGAAGAATATTTTGCCATTAATAAAAAATGTGCAGGTAAGAAGTTCCTGGACTCCCTCA
>NW_021938915.1:333887-334849 GCF_001715985.3 Manacus vitellinus
AGGACACTCCTGCTGACAAAGGCTGACTGCAAGTGCCAGGGCTCTGCCCAAGGCCTTGATCTCTGGGTGCCCACATTCCTGGTGTGCAGAGCCCCAGGGCACAGCGGGGTCCTGGTGCTGACCTTGGCAAAGCCTCCCACACCTCAGTGCCCTCCTGAGGTGCCCTGGGTGTCCTTCATCTGCACAGGGGGGACGTTCTCCAATGCCATGTCCAAGGCAGCTCAGAACCCCAGTGCAAGCCCCGTTGGGCTGATTCCTGCCAGCCCTGCTCCCTTCCCACCCCAGCCCCTCCCAGGTGTTCCTGGAGCCCCATTGCAGGGGCAGATCCCAGAATGACAGAATGTGCCGAGTGGGATGGGACCCACAAGGATCATCGAGACCAACTCCTGGCCCTGCACAGGCCCATCCAGAGAGTCACAGCATGTGCCCAAGGATAGACTGCAAAGAGCTGTTGAAGTGTGTGAGGGCTGGTGCTGTGAGCACTGCCCTGCTGACAAAGGCCAGGGAGGCAGGAAGGGGCAGCAGGCTGGGGCAGTGGGATGTGCTGGGGTGGCAGCCGGGGGGATGCTGACTCAGGGAGGGGCAGGAGCGGCCCAGCCCTGGTGTCATCAGCAGCAGGGAGTGTCCCCTGTGCCCATTGGCCCGGCTGGGGCTGAGCACTGCTGGGGCTGCTATAAAAGGCCTGGCCGGGCCAGGCTGTGCCAAGCTGCTCTGGCCACCTTGTCCTCGGGGAAAAGGGTAAGTGTGGCAGCGCTTGTGCTGCTGGCTCCTGCTGCAGCCCCGGCCCCCGGGCCTGGGCCGCTGCCCTCTGCTGCTCTGCTGCCCTCACTGCTGCCCTCTTGCAGAGCTCCAGCGCATCCCTGGCCGAGATGTCCTGCTACGACCTGTGCCCACCCAAAGGCAGCGTGGCTGTGCCCAAGCCCAGCGTGGCTGTGCCCCAGCCCATCGCCGAGAGCTGCAAC
>NW_021938915.1:335529-336933 GCF_001715985.3 Manacus vitellinus
CCAAGGACAGGACACCTGTGGGGCACTGCAGACACTCTGTCAGAGACTGAAATGGTTCATGATTTATGCATTCTAGGATTGCCAAGGGACTTTGGCAGGCTTCTGCAGGACTTTTGCATTAAACCTCTGATGGGCAGTTGGGCCCAGCCCTCCCTCCAGTGCTGAAGGTGTCAAGCCCTGAAAAGGCAGGAGGAGCCGAGTTTCAGGCTTTTGACTTTTGCATTATACCTCTGATGGCCCATCAAAGCCCATCCCCAGACACAGAAACTCTGCTCAGGCCCAGGGAGAGGTTGGAGGCTGGAGGCATGGCCCGTGACACCAACCATGGATGCAATAACTCAGAACTTCTTGGAGTGTGGGGGCTTCCCTCCTTCCCCCCAGCAGATCAAGGCCACCACTTCAACTGACAGACGTGGAAGCTGCAACTCCCAAGTGTCATCACCGTGGGCAGTGACTATGGACATCTGTCCCCTCTCAGCTTTTCTTTCCCTTCCTCTTCCTTAGACTTATCATTTTGTGTCTGAGGCAGAGCTGAGGGGCAGCAATTGTGCTGTGTGTGCTGGGGGGGAGCAGAAAAACTAAAGGGGAATGGAAAGGGAAGAGGAAGGCAAAATGAAAGAGAGAAGGGGACAGTGAAGGGTCATGGGAAGGAGAAAATTATAGCAAAGATGTAATGGAAGCAGAAGAAGGAGAGAAATGAGAAGGATTAGGACTAGGAGAAGCAGAAGGAAAAGCAGGAGGAGAAAGAGAAGGAGATGGGGAAAGGGAAAGAGAAGGTGCTGATGAGAAGGCAATTTAAGATAAGGAGCACAGAGAAAGGGAAGCCTCTTCTTTGCCATCACTCCACAGACCTTTAGCAGAGCTGTGCAGGATCAGATGGGCTGGAGCTCAGGCAGCCTTTGTCCCTGGCTGGCTCCAACTTTGGGGACAACCCCTCTCTATCCCAGGGAGGCTGGAGGTCTGAAAAAGCCCCCTGGGCTCCATGTCCTGCAGACAGAGGAGCTGCCTGGCCTCAGGCAGAATCCTTGGAGTTCAGCTGCAGGAGTGTGTGTGCTGAGAGCTGCCGGGGCTGATGGGTCTGTGCAAAGGCAGCTCAGCCTGGCTCTGATGGGGATCAGACACTGCCCTGGCCAGTCGGGTCAGGGACACGGGCAGGGTGAGGAAACTCTGCCCCCCATTCTGAGTAATATCAGGAAAACAGAGAGGCAGATGTTGGATGCAAGATTCTTTTATTTTAAGAGCAGTAAAGAATACACTGGACAAAGACACATCAGGCAGAGGCAGGCAGGTTATCTGCCCAGGCTGCCAGAGAGCTGATCCTTCAGGCTTGTCCCAGGCAGGGGCTCTTCCAGAGAGAAGCAAGTGCCCTGTGGGAGCATGGGGGAGTTGGGAATGTGGGCACGG
>NW_021938915.1:339908-347062 GCF_001715985.3 Manacus vitellinus
ATTCAATGACAAAAGTGCAACAATGTGTTGGGATGAGGTGTTTGGAGTACTAAGTGTCTTCAAGTATATTTATAAATACTTGTGTTCTTATATATACACGTTTAAAATTATGTTTACACTGGTACATTTCGGCCATAATATTATTGTATTGCAGCTCTGTTAGAGGTGTCTTAGGCACTTGTGGCCTTTCAGAAGAACGTGTGATGCTGCCCTCTCACCCTCCAAAACCTACAGAGCTGCTGCTGCACCTCCTGTAGGGAAAGTGTAACTCCCTCGGTGCCAAAGCAAGCACAGATAATCTTTTCCTTTGTTTCACTCAGCATGACAAACCCAACAACGTTTATTTCATCCCTTTCTGTTGCACACGTTGGTTTATTCAGGATTAGTCCCATTGGTTTTTCCTGGATTCAGCCTGTCTGTTGGAGAAGTCGGGACATGTCTGCAGTGAAAGGGAAGCTGGGTGTGCTCCTTCCCTTGTTTTAACAGGTCCTGCTTTAATTACTACGACTCTGGTAATTTTTGTTTAGAATAAAGTCACTCCAGAGCATGTAGAGGTACAGGATCTGGAGCCCATTCAGCTGACCTGCCACTGGGAGACAGGAAGAGCTGTATGGATATTTAAGAGATATTAAATATATAATTAATAAATGTTTAGTGGGTATTCAATATATAATTAATACATGTTTAATAGATATTTAATGTATAATTAATACATATTTAATAGATAGTTAACATATTAAGGATCCAGAGATCTGAGACTCTGCTTGGGAAGCCTGGAGCCGGCAGGTCCCCGGCCTTGCTCCCTGTCACTGGCAGTCACACTCTCACTGTTCCTCCCATCAGTTAAGAACACCTCGTTTTTCCAGTCTGAAAGTCTGATTCCCTCCTGTCTGGTGCCACTCCTTTATGTTATCAGGGCATAAACCAGAGTCTCCCAAAAGATGTGCCAAGGCCACCACGTCAAGGAATAATTGGAGGTTTCCCGGGACTGAGCCCTGAGTGAGGAATGCAGTGAACTCCCTCCATCCTCACAGCCCCCACCTGACACTGGGCACTGAGAAAGGGCATCTCTGGGCCTTGTGCAATCAGCCCTGAGCTCACTCCCAGCCTCCAGCCCCAGGAAAAGCTCCCTCCCTGTGCTCTCTGGGTGCCAAAGGCTCTCAGCACTGCTGTGTCTGGTGCTGAGCACTGTCTGACACAACACACATTCACCTGGCTGCAGGTGGGCCAAAGGTGGGGCTCGATGATCCTGGAGGTCTTTTCCAACCAAAATGATTCCGGGATTCTTGGTCAAAATATTCTCAGTGAGCACTTGTTAATCCATAAAAATGGAATGTCGTTTTCTTAAAATAAAAACCACGAGTGGCACGGACTGGTTCCCATTTCAGTCTGTAATTACTTACAGCACGAGGCCATCTGAGGTATCCAGTCCCCTTTGGGGAGGAACACTGAAGTTACCTGTGAAAAATCTGACTTGCAGAACTGAGATCAAGAAATGGTTCATCCGTGTGTGGAGCTTTTCTTTGAAAGAGTCTCCGAGAAAGGCAGAGGTGAATCCTCTCCAGTGCATTAGTTCATGTTCTTTTCACTTCACCCAGCTGACAAACAGGCTCAGCCAAACCTTCCCTCAGGCAGCTGTTATCATGGCAGTGCTGAACAAAAAAAAGAGGTAGTGCTTCATCTTTGCTCACCTGATACTGATCTGAAAAAGTGTTTCCCATTGTTCACCTTCCTCCTTTCACTCCTTTTCAGAATAGGCTTGGACAGAACTTCAGGCCACATTTTTTACCTTGTCTTTGAAGACACTTTGAGGATTTCTAGTGCAAGGTCTGGCAGACTAGAAATTAAAAGGAATTCCAGCACTAAATTAACTTGGTGAAAACAGTCACAGAATATCCTGATTGGAAGGGACCCACAAGGATCACCGAATCCAACTCCTGGCCCTGCACAGAACACCCCAAAATCCCACCATGTCCCTGAGAGCATTTTCCAAAGGCTCCTTGAACTCTGGCTTGGGGTCATGGCCACTGCCCTGGGGAGCCTGTTCCAGTGCCCAGCTGGATGGGGATAATTGGAGTGACTGCTGGGAGTCTGACAGTGGCATTAATTAGTGCAAGGGACACGATAATTTCAGCTTGGTGACAATGAAGGACAAGGCAGGGAGGATTCTCAGCTGTGGGCTCTGACCAAGGGCAGCTCAGCCTGGTCCTGAGGGGGGTGAGAGACCACCACGAGGGACCCCTAAAGCCCAGGCTGGGCTTTGACAGGAAAAACAGAGGCAGGTGTTGGATGCAGGATTGTTTTATTGCAGGGGAGGGAAAGGCCCCCTGGACAAAGCCACAGGAGCAAAGACAGGCAGGTCACCCCTCTGTGCTTCACCAGAGGTGTTCCCTCAGCCTTGTCTCAGGAGGCAGCAGCTTCAGGGAGGAGCCAGCGGATGGTGGAGTCCCACATTTGGCCACTGGCAGGGTCAGGGAGGAGGGGAGGAAACAGAGGAAGGAGGAAATAAGGGGAATTTCTAGAGGTATTCTGCCCCCACTGTGTTTTAAGTGGAAGTGGAAGTCTGATGCTCTGCCCCTTGCTCAGGAGCCGAGTGGAGGATCCAGGGTTGTATCGTTTGCCAAAATTCTTCAGTGCAGGGGTGTCCCTGTGGGGCTCAGCAGGGTCTGCAGTGCAGGGGTGTCCCTGTGGGGCTCAGCAGGGCCCAAAGCTGCCACGGCTGTACCTGCTGGACCTGTAGGAGTAGGGGCTGCAGGAGCCATAGGATCTGCCAGAGCCCCACAGACCCCCATAGCCCAGGGAGCCATATCCCCCATAACCCAGGGATCCATATCCCCCATAACCCAGGGATCCATAGCCCCCATAGCCCAGGGATCCATAGCCCCCATAGCCCAGGGATCCATAACCCCCATAACCCAGGGATCCATATCCCCCATATCCCAGGGATCCATAACCCCTATAACCCAGGGATCCATAGCCCCCATAGCCCAGGGAGCCCCCATAGCCCCCAAGAACGGGGGCTCCAGCAGATCCCACGATGGAATCCTGAGGGAAGGAGCTGAGGATGGGCCCAGGGAAGGTGACAACCACGGGGGGAGGCTGGATCAGGGTGGTGGAGTCGGGGCACTGGCGCACACAGGGCTCGTTCCCGCTGTCAGCCAGGGGCTGGGGGCGCAGGACGCCGCAGGCAGAGCTGGGGTACAGGTCAGAGCAGGACATTCTGCAGGGCTGGAGGTTGATCTGCAGGAGCTGATTTGAGCAAGAGCAAGACATGATTTACCCATAGGAAGGTGCCGAGGAGTTCCCTGCCTTCCCTCTCACTGGAGCCCCTCCGAAGCACAGCAGTTTCCCCATTAAACACCAGAACTGGAGCAGAAGAGCCAAACTCCATTAAACACCAGAACTGGAGCAGAAGAGCCAAACTCCATTAAACACCAGAACTGGAGCAGAAGAGCCAGACTCTCCAGTGAGTCGGTGGCTCCACCAGGAGTGGGACTCCAGGAGCCCAGTGTGCTGCTGGTTGTGATTCCATGACTAGCTCTGCACTGCCACTGATCTCCTCTGTGCTGATCCTTGTCAAAACAGGGATTAGGACTCTTTGTCTGCTCAGATTTGCTCGGGAGCTTGTTGGATGAGACCATTAAGAGGGAACTGCAGAGATGGTTGTCTCAAATTTCCAAACATTGAATCAGGGCACTGAGATATTTACAACTCACTTAAGGCCAACAGCATCTTGATTTGGGGCTCTGAACTATTATGAAAAAGCCTCACACCAAACAACTGACAAGAAAACCCAGCACTTCACTTTTCAGCTCCTTAAATTCCCTCCATCACCCCTTTTAATCCTAAATAAATGTCTTACAGAACATTTTCAACATCTCTCAGTCCCTCTCTGTCCTCCTCTAAACCAGTGCCTGATCTCTGGGAGCTTTCATGCCCATTTATCTCCAACTAAAACCATTTTGGATGATTTTTAACAGGATAATCTGGATATAATGGTGGGTCGGCTTCTAAGCCCTGTGAACCACGAAGATCAATTTCCCAAATAATTTCCAGTCACCCATTTAAACAAACAGAGAAGAGGAATAAACAGTGAACTCGTCTCCTCATGGATACAACTGGAAGCAACCCAATAACAAACTAAATTCTGTGCCATATCAAGAAACTTGGAATGAAGTGATGACCCTGAAGGCAGAGAACAGTTGTCCACAACAATTTTTTAGGTGTCCACAACACCTAAAATTTTGCCTACCAGTCTTTAATGGAGGAGACCATCCCAGCTAAATTTTCCACCCCCCATAAACTGTTAAGCAAAGAGGAATCCCAAGAGTTGGGAACAGCAGCTCCAGACTCACCAGGTCCTTGGGAAGAAGGAGTGAAGAGAAGATGTTGGGAGAGCCCCGAGTGGAGGCAGCTTTTATACAGAGCAGAGTGCCCGAGGGGGGAGAGGCTGATTTAATTAACATGCAGCTCATTAGGTGACAGGGCACATTTTTGGGATTGATAGTTCTGCAAAGTGACGAAATTGTTGCTTGGGGTTGGTGTTTATTTCTTGATTTCAGGTCTCCTGGAGCACCACCCCTTTCATCTGAGAGGCTGATGGGTGAAGTGAGTGCATCTTTCATCCTAAATCATGATTCATGACATTAATATCAATTTTCTGTCCTCTCTGTGGTTGCACCATGGATCACCAGAGCTGGTTATCACTGATATCCTTCTCCTCCTGCCTTATACAGCCACGATGCTCAGGGGTTTATCAGAAATCCCAAAATCCTGGGATGGTTTTGGGACACGTGCCCAGAACAGCCTCAGCTTCCCTCTGACCCTCAGACTGCCGCTTAAAGCTTGAATTCCTGAATCAATAACTGAATTTATATTTCACTGAGATGCTTTTGCAAGAGGTGGGGAGGCCCTGGCACAGGTTATTCCATGGCTGCCTCATCCCTGGAAGTGTCCAAGGCTGGGTTGGATGGGCTCGGAGCACCCTGGGACAGTGGAAAGTGTCCCAGGACAAGATGATCTTCAGGGTCCCCTCCAACCCAAACCAGTCCATGGTTCTGTACAGGAGAACCCCCAAATTCAGCTGTGGTAGGAATAAAAACCCCTTGTTTTTTGAAAGGCTCTGGCAGTTAATCCCATCATCTTTCAGCAGGGAGCAATTAGGAGCTGGGAATCTGCTGGGAAAGGCCAAAGCTGCCTTTTGCTGAGGTTTCCTCCTCTGCTGACACTGTTCCTGTAACACTGTCATTATCTCTGTTATCATAATCACCCACCTGCTTATCTGCACACCACGTATTATTTATAAATTATGAGCTTTTCCAAACCTGGAGATCCGTAGGGAGATTTCCCCAGCTATTATCCTGGAAGAAAAAAAAAAAACAACAACAAAAACCCATGTCAAGGTTTTACAAGGACATTCCAAGGGATTTTCAAACACCTCATGAACACCCATTACCAACTTGTACAGACTGTGTCATAGTTCTGCACAATGTGGGCCTGGGTGATGTATCCACCCCACTATTAGCAGAGATTATCACATTAAACAGGTAAATTGAGGTCACTTGGGGTTTTTCCCGTAATCAGTTCGTGGTTTATAACACTTTTTGACCTTCCTTTGACTTTAAAAGTAAAATCTGCCTTTTTTATTTAAAATGCACGCTGACAGAGAGCAGGTTCAGGTGGGATATCAGGGATAAATTGTCCCCTGTGAGGGAGGGGAGGCCCTGGCATGGGTTGCCCAGAGAAGCTGTGGCTGCTCCATCCCTGGGAGTGTCCAAGGGCAGGTTGGATCAACCTGAGACAGAGGAAGGTGTCCCTGCCCGTGGCAGGGGGAGAAATGAGATGATCTTCCAGGTCCCTTCCAACCCAAACCATTCCATGATGTGATTCTGTGATACCAAAGCCATTCAAAGATGCTCCTGGTCCTTGTGTTTGCCTTGCACTGAGCAGGTGGGGGCAGAAGTGCTGAGCCTGCACAAAGAAGTTGTTTGTCCCCTCATTTGAGATCCTGAAAGAAATTCCATTTGGCTCCAGGTATCCTGTTGATTACAGCAAAAGACCTTCAACCCAACAAAAAGAATGAGTGTCCTCCTATCATCCTAATTAAATAAATCAAGTCAGCTTCTTTCCTCCCCTAACGCTCTGGAAAGCAATGGAATAATAAAAAAGAACTCCACACCTAAAGCCTGGAGACAATAGAGGTCTGGGCTGGAATGTGCACGTCACCCCATGTGTGGGTTTGAAGTGCCTGCAATGCACAGGCAATAAGCAAAAACAATTTCAGCACTTTGAGGAATTATGTGTCCTGCAATTTGGGGTTGGGACCTAATTAGGAACTCGCGCATCGGGTGCCCAACGTCCCCCAGGCAAGCTCAGGGCCCTATAAAAGCTCCCTGCACCAGGTCTCTCCATCCACTGCTCCCAGCTCATCCACCTCCCTCAGCTCAGCCACCTTTGGGAACCAGGTAAGGCAGAATTTCTCTCAACTTGCTGTCAGGAGCTCTGGGTTGTCCCTTGGCACCGAGTCCTCCCGGGTTGCTTCCAGGCTGCCCCTGACCTGGGGGAGATTTGCTGCTGGAAATGATGTTTGAGTTCTCATTCATCTCCAGGCCCCAGGAGAGGGGTGTACCAAGGAGTTTTGAATCCCAAACCCATAGCCTTTTAGCACTTCAAAGAACTTGACTATATTTTGGGAGGCAAATAACTCATCTGCATTGTTGTGTATGGCTGCATTTGGTTGAGTATTGCTGAGTTTGTGACAGCAGAGACCAAACTTTGCAAGCAGAAACCATCAACTAAGAGCAGTGTAGTACCGTCAAAATTATCCCAGCTGGAAATTCCAAAGATCCAGCTGAAAAGTACATGATTTTGTTGGATAAAACTGAAGAGAACTTGACTTTGTTTTACTGAAGTCAAGGCTGGCCGAGGGATCGTGTGATAGAAAGAAAGGTGATAGGAAATGCTTCCCAGATTTCCTTCTGACACCCTGTTGGGCTGTTTGATGCATCTCTAACGTGAATAACTGACCCCCTTCCACAGGTTCACTGCCAGCCCTGCAGAATGTCCTGCTCTGACCTGTCCCCCAGCTCTGCCTGCGGCGTCCTGCGCCCCCAGCCCCTGGCTGACAGCGGGAACGAGCCCTGTGTGCGCCAGTG
>NW_021938915.1:347557-349277 GCF_001715985.3 Manacus vitellinus
AGGCAGAGCTGGGAACCACCACTGCTCCATCCCGAGGCCCTTCAGCCCCTTTGGAATTTCTCCTCCTGGTTTCTGCTTCCATTTCCTGCCCTAACACTCCTCCCACCCCACTTCTGTGCTGCCTGGGGCAAACACGGGACAGAAGTGCTCAGAATGGGTCCTGTTTGCTCAAAGCAAGAGCTGAGCCTCAGAAAACCCCCAGCTCCATCCCATGGGAATGTGCCTCGGGCTGGAGAACAGCTTCTTACTTCTTGGAGACTCTGAAATGGATTCCTTTGCTCACTGTCATTAAAAATTTATTGCATCACAGTTGCCATGTTCTGGTGGTCTTTTCTCGTGTTTCCACCCCTGTTATTTGTCTCAGTAGAAGTCTCACCTGTGCAGGTGTCAGTAACAGCCTAAACTGTCACAGAATCATGGAATGGGGGGGGTTGGAAAGGACCTTAAAGCTCATTTAGTTCCAACCCCTTGCCATGAGCTGGGACTCCTTCCACGAGACCAGATTGCTCAGGGCTTCAACTATGGAGCTGAATGTCCTGCCCAAAAATCCAGGGATTTCAAATGTCCAAAAGCAGTGGGAAGCCCCTGGCACAGAAGGCATCACTGTCCTGCCCTCCCCATTTCCCATGGATATTTTGGAGGAATTTGGCTTCTTGGTGGTAACTCTGCTGGTTACAGTGGTAGAGAAATTAAACAGTAGATCACTAACTTTAAACTCTTTATTAAACACATTGGGCTTCAGTCAGAATTTCTTCCAGGTAAATCTTTTATCTCTTTGAACTTCAGGTTCACACTCAAATACTTAAACTCTGTCCTCAGTCATTGTTTCTGCAGAAGTGGAATCAACTTTCTGTCAAATCCTTAAATAAAGTTTGCTGGGCCACACAATGGAATTTGAAATCCGAAGTATGGGGATGAACTTGCTGTGTTATAATGAAATCAGAAATGTTGGATGGTTTTTGACAGAGAAACAGCTGCTCCCTGCAGGTCCCCAAAGGGTTAATTCATACACCCCAGCAGGAACAGAGAGAACAGAGAGAGTCAGGGCTGGAAAACTGCAGGGTAGAAAATGTCTCAACCCCAGCTGGACAGGGAGGTTCCTGCTCCCAAACCCGTGCTCTGGGTGCTCTGACTTCCCTCAGAGCTGGGCCATTCCAGCTGGGGTTTCATCCTCACACTTGGCCCGTGTAAGGATGTGAGTTTTGGCCATTTAAAGAGGAGAGCAGAGTATAACCACTGATGCATAAATTAAAACTCCAAAGTTCATTTGTTTGATGCAGAATAGAATCAGTTTAATGAGAAATAAGTGTTCACAGAGAAGCACTGTAGGATATCAAGAATGTCAGACTGCAGGGAACTCCCTCCAGAATTGTTCCTCTTCAGCTGGACAGTGAAGTTGCATTTCAGAAGAATACAAATGACTTGTTTTATCCCACTTGTTACACACACAGATGGAAAGAAAAAAGCCCATAAGACCCCAAATAGAGAGCGAATAAATTAAGGATGTGTTGTGTCCTTCCAGCTCCACTGGAGTGGGGTTGGCAGCGGTCACAACAACACCTCTTTGGGTCTAGATTGGACCCCTCAGTTGCCAGTTATTCCTTCCTCAGGGAGCATCTCCAAGGGCTCAGCAGGTCCCGCAGAGGCCGCGGCCGTAGCGGCCGTACCAGGAGTAGGGGCTGTAGGAGCTGTAGGATCTACCAGAGCCCCACAGCCCCCG
>NW_021938915.1:349552-351687 GCF_001715985.3 Manacus vitellinus
GGATCCCACGACGGAATCCTGAGGGAAGGAGCTGAGGATGGGCCCAGGGAAGGTGACAACCACGGGGGGAGGCTGGATCAGGGTGGTGGAGTCGGGGCACTGGCGCACACAGGGCTCGTTCCCGCTGTCAGCCAGGGGCTGGGGGCGCAGGACGCCGCAGGCAGAGCTGGGGGACAGGTCAAAGCAGGACATTCTGCAGGGCTGGCAGTGAATCTGCAACACACAGGGAGGGTCAGGCTGAGGAGAGGACAAGCACTTCAAAATTCAGCATTGAAATAACCAGTCGGGCGCAGCGTTCCCAGGACACAAACTGATTTCTGGCTTTGCAACCTTAAGGCTCCTTTTCTTTCCCACAAAGTAGATTTTCAAATATTTCCCTCTGCAACGTGTGGGAGACGTCCCGCCCTGCTCAGAAAATCTCACCCCTCAGAACACCCTGCAAAGAGCTGAGATGTGTTTGCACACATTGAACCCAAAACTGAGAAGCAAAGGCAGAGAGAACAAAGTGACTTTGTCCAAGGTCGTTCTGATGAGTCAGAAGGAGAACCTGGGTTTGGGTTCAGCAGGTTTACATGAGATGCAGCTTGTATAGAACTTAATTACAGTAGCTTGATCTTCCCACTTATCCCAGTTTTGATGAGAGCCAAGGGAACAACAGATTATAGGATTGCAAATGCCCGGGCTGTTCAGAAAGCCATTTGACAAGACAATTAACAACAAATCTCTCTCTAACTGAGTCCTGCAAGCCCTTAGCAGAGTTTTGAGGAGGAACACGAAAACAAAAAGTAAAGGAAAGCTGGAAATTTGTGGTAGCAGGTTGTTCCAAGCCCTGTCCAACCTGGCCCTGGATGCTTCCAGGGATGGGGCAGCCACAGCTTCTCTGGGCAACCTGTGCCAGAGCCTCCCCACCCTCACAGGGAGCAACTTCTCCCTAATACCTCACCTAAACCTCCTCTCTGTCACTCTGAACCCACCCCCTCGTCCTGCCACCCCAGTTCCTGATGAACATCCCTCTCCAGCTTCTTTGCAGCCCCTTCAGACCCTGGAAGGGGCTCTGAGGTCTCCACACAACCTTCTGCTCTCCAGGCTGAACATTCCCAGCTCTCCCAGCCTGTCTGCACAGTCCTCTCAGCTGACTTAGAGCATTGCCCAGTTGCTCCAAGGTGGTTCTTACATCCAGAACTCCCCAGAGCTCCCCGCACCAAACTGGTGTGGCTGCCACCCCAGAGACAGGAACCTCTTCAGCCAGACAGAGCCCCTGCCACGAGCCAGTGCAGATGCACCAACAGAGCGGAGGGACACCAGCTCAGGCTGAACCCAGCACCAAAAAGACACCCCCAGAGCAGCAGGAAGATCAGACTTACCCAAGGCACTGAGGAGTCGAGGGAAGTGTTTGGAGGAGCGAGGAGAGAGAGGAGCTTTTATCCCCGAGCTCGGCGGTCCCGGCTCAGCCCCAACTCCCCACAGACGTCACCCCCGGGATGATGAAACCCTGGGGTTTATGAGGCCTCTCAAATTTGTTTGTAACCATGATCCAAAGCATCACTTGAGATTATGGGGAATTCTTTCATCTCGTGACGGACTTGGGGGGAAATTAGTACCTGGTGTTGTTCCAGTGGCTTCCCTGGAATTACAACAGAAATTCCTAAGCCAGCTCCTCTTGGCATTAACTTCGCACCTGGAGAGTGTCTCAGGGGTTTAGGGGGATTACAAACTGCAGTGTCATGGGGGGGGTATTTGGTTAAGTGCAGGTAATTCCCATTATGAGCTGCCATGGCAGAGGTTAAAGCCTGTCCACGTGACACACAGGAATTTTGGGGGTGATTTCTGCTTGTTTGTCCTCCCCATCTACACTTGGGAGGATTGGTTTGTCTCCAGGCTCCAACCTGGGTTGGAAGGTCAAAGGCCAGGTTGGATGGAGCCTTGGAGCAACCTGGGACAGTGGAAGGTGTCCCTGCCCATGGCAGGGGTTGAGATGAGCTTTAAGGTCCCTTCCAACCCAAACCATTCCATGATCCTGTGATTCCACAATGCTCTGTCTCTGCCTTCTGCCCAAAATGGCCCGAAGGACTCGGCAGTGTTTGAGGAAAGGGCAGGGAGGGCAATCCATGGCTGAGTGCACAGCAAAGAAAGCA
>NW_021938915.1:352091-353697 GCF_001715985.3 Manacus vitellinus
GACTTGAGGACCAAAATAATTCTGTGATTCTGTGACAGAAAACCCTGGAAGGACCCCATGGTGCTCTCTGTGCCTGCCCTTGGGAACAGCAGTGAGGACTGAGCAGCTGAGAGTGCAAAGGATAAAGATCCACGTGATGACCCCGAAGTTGCTCTAAACAATTTTCTCTCCAGGTCTGTCCCGGCCTGGATTTAATGGGAATAAAACTCAGGTGAGCACAGGTGAGCACAGGTGAGTACAGGTGAGCACAGATGAGCACAGGTGAACACAGGTGAGCACAGATGAGCACAGGTGAGTACAGGTGAGCACAGGTGAACACAGATGAGCACAGGTGAGCACAGATGAGCACAGATGAGCACAGATGAGTACAGGTGAGCACAGATGAGCACAGATGAGCACAGATGAGTACAGGTGAGCACAGGTGAGCACAGGTGAGCACAGATGAGCACAGGTGAGTACAGGTGAGCCCACGGGGTCTGCCACGAGCAGGGGAGAAGCTGAGGAAGAGCATCAGGTTAATTCCTGCTGTGAGGCCAGGGATGTGAATGGAATGATAACAGGAATAAACGTGACAAGGTCACCCTGGGAGATGAAAGAGGTCCCTGTGATGAAAGGCCCCCCTCTCATTTCACGAGACCTGGAACCCGCAAACAAACAAGGAGTCAGCAGAACTCTGAGGGCCTACGTGGCACACGAGCTTTGGGTTTGCCCCAATTATGCACATCCACAAATTGCTCCTGAGCTGATCCCTGGGATCTTGGGAACTGGATAAAAGCTCTCCCAAGCCAGGGCTCTTCACTTCACCTTCCTGGCTTCATTCACCTCCGTGAGAAGGGTAAGCACCATCCTGGGGGAATTCTTTCCTGAAATTCCCGTCTCTCTTTTCTCCTGGCTTAACTAAGGTTGGAACTGTCCATAAGTGCTCTAAGGTTCTTAATAATGTTGGGTTGTTTTGTCCTGACTCTGTTTTTCTTCTTTGCTGTTGGACATCCACGTGTTTGGGGTTGAAATGGTCAAACTGGGGTTTGCAAATGTTGTTTCTTGCCAGTAGAAATCAGAGCTGCCAGAGCAGCTTCCAAAACCTCAGCAGAAGGTTTGTTCAGTTGCTTGGAATTTTTTATGGATTATATCATGTGAGTTCTTGATAAGTGTCTATTTATATGTGTGTGTTGTTGAGGGGACAAGCTTAAATCCTAACCTACCCTTGGAAGTACATAATATCAGAATTATCTTCTGATAATTATTGTTTCTGCTGGTGGGAAAAAATTGTTCACAACCAGTATTCCTTGTCCTTCCATGCTGGTGTAAAACAAGTATGAGGCAGCTGTTCAGACACAGCTGCTGTAAAAGTGGCTGAAAAGTGGACAGAGTTTGCAAAGACTGGATAATGCAAAAACACATCTTAATTCTTTGCAGGCTGTTATGAGGGACGAGATTTTCAGAGCAAGGTGGGACATTTCCCGTAGATTGTGTGGACATTCAGGGAATTTTTGAAAATCTGCTCTGTGAAAAAACAGGAGCTGAAAGATTGCAAAGGGAGAAATCAATTTATTTGCTCAGAATGCTGTGCCTGGGTGGCTGTTGGATGTTGAATTTGAGTGAGGAG
>NW_021938915.1:355823-357390 GCF_001715985.3 Manacus vitellinus
TGCCCTTCCCCAGAGTGCCCCAGGTGGCCCCTGAGCCCCAGCCCACGTTTGTCACTCCTGGGCCTCCTCCGAGTGACGAAAGAGTTTTTGCTCAATGTTTCTGTTTATGGGTTGATTCAAATTCTGACACTGCACGAAATGCAAATTACAAAACAAATATTTCTTTCATCTTAGCCCTTAATTGGCGAGATTCATGCCTGGTAACGTTCCATTAAATGCATTTGGGATGACAGGAGGAATTATGCTGCTTCATTTATTTACCTCTTCCTTTGCTGGCTGACATAATGACGGTGCCTCAAGTGTTAATCATAATTATCATCTGCTTTAAGGTGCAGGTTTTCTTCCTTTCTTCCTTACCCACAGCAGATAAAATAGAATTGATAAAGAACCACAGTGCCTTTCTTGTGAAATCAGCAACTTTTAAATGAAGCTGGAATTCAAAGTTGGACAAGACCATAGTGCACTTAGAGGAAAAATCAAAAGATGCATTGCAAAGTGCTTTTTAAAAGCATCCAGATCCATGTTTTGTCTCTCAAGTGTTCAGGCAGATCTCAATATTTTTGTACTACAGAGAAAACATGAATTAATATCTCAGCACTAAAGGAGCTTCTACAGAAACCCACAAAAATAAATGAAAACTTCAGTTACACAGGAAAATCAGCTGAAATGCTGAGGTTTGAAACCATGGGCTGGTGAAGGGAACAGGAAGAGTTCACAGTTTAATAACCACATTTCAAAATGTTGGGCTGTTTGAACCCAACCACATATTTATATGACAATAATGACACCCCACTTCATGTGTAAATTATTAAGGAGGGTTTGGGAAGTGCTTAAAAACACACACAAAGAGTATTTGGACACTCACTGTGAGTACTGTCCTTCCTGTCATCCCCTGGGGACACCTCAAAGTCTGGGAAAAAGGAACCTCCTCATGTCAGTGGTAGAAATGTGTTTATTTAGCAAACCATTCAGAAATTTATTTAGAAATCGTGGTAAATAAACGTGTTTATTCAACAACCAACCAGCCCACGGGTAAATGAGGGTTTCTGGGGTGGGACCCAGAATTTGGGAGTCTGGAAATCAGGGTGGGACACGTCTCCCCAGACCCTCCCTGTTTACAGGCTGGGCTTTAGCTGAGCTGGTCGTGTGTCCCCACAGCCAAGGACAGCAGATTGGGCTGCTTTGGGTGTGATTTCTGGCAAGGTCAGCACCCCAGAGGGGCTGAACAGTCTGGCAGAAACTCCTGTCCCTCCCCACCAGGGGCTGGGCAAGGCTGAGAGTTCCCAGTGGGGCACAAAAATGTTTCATCTCTTTGAACAAGTGAGGAATTTGCCCATTTCACCTTTTTGGGTGGAGAGGAGAAGGTTGTGTGGAGACCTCAGAGCAGCCCCCGGGGTCTGAGGGGCTGCAGGGAACAGGGGAGAGGGGAGTTCATCAGGAACTGGGCTGGCAGGACAAAGGGGACGGGTTCACACTGACAGAGGGGAAATTCAGGGGGGATATTGGGAAGGAATTGTTCCCTGTGAGGGTGGGGAGGGACTGGAATGGAATTCCCAGGGAAGCTGTG
>NW_021938915.1:357853-359158 GCF_001715985.3 Manacus vitellinus
AACTTCATCCTTTAGTTTACACAGATTCAGGGAGTAAAATATGTTTTCTACAATAAAGACAATTCAGGATTTCTAAACTCAAACCCCGCTGCCAATGCCCAAAACTGCCAAAGCACCCCAGGTTTGTGGCTGTGAGAAGGATCAGGAGGTTTTTCCACCTGGCTGAGCATTTCATTGCAAAATGTGTGAGCAGATGAGATCAGAGCCAGATCTAAAGCATCAAACCCAAACATGTCCACGACAGCAGGTTCCAGCTCCCATTAAAATCATTAGGGGAAGGTAATGAAGGAAGTGTTAACTAACTGGAAGGAGTTTAATTCCTGCTGCAAGAGCTGGGTGGGAGGGTCCCAGCAGTGAAACTGGTCCTTTGGGCTCCGAGATGAAAGGGAAGCCGGAATGTGCAGGTTGTGCCAGGCAGAGATTTCGGTGATTTTGCAAAGCAAGGAGGGTTTCATCACTCGGGGAGTTGGGCTGTGGCTCAGCCCCCCCAGGCCATCTCCAGGGCTGTATAAAAGCAGCAGCTACCCAGGGTTGTTCCATCTCACTCTCCTGCCTCTCTCCTCCACACCGGGTAAGTCTGATGCCACTTCATTTCTTTCTCGGTGCCACAGTGCCGTAGTTTTTATTCTTTTTAATTCCAGAGCTTAGGATGCTGTTCATTAGTGTTGCATTATTTGGTTTAGGATGAAGTTTTTCCTTTATTTCTTCTTCCTTAACTTATTTTTAATCTTATTTTTGGAGTGTCTTGGCAAGTTGTTTTACTGCGAGGCTTTAGGAGCCAAGATCAGAGGCTGAGGCATTTATTTTAAATAATATGCTAAACAGCATATAATAGAGTTATATTTCCCATTGTTTCCCTGTAATTTGTATTTGGCCATTCTTGTACTGGTAGGAGACTGAAAATGCAGGGTGGAATAAGCTTTAAAATGCAGAATTCTCCTGCCCCACTTCAGTTCACTGAATTAGAGAGGCTTGGCCATATCCTAAATTCTTTAATGACCCACCTGGAGAAAGAGCTTATTTTAAACCCTGAGGTCCAACCTGACCCTGGCGTTCCCTGGCTGCTGTCCCTGGTCCCCCCAGAGCAGAGCTCAGTCCTGCCCCTCCTCTGCCCCTGCCCAGGAATTGGGGCTGCAGTGAGGTCTCCCCTCATTCTCCTCTGCTCCAGCTGAACACACTCAGTGCCCTCAGCCCCTCGAGGCCCTTCCCCATCTCTGCTGCCTCCTTTGGACCCTCTGCAGCAGCTCCAGACCATCCTTCCATTGCAGTCCCCAAAACTGCCCCAACATTTGCACCCCGGGCTGG
>NW_021938915.1:359783-365004 GCF_001715985.3 Manacus vitellinus
CCCCGCCGTGGAGCTCCCGCCCCTTTGCCTTTCTCATCCTTCTCCCGCTCTTTGGTGGCCCCTCAGCGTCTCCTCGTTGCTGTTGTCGCCTGTTCCAGCCTTCCCGGGGCACTCATTGCCTGTGGACACCACCCCCAGTGACAGGAACCTTCAGCAGCAGCTGCACAGCAGCCAGGAGGAGCCGGCTGAGGACGGGATGTCTCGGAGCAGGACGTTTCTTGGTTGTGCCCTGGAATTGTCTGGAAGGGGGTTTTTCGTGCTCTGTGATATCTCGCTTTGCCAATAGGCATTTCTCGCTCATTAAAACTTGTTGCATCACACAGCAGCCTCTGGTCTCCCTTCTTCCCTTCAGCCACAGCCTGTCCTGGGTGGCACCTTCCCAAAAGTCAGGACCAAGGTGCTCCCCAGGCAGTAGAACCCCAAACCCCTTTAGCACTGATTTTACGTGGTGGTAAAACCCTTCCTGTGGTGAAACTCCTGAGTGGCAGCTTTCCATCCTTTGAAGATATCAAAGGTTTGAAATAACAGAATTCCAGAGTCACTGAGGCTGGAAAAACCCTCCCAGATCACCAGGTCCAACCTTTGACCCATCTCCACCTTGTCCCAATCATTCCTGGACCAACAGTGTCTTAACTCCTGTTATTTAAACATGATTTCAGTGGGGCCTTCCCAAACAGCCTCTGAAAATGAGATGATTAGTCAAATTGACATGTTTTCAGGGAGTTCTGATTTTAGGTGGAGGGTGATGCATGGCACGGGCAGAGTATACAGGACGTGGGTTATTTTGCAGGTAGTGGAATTATGGAACCTGGGAATGGCTTGGATTGGAAAGGGCCTCCAAAGTTCATCCAGTCCAACCCCTCTGCCACGGGCCTGATCTTTCACTAGACCAGGTTGCTCAAAAAACAGTTCCAAACAACTTCCAAACACCTCCAAAAATCCCCAAAGGATTCCAGACGTGGTTTACTAAATTATTGTTTATAAGTTAAAGGGGAGAATGAGCTTTTTAAAAAATCGCTTTTTCAGGTGAGTCTGATCAAGCCTTAATTGGAAACACCTGAAACTAATGAAGGTCCTGCAGCTGTAACAACGGTCAAATCCCTTTTACCGGGATCCAAACCCGTGCCCGGAACTCGGGAGGATGAGAGAGGGTGCAGTGACCTCTGCGGGTCAGGATGAGACACTGGCGGTTCAGTTCCTGCTCCCCTCCAGGGATGGATCCATGGAATAACCTGTGCCAGGGCTCCCCACCCTCACACGTGTTGCTGTGCAGGGAACACTTAACAACTGTCCTTTGTTTGATTTTAAGTGAAGCTGCCAAGGGTTTAGAAGGGAAAAGTTCAAACAACTCCCAGAATTCCAGCAAAGATTTGCCATTCAGGTGAAAATTCCTGCTGTCTGTTCCAAGGAAAATTCTACCCGTGGATCCCAGGGCTACTTTTAAACAATGAAAAACGTCATAAAATCAATGTATGGGGGTATAATTAAACTGGAGCCTCGGGCAAGTGTTGAGACACAGGGAGGACCTTGGCAGCTGCCAGGTTTAACTTTCTGTGTGAGCACGTGGCCAAGAACCACACCTGTCCCGGAGGGAACATCCAACTCAGCTGTAAGGGTTACAAAACATGTTCATCCATCATGGCATGACTTTCTGTCATCACACTTCCTCCTGCTCGAGGGACCTGGGCACCTTCCAAGCTCCGGTGCTGGAAGGAAACAACCCCTGCCACGTTTCACTGCAGAGGCTGAATGGTGAAAACCCCAAAAGTGATGGAAAAAAACCACAGGAGAGCTCTGGGTTTGGTGCACGGTGGTTTAATGGGGGAGCAAGAAGCAAAACATGTTACTGGGAATGAAAAACAAAGCGAAAATCTTGAAGGCTGCAGGCGAAGAATTGCTCCAGGGCTCTGCCTTCCATGTGCAGTATTCCTGCTTTTCCATGGCTTGGGAAGACTTCCACGATCTCATCCTGCTTTCAAACAGCCACAGGTGGTTGATACGATGGTTTTGAGGTCGTTGTTATCAGGAGGTGGAAAGAACAGCCCGAAAACTAAACTAAACCATTATCTTGGGAACTGCACGGAGCTGTGGAAGGGACGGTGCTCCAGGTGGGCACCGCCAGGACGGGGCTTGGGGAGGCTCATCTTCCTCCTTGGTGGGGGGCTGCTCCTCATTCCTTGCACATTTAACTCGGGCTGCAGCTCCCAGAGCATCAGTGAGCCCTGGAGCCAGAGCAGAACATGGAGCCAGAGCAGAACATGGATCTAAAGCATCAGCGAGCCCTGGAGCCAGAGCAGAACATGGAGCCAGAGCAGAACATGGAGCCAGAGCAGAACATGGAGCAGAGCAGAACATGGATCTAAAGCATCAGCGAGCCCTGGAGCCAGAGCAGAACGTGGATCCAGAGCAGAACATGGATCCAGAGCACCAGTGAGCCCTGGATCCAGGGCAGAACATGGATCCAGAGCACCGGTGAGCCCTGGATCCAGGGCAGAACGTGCCCTCCCATCACCCGAAAAGGCTCCTGCAGTTGTCGGAGCCGCAGGGCCCCAGAACGCTCGAGGATTTCCAGGGGTTCCCGGTGCTGGTGGGGCCCACAAACCCCTCCTGGGGGCAGGAGGTGATGGTGGGAGGTGGGAAGTGTATGAGCACAGGGGGTGGGTAAACCACAACCGTGGAGCCCCCAGGGGAGGAGAGCCGGGGCTCACCCCTGGTGCTGGCGATGTGCCTGCGGGATTCGCTGGGAAAGGAAGAGATGGAGATGATGCTCTTCCTGGAGGAGGACATTTCTGGGAGTGGAGATCGGCCTGGAACACACAACCCAGCTCAGACAGCAGGATCCTGCAGACTGGGCTTGGGAGAGAAAGCGAAACACGGCAAAAAGATCAGAGGGAGGCTCAAAGTTTCAGTTTTGTTTCAGCAGCCACGTCCCTTTTCCCGTCTGCTCGTGCCCTTCTCTCCCCTGGAACAGTTTCTGTTTTGGCTCCTAATTATGGAGCCAATTTGAAACATCCTTAGCAGTAAAATAACGTGTCTTTGCACTCAAGTTATCCCCCTGTCCTTTATTGTTTCTCCTTCCCACCATTCCTTTTTGATTCTGACTTCACCTGCCAATTCATTTTATAACTGACTGCAGAAAAGAACAGAAACACTGGGGTCTATTTCAGAAAGAACTAGAAAAGAACAGAATCACTGGTCTGCAGGTATTTAGTACCATCCTGTGCTGGTTTTGCACCACTTGTACTCGTTCCAAGAGTCGGAGGCAGCTCATTATTCCAGCTTTAAGGAAGGGGTGGCTGAGGCTGAGGAGGGAATGTGTTGCCTGGAGGTATTGGGAGAGGTGACAGGAGGCAGAATTCAGACCAGCCTGGTGGTTCCTGACCCTGTTACTCCTCAGTCTGTCCAGCACCACATTTGGCACCAGGACTCCCCTCTGTTAGGGAATTCCAGAGCCAGAAGGTCCCCCCTGAGCCTCCTTTCCTCTGGGATGAGCCCCCCCAGCTCCCTCAGGAGTTCTCCAGCCCCTTCTCCTGCTGCTCCAGCCCCTTCCCCAGCTCCCTTCCCTTCTCTGGACACTCTCCAGCCCCTCCACATGAATTGAGTGGCCCAGCCCTGGAGGCAGCCCTGGATGTTCCCTCCCCAGTGCCCAGCACAGCAGGACAGCCCTGCCCTGCTCCTGTGGCTGCACTGTTTTAAATCCCAGCAAAGTTCAGACCCTGCAGAGTTCCAGTAGCCCAGAGGCAGAAGCAGGTCCAGACTTACCCTTCGGAGCACGGAGCGAGGCAGCAGAAATGGGTGCAGAATGGGGTAGAACAGCCCAGAACTGGGAGCTTTTATGCCTCTCCCTAAGCAGTCAGGAGGAAATGAATCATTCGTATCTGACGCCCTCAAGCACCAAAAACCAGAACTTCCTTCCAGCTGCACTGCCCCGAGCAATGTGCTTATTCTGCTCAGCAACAGGGATTTTTACATCTGTGTCATTACTCAGGAAAAGTAAGGGAGAGTTTTTTTGCCTTTTTTTTTTGCCTTTTCCTACCTCTCTGGCTGTCTTACCGGGCAAAGACTGCTCAGAAGTTTATCCATGAGCACAAAATGCTGATATGCCTGAGACACTGCCCCACTTTTCCCATGTCCTGCTGCAGTAAAGGGTCTTTGAGCAATTCATCCCATCCTTCCCCCACACATTAATTCCCATGCCTCTGGTCTGAGGGAAGGGGGGAGACACCTTCATGTCCAGCCTGACATGAAAACACCTTCCCACTCGGTTTGGAAACAGGAATTGTTTGTTCCCATCCTCCTGGGCGAGAAACAAACACAAAGCAGGAGTCCAAATTTGAGCTTTAAAAGCACAGATGGAACACCCAGCCCTGGAATGGGGGAAGGAGCCTCAAATACGAGGAATCCACGTCCCCCTTCCCTTGTTTGGGGTTCTGTGGGACCGTGGCTGGAGCTCTCTGGGCTCCTGAGCCACGGACACCTCGTGGGTCGGGGTGACACAGGCTGGGGAGGGAAGTTGTGCATCACCCCTGGGAACCTGGGGCTGGAATGTCAGTGCAGGCTCAGCTGCTGCAGCAGATTTAGCCCTCAGATCCAGTTTCCTCCCCAGTTATTCACTGGTAAAACTCCTCCCCATTGTCTCCCCATTTTCCATCCCCAAGCTGACATTATTTCCAAATGCCTTTTTTTTTTTTTAGCCTCAAGGAGACGAGTTCTTCCCTTCCAAATCCCTCCTTTTCTGTGGAATTAAGGGTTGAATGGCTTGCTTTGAGTGACCCTGAGACGTCTGTTCTAAAATGTTCATTTAATCCCAGTTTTCCTTTGGCACTTGGTGACTGTGATCCATAATCCAGTGCAGTGCTGTGCAGGTGACCCTCGTGAGGAAGCTGGGGAAGCCTCTTTCCTGGGGCTACCTCAGGAGTTCCCCGAGTGGTGTTTCCCAGCAGAGACACCCTTGGAAGCTGCTGACAGCAGAGGATTCACATTTACAAGAAACAGGAACAGAAATATAGGGAAGAAGATGTTGTGGAGCCCCAGACCACAGGGTTTGCTCCTCCTGCCCCAGCCATGCCTGGTGTCACTGGCTCTGGGAGCAGGTGAAGACACAACCCCACAGATACCTCCATGAATCACCCAGGCCTTGGAAATGCATCCCTGCCCTTCCCTTCCCACCCTCTTCTCCTAAAAAGGAGATTAACACTTGTATCGATGGCACTGGGCACTC
>NW_021938915.1:365873-370279 GCF_001715985.3 Manacus vitellinus
GAACATTCCAGGCTTGGGGAAGGGTGGCTAAGCTGGAAAAGGACCTGGGGGTGCTGGTCAAGAGCACCTCAACAGGAGCTCAGGTGTGTCCAGGTGGGCAAGAGGGCCAATGGCACCTGGTTGGTGCCAAAATGAGTGTGGCTTAACAAGGACAAGTGTTGGGTTCTGTCACAACAACCTCATGCAGTAGGCTTGGGGAAGGGTGGCTAAGCTGGAAAAGGACCTAGGGGTGCTGGTCAAGAGCACCTCAACAGGAGCTCAGGGTTGTCCAGGTGGGCAAGAGGGCCAATGAGTGTGGGCACAGCACCAGGGCAGGGACTGTTCCTCTGTGTGGGCACCTCCAGGGCTGCTTCCACCCTCAAGCTGTGCCAGGGGAGGTTCAGGTTGGAAGGTTTTCTGCCTCCAGTGGTTTTCCAGCAGTGAAAAACGGTGCAGCACAAGAACTAGGACTAGAACCTGGACTAAAGCAGGACTAGAACCTGGCAAAGCTCATTGCTGAGCAGAGGGCTGAGAGGGAGCGTGGGTTTGCTCAGTTGGGGTCCTCATTCCTCTCTCACTTCAGGGTTAAATACAGTGGAAACACCAACCCTGTGCCCAGGAGAGTCCCTCAGTTGTGTTGTTTCCCCAAAGCAGGCAGAGAGCAAAGCCAGAACACTCAGATTGTGATGCAGCCTGATTTATTAATGGGTGACAAAGGGGGGAAAGGTCACAAAAGCAAAAGGTGACTGTACAGAAAATGAGGCTTTGAGGCTTTTACACAGTTGGCCTCTGGTTTCAGGAAGCTTCATTCCAGGCAGTGTGTTCTTTCCTTCTCCTCCAAGTGTCAGCTTCCCCCTGCAGTCCAGTTCTCATCACTCCTGGTGGACACCAAGAGCAGCTTCGAGTGGGAGAAATCACAGGGCACAAACTTTTCCCTTTTGCTCCCTGGATGATGATATTAGTTGGGATGTGGGAGGAATATGGATCCATTTGAAATTTGGACCGTGAGAGGAACAGAACACCACATTCAGAGCTAAGGCAGGAGGCACAGGAGTGGGTACAAGCACAAACATAATCAAGGGGCAGCAGGAATCAGCCTTTTCATGGCAGGGTTTTAAAAAGCCATTTCACTCTTGAGACTGGATCTTGCATTCAGCACTCTGGCTGCTGCTCTTGGAGAAAGAGAACTCCTGCTGGCTCTGGGAGGGCTCCCACCTCCTGAACCTGTACCCACCGACCCTGGGGGAGCAATAGGGGGACGAGAACTCCCTTCCCTGGGACACCCCGGAACAAAAGGAGCCTCTGGAGCCGTAAAACCCCCCAGAGCCCAGGGAGGCCCCCAGGGCAGCTGGTGCTGAGGATCCCACCACGCTCTCCTGGGGGCAGGAGCTCAGGATGGGCCCAGGGAAGGTGATGACCACGGGAGGGGGGTAAATCACGGCCCGGGAGTCCCCGCAGGAGGTGACACAGGGCTCGTTCCAGGCGTCGGCCACGGGCTGGGGACAGGACACCCAGCAGGGAGAGGAGCTGCAGATCTGCCTGGAGGAGGACATGGTGCTGCTCTGGAGGTGGCTCTGAAACACAGGAACACAGGGCTTGGAGTCACAGAGTGTTCTGAGCTGAGAGGAACCCACGAGGATCACCCGGGTCCAACCCTGGCCCTGCACAGACACCCCACAGTCCCACCAGGGGTTCCCCCTCAGGAGGAACCTGCAGACCCCAAGGAGGAACCTGCAGACCCCAAGGAGGAACCTGCAGACCTCAAGGAGGAGCCTGCAGACCCCAAGGAGGGCTCCCCTGGGGCTCCTCCATGGTCATTTTAAAGCAGCCCAGTGGCAGGACAGGACTGATGGAACTTTGGGAATTCAGTGGAAGGAGGGGGTTTGTAGAACCCCCTTTCACAGGAGCTTCAAACTGAGCTTCACCTGCCACCAGAGCCCAGACTGGGCTGCAGCTCATTTCTGTGCCAGCCAGGACTGGGCTGCAGCTCATTTCTGTCCCAGCCTTAGGAGCTCAGGGCTGTGAATCCTTGAAGGACTCAGCAAGGAGTGCAGGATTCCCCCAGGGAGCTGGAGGATCCCAGCCCTGAGCTCTCTGCAGGCTCAGCAGAGGTGCTGGAACAGCCCCTCAGCCCCCCAGCAGAATTCCACGTAGGGTTCAGTTAATCAGCATTAAAAGGCTGTATAAAAAAGGTGCAAAGAATGAAAACCTTACCTGAGTCCCCGAGGAGGAGTGAGGAGAAGCTGTTGGGAGGGTGTGAGTGGCCCAGGATTTTATACCCCTGCTGGGAGGGTCTGGGGTGTCTGAGCCACCCCCTGCACGTGATGCTGGAGCAGGTTCCGAGCAGCAGTGATGACACACAGCCTCTCACAGCTCAGAATCACCAGTTATTGGGCAATCCCAGCTTTCCAGCACACCTGGACACGTCACCCCGTTACATCTCCAGCCACAGCAGGTTCCAGCCTCTCCAAACCCAGCCCTGGGATTTCTCCTCTGCGGGAACGAGGGGCAGCTCAACAAAACCAAAACCAGCTGGTTAAAAACTGCACTGCAGTTTGTATCTTTTATGGTTTAGGATTGACTCACAGGGGGGGAAAAGGAATCAATACACAGTTCTCAGCTTTCCCTGGAATCCACACAGAGAGGGGGAAACTCCAGCTTTTTTTGTTGCCTTTGCCCTTTTTAGAGGATTTTCCAGGGCAAGACCTTGAGTGGCAGTGACCTGATGGCACCAGGGTTTGATTCCTTGATCAATACAACAATCAACCCCATCGATGGGGGACATTAAAGGATTCAGGCCCTTAATTACAGCAATAAATTCCACTGTGGAATCCTGGACCAGGAAACCTGGTGCCTAATTCTCCTTAAGGTGGAGAAGGATGTGAAAGAATCACAAAAGGAAAGGGGTTTGATTCATTCCCACCCAAAAGCAGCCCAGGGAGTGGGTGGGTGCCAGGAAGGACCTGGTGAACCCTGAGCTGGGCTGTTGTGTCACCCACGAGGAAATGGGAACACCAGAGTCAGCAGGAGCAGTCAGAGAACTCCTGCACGTCCAGGAGAGCTGAATGGGCAACAAAAACCTGGGGGTGAAGCAGAAAATCCTCCTGAGCAAGGAAGGGCTTCCCAGGGGCTGTCTGGGACCGTCTGGGGTCCAGGGGGGGGAAAGGAAAGCTCAGAGAGGCAGAGGTGGGATGTTTGACTCCCCAGGGCTGCCACAGCTCCCCTTGCAGAGGGATGAACACGGAAAATCGGATTAAAATGGGCATCTGGGAGCTGCTTCTCCAGAGGTTTCATGGGAAAATGGTCCAGGATTACACAGTGGGAAAGGTTATTTCCTCCTTCCAGGTGTCAGGGGGGCTCAGCCACGCTGAGGGAACCTCTCCCAAGTGTCCCTGTGCTCTGCTGAGCTGTGGTTTGGGGCTGGCAGGAGGAACCCAGAGATCCCTCAGCAAGGAACAGAGAGGCAGAAATCCCCCCTGCCCTGCTGATTTGTCTCGTTCCCAGAGTGTTTGTCCCTTTTGCAGCTTTCACCAAAATATTTGAAGGGAAAACGGGGTCGAAAAACAAACGAAAGAACAAAACCAAACAAAGAAAAAGGAGAAGGAAACAAAACCAGAAAACGAACCAAACAAAAAAGAGAATGAAACAAAAACAGAGGCAGGAGGAGGCAGGAGGGGTGGGAGGTGCAGCTGCTGGGATTTTGAGGGGTTTGCTTTGCTCTTTTCTTACTTCTGGCTCTGTCCTGAGGGAGTTTCTTGCTCCCCTCAGTGACCCTTGTGGGTTTGATGGTGACAGGTCACCTTGGCTGCATCAGCAGCTTCTCCCTGCCCTTCTCTGGGCAACCTGTGCCAGGCCCTCCCCACCCTCCCAGGGGAGAATTTCATCCACAAACTCAAGTAAATCATATATTGTTAAAGTATAAAGTGTATAAAATTAAAAGTGTAGATGCATGAAGCGTATAAAAGTAAAGTTTGAAGTGTATGAAGTTTTATATAAAAAATACTTGTGCGATGTCCATGGCTGTGAAACATTCGGGATTTTTATCAAGGTCTGGGATTTCTTTTTATCACCTTTATTAATGCAAGAGACGAGCACCTGGGGGTTATTTTGGCATCAGTAGATTCAGAAAGCACACAAATAAAAGCAGAAAACGTTCCACTGTGATGCAGAAAGGCTTTTATTGGCAAATGGGGTCTATCAGACAACAGCAGCACTGCAGGGAACAAGAGAGAGGAATGAAGTTAAATTCACACAAAGTGATTTGTCCAAAGTCTCTCCCCACATTCCTGTAGCCCCTTCGGGTCCTGCAAGGCCACAGTCAGGTCACCCCACAGCTGAACAATCCCAATTTTCCCAGCCTTTGCTGCCAGCAGAGCTGCTCCATCCCTCTGCTCAGCCCCTCTGGAGTGGCTCCAGCAGCTCCAGGT
>NW_021938915.1:371149-374011 GCF_001715985.3 Manacus vitellinus
AAAAATATTTAAATTTATCCTTTATATATAAATACTTTTCTATTGAAACATAAAAGCATTTTTTTCTCCCCAGCAGGTCAAACCCTGCTCTTTTCAAGCCTGTAACACCCACGGGAAGTGGGGAATCACTGCTGGTGATTTCTAGCAGAGAGGATTAAGACAGAGGCACAACTGATTTGCCAACCATGCCCTGGCAGTGAAATGAGCCTCTGGGAGGAGATCCCGGGCATGGCTTGTACTCGTGTCATTATTTGTAATTATAATCCCATTATCTCCTGGCTCATGGAAACGGGGCTGGTGCCCTGATACCACGAGAACAGGGAGCTCCAGGTCAGGCCTGGCAGGAGCCAGGGATGAAACCAGCTGGGGTTGGGGTGGGCAGGGGAAGGATCCTCAGCCCCATGGGATGGGGAAGGGAAGGATCCTCAGCCCCACAGGATGGATCCTCAGCCCCATGGGATGGGATGGACAAGGGAAGGATCCTCAGCCCCACGGAATGGGGAAGGGGAAGGGAAGGATCCTCAGCCCCATGGGATGGCAAAGGAAGGATCCTCAGCCCCACGGGACTGGGTTGTCCTCACCCCAAGGCAGGACAAGGAGGGCACCCAAAGCCTCTCCCCAAATTCCTGGGTGCTGGAAATCTGCTCCAGACCCCTGGAGCTCCCCCTGGCCCTGGGTCTGCCCTCCGGGGCATTGTTGGGTTTCCAGGTTGGATTTTTCCCTGAAGGGAAAGGAAGGGCCCAAACTCTTGTTTCCAAAGTGGTTGAGGAGCAGCACCAGGCAGTGTCTGTGTTTACAAGAAAGGCCAGTGGAGACAGAGCCTTTCCATCCCACCTGGAGAAGCCACAGGAATGCAGATTGCAGGGCAGGGATGGGGCTCCCTCCGTGCCTGCTGCTGCCAGGAGGAACCAGCACGTGGAATCTGGTTCAGCTCTGCAGTTCAGAAACACTCTGAGTAACATTTCTGAGTTTAAAGTCCTTTAAGATCATCAAATTCAGGTGCAGGAGGACCCAGCATTTGCCCCCTCACTTTGCTGTGTGCTCTGTTGCACTGGGTGAGGAGCTGGATGCAATTCCTCAGTTGTAAAGGTATTTAATGTGAAATCCTGTGTGTGACCAGAGAAAGGTATTTAATGTGGAATCCTGTGTGTGACAGAGCAGGGGCCGCTGTGATGCCTCAGAACAAAGTGGAACATTTTGGGGTTTTGGTGCTTTGGAGCTCAGACAAGTGGAAGGAGGAAGTTCAATTTTGTGCTGAGTAGGAAGAAACTGCTGAGGGTGAATCCCGACCTTGTCCTGAGATGAAAGATTCCCGTGGGCTGGGATCCCACCCAGCTCCTCTTGCCCAAGAGCAAACAACGTGCCCAGATCCCTCCACCCGCTGTCGTGGCAAGGGCAGGGAGGTTTGGGGTGGAAGGAGGGAGGGCTGAATGCCCAAAGGGTGGCTCAGACCCTGGGCAATGGTATAAAAGTGCTCAGAGCACAGAGCTCCTCAATCCACTCAGTCCACTCCTCTGAGCTTCTCCTTGCTGGTCAACTTGGTAAGTCTGACTTAAAATCTGACTTTAATGTGGATTCATGGAATGGTTTGGGTTGGAAGGGACCTTAAAGATGGAGATTTCTGGAATGATAGAATGGTTGTTTTAATGTGCTCCTGTCTGAGCACTTCCTGTGGCTTTGCCTATTGTTGGTGGAGTGTTTCTTTTCATTCAAATCAAAGGGTTCTGGTGCTTCTTTTGTGCTGGCAGGGTTTGGAGGGAATGGGATTTCTAGGGGAAGCATCAGACTTCAAGAAATGATAAACTCATGGAATGGTTTGGGTTGGAAGGGACCTTAAATCCCATCCCATTCCACCCCCTGCCATGGGCAGGGACACCTTCCACTATCCCAGGTTGTTCCCAGCCCTGTCCAACCTGGCCTTGGACACTTGCAGGGATCCAGGGACATCCCTGGAATAACCTGTGCCAGGGTCTCCCCACCCTGCCAGGCAGGAATTTCTTTCCAATCTGTCCCAGCTGAGTCCAGGGCAGGGCTGGGAAGTGGCTGATCCCCGAGGTCCTTCCAGCCCCAGCCTGCTGGGATCCCAAGGGGAACCTGGGGAACGTTGCCCGGTGTGACTGACGAGGCTCCCTTTGTCCCCCCGTGTGTTGCAGCCTCTCTCCAGCCCAGGATGTCCTTCTGCAGCCAGCTGAGCTCCCGCTGCTCCCTGCCCTGCCCGCTGACGTGTCCCCAGCCCGTGGCCGACGCCTGGAGCCAGCCCTGTGTCACCTCGTGCGGGGACTCGCGGGCCGTGCTCTACCCCCCTCCCGTGTCCATCGTCTTCCCGGGCCCCATCCTGAGCTCCTGCCCCCAGGAGAGCGTGGTGGGCACCTCCCTGCCCGTGGGGCCGGCGGGTTCCTTCGGCTGGGGGAGCTCTGGGGGTGCTCAGAGCTCCTGGGGATCCGGCGCTTCCCTGTCCGGCCGATATTCCTACCCCTGCTATTCCCGCTATTCCTCCTACCGTGCCGGGAGCTGCAGGCCCTGCTGAGGGACCTGGATTCCTGAGGATCAGCAGGACTCGGCCCCAGCAAACCCTCCCAGCCCCTCCTGTGCTCTCGGGATGAAGTTCTGCTGTTGTTAAATCCTTTCCCTCCCTCCATTAAAGTCGATGTTGCAGCACAGCCTTTGTTCCCTGCTTTCCTTTCCTCCTCACCTGGAAACTCTTGGCCAGTGGTGCCCAAGTGATGCCCCAGCTGAGGGTCAGGCCCGTTGGGGGGTCCATCCCAAGGTGTCCTGGCTCCAGGGGGTGCTGCCCATTTACCCTCGAGATGGGGATGGCCCTGAAACCTTCTGTGAGATTTGTGGTGGAAGGGGGGGATGAGG
>NW_021938915.1:375536-382234 GCF_001715985.3 Manacus vitellinus
TCTCCGCAGTAGGACATGGCTCTGGGGACGGCAGGAGAGGCTTTGGGTCCGGGGATCGGTCTAAAGGACAGGGAGGAGATCAAAATAACACCCAGCACACCTTGGAGCTGCTGCCCAGCTCCCTCCAGCGAATCCGGCTGAATAACCATCCTAAAAACAAATTTACAGCATCGAAGCGCTTCCGTAGCGAGGCGGGACGAGCAGAGGAGAGAATTTAAAGCCCCGCGCGCTCGAGGAAAAGTCTCTGAATCACTTAGGGGTCCCTAAGTCTGAGATCAGCTCCCCAAATCCACACCTCTCAAACCCCGCAGCAGAGACCCGTTTGTCGCTTGGCAGAGGAACAAAGCTCAGCGCTGAAAAATGAAGATTTAACAGTCAAAAGAGTAAGCCCGGACTTACCTGATCCGCCGAAGAGGGAAAGTTCGGAGATGGAGGTTAAACAGCCTTGAGCTGCGAGTGCTTTTATACAATCCCTGCAAGTGCCCGGAGGGTAAAGGGCCTATTTGTAGGCGATTGTCTCATTTACTTGCAAATCGGATGTTGTGCCTTGGCTCGCTCCTCGCCCGCCGTAATTACCTCTGGAGGGGGGTTGTTCTGCCCCCAAAGGCGATATCCATCGGACGGGTGGTTTGGGCTTCCCCTTGATCACCGGTTGCAGCGACAACGCGGAATCACAAAATCATCTGGGCAGGAAAAGACCTCCCAGGTCATCGAGTCCCACCTTTGGACTCAGCCCCAGCAGAGCTGCGGGGGCCGCGTTAAAAACCCACCCAGGGCAGGTTTAGGGCAGAAATTAGGAGGGAATCCTTCCCTGGGGGAGGAGGGAGGCCCTGGCACAGGTTATTCCAGGGATGCCCCGGCCCTGGAAGTGTCCAAAGCCGGGTTGGAGCAGCCTGGGGGTGGAACGGGATGAGCTTTAAGGTGCTTGGAGCAGCCTGGGGGTGGAACGGGATGAGCTTTAAGGTGCTTGGAGCAGCCCGGGGGTGGAAGGGGACGAGCTTTAAGGCCCCATTCCCTGTTCCCGGGGAACGGCGGTCACGGAGCTCCGGGGGCAGGTCCCTTCTCCAGACACGAACTGTCCCCGTGTTCTCCTCCCGCCCCCCCATTCCTTGGAGATCCATCCCCGCGGGGGCTGCAAAGGTCCCCTCTGACCCTCCCGAGCGGGATAATCCCAGCTCTGACAAATACACCTCCTGCCCTCCGCCTCTGGATGGGGCAGGAGGAAGGAGAATTCCTCTGGGATGGGCAGAACCAGCCCCTGCTGCAACTCCTGCCTCCCTCTGCCCGGTCCCGCCCTGCGCGGCTCCAGCCCTGTACTTTAGGCACGGATTAATTCTGGGGGATGGTTATGAGGGAGCTCCAGGCAACACTTACCTTGTTGTTGTTTTAATTTTTTTTTTTTTTTTTTGCCGCAGAATCAAAGCGCCTCCGTGTGATTAACGTGTTGTAGCTACAGAGCTCGGCTGTAATAACATTAATTACATGTTGTTGCACTTTTGGGTTCTTGATAATGAGTAATAGTTTCACTTCAAAACTTAATCTCCTCGTCCTCCTGGGCAGACACTTCGTGGCTCTGCAGGTCACGGTTGTTTTCTTTGACACAGAAGGCAATTTATTTCCTTTGCTGCACTACAATCAAAGTGTTAAATTCACAGACCTTCTGGTCTTTGTATGGTGTAAATCTGCTCTATCAATTGAAAAATACATAAGAAGATTTCCCTGCATAAAATCTGAGCTTAAGCTGCTAAAAAAAAAAAAAAAAAAAAATTGAAACCAGCCTTGTAGTGGGATAAATTCAGATGCTCTCATTAAACATACACAGCACAAATTCCACAAGCCTTCCTTCTCCAGGGATAGTTTTACTTGTCATTGTGTGAAGAATTTTTGATTCCCCGTGGAAATTGGGAGCCCAGGGATTTATTTACTCTCCAGCTCTGCTTCCAGCTGGAGGATCTGGGGATCAACACGTCGAGCAAGGCATTTAACCCCAAAGTTTTCAAAATCTAAATTGCCCATTTTCTTTGAAAAGCAACGTCGTGTCTCTGGACAGGCTCCAGCACCTCGAGGTCTTCTGAGGGGAGGGAGAGTTGAGTCTCTGGAAGCCCCAAAACAGGCAGCAAACCATAAATCAGTAAAAATAAAGTCCAGGAGGGAGAGAATCCCTTCCACTCTTTGCCACAGTTGAGGCTCCTCTGAGGAATCAGCAGCAGATTTGGGATTAACAATTATGGACTCATTATCTCATTACACAGCCTGTAAATTCCTGTTGGAAGCTCCAGTTGTGTTGGACACCCTGAAGGAGCAGATTCTGCACCAACACGGGCCAGGAGACATTTCCTGAGGGCTTTTCCTTACAAATAACAGCGTGTGGGGTGGCAGGAGGCAGGTTTACAGAACCCCTATAAATGCAACCATCCCAGTTACATTTAACAATTAAGAGGTGCAAGAGCAGCAGAGCTGTTGGGAAACAAAGCTCCTGCTAATCCTGATTTTAGCGGTGCCTTTGTCAACGTTCACCTCCCAGCCTTTCCTCCTCTGGGCAGTGCTTTGGTCTCTGGAGCTTCTGAATCGAGGGGGGAAACAAATGAATAATTTATGGCAGGAAAATGCAACTTCAGGGAGGAGTTTCCAGCAGCTTCGAGGGTGGTTTGCTGGCTGCTGCCAGGGGGAACTGGTGTTATAATGGGGACAATTGTGTTGTTCCTCCAAGCCAGCTCCCCATCCCTGAGCACCTTGGGAAGGGCAGGATGGACCAGCTGGGGAGGGTTTGGGCCCTGGAGCTGAGAAACCAGCTCAGAGACTTTGGGTTTAACTCAGGAACCACCAACTCTAAAGCTTTCAGAGCTTTCAGGGCTTCCAGTCACAACCTCCTTGGGGAAACAGCACCAGTGGGACCTTTGGGGGGGGGATTGGTCACCCCTGGGGTGTCTCCCAGCAGGATTGGGAGGTGACAACTCCCAGAGCTCCCACTCACAATCTCCTTGGGGAAACATCACCAGTGGAACCTTTGGGGGGGATTGGTCACCCCTGGGGTGTCTCCCAGCAGGATTGGGAGGTGCCAACCTGCCCATCTGCAGCCACAGGGGCAGCATCTCCTGCCAGGCCCCTTCTGAGCCAGCCCCAGGCTCTGCCAGGCTCTGCCAGGGTCTGAGGGGCTAAAGGGAAGCTGGAGAGGGATGTTCATCGGGAATTGGGGTGATGGGGCAAGGGGGGGGTTCACACTGACAGAGGGGAAATTCAGGTTAAATACTGGGAAGGAATCCTTCCTTGTGAGGTGGGGAGGCCCTGGAATGGCTTTCCCAGAGCAGCTGTGGCTGCCCCAGCCCTGGAAGTGTCCAAGGCCAGGTTGGACTTGGAACAACCTGGGATAGAGGGAGGTGCCCCTGCCCAGGGCAGGAGTGGGACTGGATGAGCTTTGAGGTCCCTTCCAACCCAAACCATTCTTGGATTCTCTCTGCTCTTCATGCAAAACAAAGCCTTTTGGTTCATTAGCAGGTCTGACTGACTCCAGGTTTGGCAACTGGAATATTTGGAGCATTGGCAGGGCTGATTCATGTGCAGAGATTAAATCTGGCTGAGGGACGGGGCCCTGGGAGTGCTGGAACATTCCTGAACCGCTTGGAAAATGTGCAGATAAATATTTACACTTGTCAATCTTTTTAATGCACTCATGGTATTAATTTTTTGGATCAAGCTGTAGCTGTTCTAAAGAAAAAACATAGGAACAGGTCCCCCTGCTTTGCTCGGGGCCAGGTGACCCTGAGAGGAGTGACAGGAAGGTCACCTCTGCACTGACCTCATGTGGAGCCCCAAACAGACCCACAGGGCCCAGACTTTCCAAGGATTTAATATTGAATAAGCTCTTTAGGTTTGTCACTCCCTGAGTGTCCCTCAGCTGTAAATATGAATTGATTCTCCTCCCAATAATCCCCTTTTCTTTCCTTCTCTGCTTTTTTTTTCTTCCTGCCAGACCAGAACTGTGTTACTGGATTTATCTCAGGGCAGCCAAACCTCAGAACTCCTCTGTGGAGTTTAGGAAACACCAGAATTTGTGTCAGATATTTCAAAAGATACCGAAGCTGAGTCTAACCCAGGCTCCCCCCTGGCAGCAAATCCATCCTCTTTAGGGCAGCAATTACCTTTTCTGTGGAAAGGGACGTGATAACCACCCACTTTGCATAAAATATCAGCGATGGCCCAAAGTGATGCCAAGGAGAAGAGCTGGGGAAGTGGCTGGAGCTGCCTTGGGCTGTAAACAGAGACAGAGGTGAAGGGGAGGGACGGGCTGGGGCTGATCCAGGGGCTGATCTCGGGGAACAGGAGCTGAGGAGGACTCTGCAGAGGTTGTGGCTGCACAGCCAGGGGCTCTCCTGGGCGGGTGGTTGGCAGGGAGGGCTCCAAACACCGACCCAGGGCACTCCAGGGCTGGTCCGTGGGGACCCAGGCTGGGAGAACGTGCCTGGGCTTGCCTGGAATATGACCTTAAACCAGCCTGGAGCATGGCCCTAAAGCAGCCTGGAATATGGCCCTAAAGCAGCCTGGAGCATGGATCTAGACCAGCCTAGAGCCCTAGGCCAGCGTGGAACATGGATCTAGACCAGCTTGGAACATGGCCCTAAAGCAGCCTGGAGCATGACCCTAAAGCAGCCTGGAGCATGGATCTAGACCAGCTTGGAGCATGGATCTAGACCAGCCTGGAGCCCTAGGCCAGCCTGGAGCATGGATCTAGACCAACCTGGAGCATGGCCCTAAACCAGCCTGGAGCATGGATCTAGACCAGCCTGGAACACAGATCTAGACCAGCCTGGAGCATGGATCTAGACCAGCCTGGAGCATGGCCCTAAACCAGCCTGGACCTGGAGCCCTAGGCCAGCCTGGAGCAGGACCCAGCCTCCCAGGCAGGTTTGGCAGTCCCTGCCAGGCCGGGGCTGAGTCAGCCTGAGCTGATTCCACAGGAGGGAGCAGCCCCAGCACAGAACTGGGTCGGCAGAGCAACATCCCAGCCTGGCAACTTGGGGCTTCACAGGGTTCTCAACAGAGGAATAAAGATTCTAATTTATTTTTAATATTGAAAAACCCCGTCCTGTTATAAAATGTGGTCACCTGAAGAGTGAACTTCTGGAATGACTGGGCTGAGGGGCCCAAATGTCTTTTTTGAGCCCCTCTTTTAAACTGAAGCTAATTAGAAACAGCTTTATGTCTTGATCATGGGCATGAAAGGCATCATAAAACAGAAGAAGAGCAACTTTATAGTGAAAATCATCATTTTACTAAAAAAAAAAAATAAATATCTCGAGAAGATATAGAAATAAACGTGTGTGAAATAATGACCTTTTTCTTCATCACTTATTACAGAGTCTTGGGGAGTGTAACCCAAATAATATACTATTAGCACTAAATTAACATCCCACGTTACAGGTGTAACACATCAGTGAGTGTCTGGGAAGCATCCTGGCTCCCTTTGTTCTCAGGAAGCCTTGGGATGTTTCTGGGTGGGTGTAATTGCAGGAATGACACGGAATTCCAGAGGCACCCAGGGAGCAAACATGTGCAGGGAGCAGGGAGCCATTAGGGAAGGATGGAATTAACACAACCTTGGGTATAAAAACACCACCTGGAACTGCTTGGCAGGAGCAGGACACGCCTGGTGTCCTGAGCAGCCCAAAGGGCTCCACTGCTGGCACCAGCTGGGAGATGCTGGAACTGGGGCTCTGCCCAGAACTGGGGCTCAGGTCCAGCCGTGACTGTCACCACGGGGAGGTGGAAAAGAGTCCTGTGCAAAAGCAGCTCAGAAGAGTTGGGATGCAGAAACAAGAGCAGCTTGTTCCTAGAGAAGAAAGTCTCCAAGCAGGGCTGGGTATGAGCCAGAACAGGACACTCTAAAACCAGACATTTTGCTGTGATTTGGAGGGTTTCACCCAGAAAAGGCAGGACCAGGTTCCCCTGGGAATCAGACCTTTCACTGCTTTCCTGGACCACATGACTGACATCCCCTTTTGGCAGAGAGCAGAACCAGCTCCTTAACTTTACCTGGGCACCAGGTGTTCAGTGTCTGGAGGAAGAGTCTCCCCTGTTGGTCTAAACAAGGCTGAGTGTGACCGAGAGAGACACCAAGGAGCAGAGGCAAAAGGAGATTCAGAAGGCCAATGGTTTGATGCAGGAGCATTTTAATGTGAATGCAAAGTGGAAGTGAACATTTGCAGAAAGGCTGATGCAGACTAGAAGGAGCAGTTTCTCTAGAGCCAAGAAAAGCCAAACCCAATCCCCAGTTCCTCCAGCGTGACCCGTTTCCTCGCGACGTTCCCTTCCCTCGCACTTGCCGAGTCCCCTTCAAATCCCTGCCACTCCAGACCAAATCCCTGCTGTTCAGACCAAATCCCTTCCTTCCCAAAACCCTGCTCAGCGCCAGACCGGGGAGGGGGAGTTAAAAGCACAGGCACAAGATGCAAAGCCAGGAGAATAAAAGAAATCTAAGCTAAAGCACTACGGGGAGTTGACGTGGGGTCCTGGTTTCCAGCGTCGCTTCCCTCTGGGGTGTCCTGTCGTGTCCTGTCGTGTCCTGTCGTGTCCTGTCGTGTCCTGCCGTGTCCTGTCGGTCCCATTCCGTGTTCCTTCGCTTCTTCCCTTGTTTCCTTGCCACGACTGTCGCCCTCAAGCTTTGACCTTCTTGCAGATGCCCCTCTGGCAGGGGTGCTTCC
>NW_021938915.1:383001-384668 GCF_001715985.3 Manacus vitellinus
TGACACAGGGCTCGGTGCAGGCGGCCGCCCGCGGGTCCGGGCACTGCCCGGGGCAGGGGCAGGGGCACGGACACGGCTCCACGCACGCGGATTTCTCACAGGACATCCTGGGGCTGCGCTGCCGACCTGCGGGGAAGGAACACACACGGGAGAACAAAGGGATGGACACCCGAGAGACAGGAGGGGGAGATAACGCGGTAACCACCCCGCTCTGCTCTGCTTTGCTCTCCTCCGGGACCTCCTGGAGCCCAAAATCCTCCCCGCAGGCACCAAAGCACCTCTGTGGGGTTGCACTGAGAGGAGAAACATCTGCCCTCTCCTCCGGGACCTCCCGGAGCCCAAAATCCTCCCCGCAGGCACCAAAGCACCTCTGTGGGGTTGCTCTGAGAGGGGAAACATCTGCCCTCTCCTCCGGGATTTGGAGGGGATGTCAGTGAATTTGGGGTCGCACAGCACTGAGGGTTCAGGAATGGGAAGCATGAAGCATTTCACTGGATTGAATTTGCACAGTCTGGGCTGAGCAGACAAAAGACAGAAAGAGGAATATCCTCTCTCCCTGTGAGGGAATGGACCCCAGAAGGGTATAAATAACTCTGGGTTTGCTGCAGTCACTTTGGAACAGGTGACTTTAACACAGAGATTTAGTATCGAGCTCACTCAGAAAATTAAACAAATAAACTTCTGCAGGATCACAGGGAAAAAGCTGAAACTCAGCAAAAACCCGGCAGCAGGTCCCTGAATTTAAGTTTCTGAGGGAGTAAAACCATTCACGAACCTGGGCTGAATTCTGCACCTTTTTCAGTCTTTTGAAATAAGTTGAAGGGTGGGGAGGTGATTTGGGAAATAAAATAAAACTACATTTCAAGTTGCCATTTAAATGTAACCAAATTCCAGCTCAAAGCACCACATGAAGGAGCCTCTTAATCTGTTGTTTGAGATTAAGTGAAATATTTTGGTTTCAGCCGAGATGATTATTTGTTTTCTGACTGCTGCATGTTGGAAAAGCCTGGGTGGGGCTGAGTCTGACTCAAGCAATTTCTGTTTTCTTTTTCTAGACACAATGTCAAAATATCCATCATTCCCTCAAACTTCTCCTGACCCTAAACCCTAATCCAGCCACTCTCTTCAGGTTCCACCCTCTAAACCTCCTGCAACAATTAATTCTGTGCTCTCGACTCGACCCTCAGCCGAGACCGACCCAGGGGAAAAGGAGGAGTGAAACCCAAACACAAAACACAAAGTTCCCAGTGGATAACACATTCCCACACAGCCCGGGCAGTGTTTTCATATCACCACTGCTTTGCATAAAGAGAATAAAACCACCCAAAGCAGCTTCCCAAGCTCGGATCCCAAAGGTGACTGCAACTGCCTCAGTATTTCTACAGCCCGTGCCAATATTTACACAACATCTCTGCCCAAAATCAGATAAAGATCAGGAGCCACAAGGTCAGAACCACCCCACCAGGTGGGGATTGCTGGCTGAGATATTTTAAGGCTATTTAAAGGCCATCTACATTAAATTTCCATAAAGCAGTGGAAATAGATGTTTTCGATACCATCTAGAATTCAAATGCAGTTTTACACCTCAATCTGAATGAATAATTAGCAAATGGCTCCTTCAGGAAAACAAGCTCCTGAGCACTGCACAGAACCACAGAACACGAAGC
>NW_021938915.1:387953-391895 GCF_001715985.3 Manacus vitellinus
CTTCCTCCTCCGTAGGAGCCCCCGAAGTTGCCCCCGGAGCCCCCGAAGTTGCCCCCGATGGGCTGGGGCAGCACGGTGCCCACCAGGCTCTCCTGGGGGCAGGAGCTCAGGATGGGCCCTGGGAAGGTGATGACCACGGGAGGGGGGTAGACCACGGCCCGGGAGTCCCCGCAGGAGGTGACACAGGGCTCGTTGCAGGCGTCCACGTAGGGCTCTGGGCAGGTCACCTGGCAGGGGGACGAGCAGCCGCTGCTCAGCAGAGCTCCTGAAGACATCTTGGGGTGCAGAGGAACCTGCAGCGGGACGGGAAGCACCAGCTCAGCACCCCAAAGGCCAGGGGGGAAAGCAAACCTGGCTCTGCTGTCCTTCTCCAGCAGGGAAACAAAGGGGAAAGGAGGGTTTGGAAAGGGTCAGGTTTGTCCCTCTGCTGCCTTTGCCCAAAGTTCCTGCTGCTCCAGCAGTGCTGGGAATCGGGGAGGGCAAAGCCAAGCTCCACGTGCCTTTGGAAGCAGCTCATCCTCGGGATCCTTTTGGATCACAGCACACACATGGTGGAGGTAAAGGAACAACATTGAACTGACCCAAGTGCCTGAGGAAACCCCGTCCCACAATTCATCAGCTGTGTCTAAAAATGCAGATATTTAACAGACTCTCAGTTTTAAAGGGCGTTTTCCCAAAGTTTTTGCTGCTCTGGCATTGCTGGGAAATCGTGGAGGGCAAAGCCAAGCTCCATGTGCCCTTGGAAGCAGCTCATCTTTGGGATTCTTTTGGATCAGAACATTCATTTACACCTGATGGGGGTAGTGGGCAATATTGAATTGACCCAGGTGAGGAGCATCTGCTGCTCCCAGGCTGTCCTGAAAACACCTTTTGGGATGGACACAAACCTGCAGCACAGCAAAGGGGTAAATTTAAATGTATTCACAGCTCTGAGCCTTCACAGCCAACACAGTGATCCAGTTTATGGTTTCCTGGCAGAAGGAATTATTGTCTTATAAATTATTGTGTTATAAATATGGTCTTATAAATATTATTGTCTTATAAATTGTCTCATAAATATTTATTTATAAGTAGATAAACATTCAAGGAGAGATCTTCACTCCAGCTTCGCTCCATTCTGAGTAAAAGCCCAGCTGTGAGTTGAGCTGTGACCTCCTCATCAAACAATCAGGATTTAATTGACACTTTCCCTCTGTGGTTTGGAAGAACACAGGCTCACATTTGAAGACCTGCATCTGCCAATGGTTGCTGTGACTGGCTGCAAGAACCTTCCCTGCCTAAGAGACAAAACCAAACTGGCACGAGAGGATCACAGAGTATCTGGGCTGGAAAAGACCTCCAAGACCACATTGCTGCTCACTGCTGAGCACTGACATGGAATTATTTCCCAAATTAAACACCAGTAACGACATCCCAATCAATATAAAGGAACACAAAGGCACAGAACTCACCAGGCTCACCGAGGACACCGAACTGGAGAGAGGAGCTGCTGTGGAACCTGGAGGGAACTCGGGGTTTTTATACCCTGCCAGGACCTGCCACACACTCGGGGACCCAGCACTTAACCAGGCACACGTTTTGCTGTATAAGCTCCTTCTAATTGTAATAATTGCTTTGATAGGTGGGAATGATTAGTAAATCAGCTCCATCATCCAAGGTGTGCAACACACCCTTTGTCTCACTTTAATCCTTAAATAGTTTTTGTATGAATTTTGGGACTGGGGCCATTCCCTGACCTCGTTTGACTCCCAGACTGAGCTCTGTTGGCTGGGGGGGGGGGGTAAAGGCACCAGGTTTTCCTTAAAAACACCAGTTGGGTTTGGTCAGGAGAAATATTTTCTCTCCTGTGGTAGAAATTGGAGTTCAGAATTGTGCAGGATTGGGAAAATGGCAAATTTCCTCTTTCTGTCTCCTGGGATGGGAAAGGTCATTTTTTCCCCCTGTTTAACACCCACCCAAGGAACTCCCCACAGGAGTGTTTAAACAAATTGATTCCTTGGATGTCCTTTGTCACCCAAGAAAGCACCAGGAAGCACCCTGTGAGAGCAAGGAGTGACTTTATTATCATAATTCTCCTTTTGCCACCTTTCAGGAGAGCTGCAGCATTCCAGCAGGACACACAGCTCTTGTCCTGGAGGCACCATCTGAGGAGAAACCCCAATAATTTTGGGTATGGAAAGGCTGCATGCAGAGTATGTAAAGGTGCTTTAATCTAAAACAAAATAAGAGAGTCTTAAGAGTGGCAAGGACTGGTTTTTTCAGGAAAACCACAGTGGTATTCCCGGATTTAGACCCCTTGTTTATTGGGAGGAAGAGACACAGAAGCACCAACAGGAGGAGAGACCTCTGAGCAGAGTGTCCTCTGTCAGTAACTGGGGGGCTTTTCCAGCCCCAGGGACCCTCTGATCACCCTGTGGTTCATTTTCCCTCCCTGTGTCTCATTTCCCCCCCTGTGATGTTGACCCTCGGTGTTTATGTAACACATCCCAGATCCCTGGTGTTCCCAGCCCCGCTCAGAAAGTGGAGCACGGGGGAGCTGCTGGGGCTGAGATCTTGCAACAGGACGTGGACAAGTCCTGTCAGGCACCAGTGACAGCTCTTGATTTGACAGCTTTGCTTGTCAGCAATTCCTCCCTGACTCCCCAATTAGTGTGAAACTCCCTGGTTTCCTACGGTGGGGTTGGGAAATCCCAGCTGACAGGAGGAACCCCAGGAACCAACCCTGCTCTTGGTTCTCCCATTCTGGTGGATGGCAGCACCTCATCGACCCCCCGAGGGTTCCCAAGCCGGGTTTGGGAGAGGGAAGGAGAAATTCAGTGTATTTATCAGATCAGTAAAACCCCCTCGTGCATCCCTGCCCATTCCAGCTCCAGCCCCAGCAGGGCCAGGGCCCCCATCAGCTGGGGGGGTCAGGGCAGGAGATCAAAGCTCAGATCAAAGCCGGGCTCGTAACGTGAGTGGGGACTCGTAATAATAAAGTCATCACGTCACTTAAAGAACAATTAGGCCAATTAAAGGAATAATGCACACGGCCAAACACGCTCGGGGAGCGCGTGGGCAGCTCTTGCACAAAGCGTGGCTGCCGGCTCAGGGGGTCTGAGCAGCTATAAAAGAGCTCTCAGGGCTCCCCAGGCCCATCAGAGACAGCTCCTCCTCTGCACTGCTCCAGACCCGGTGAGTTGGACCCTCTTGGCTTTCTGTATGAACCAGGAGCAGATTAATTCCTGTCTTTAGCTGAGGAATCCTCCTGCAGGGCCTGTGGTTGTCTCTTCCGTGCTTTAAAACTGAGAGTCTGTTAAATATCTGCATTTTTAGACACAGCTGATGAATTGTGGGACGGGGTTTCCTCAGGCACTTGGGTCAGTTCAATATTGTTCCTTTACCTCCACCATGTGTGTGTTGTGATCCAAAAGGATCCCGAGGATGAGCTGCTTCCAAAGGCACGTGGAGCTTGGCTTTGCCCTCCCCGATTCCCAGCACTGCTGGAGCAGCAGGAACTTTGGGCAAAGGCAGCAGAGGGACAAACCTGACCCTTTCCAAACCCTCCTTCCCCCTTTGTTTCCCTGCTGGAGAAGGACAGCAGAGCCAGGTTTGCTTTCCCCCCCCTGGCCTTTGGGGTGCTGAGCTGGTGCTTCCCGTCCCGCTGCAGGTTCCTCTGCACCCCAAGATGTCTTCAGGAGCTCTGCTGAGCAGCGGCTGCTCGTCCCCCTGCCAGGTGACCTGCCCAGAGCCCTACGTGGACGCCTGGAACGAGCCCTGTGTCACCTCCTGCGGGGACTCCCGGGCCGTGGTCTACCCCCCTCCCGTGGTCATCACCTTCCCAGGGCCCATCCTGAGCTCCTGCCCCCAGGAGAGCCTGGTGGGCACCGTGCTGCCCCAGCCCATCGGGGGCAACTTCGGGGGCTCCGGGGGCAACTTCGGGGGCTCCTACGGAGGAGGAAG
>NW_021938915.1:392505-394566 GCF_001715985.3 Manacus vitellinus
CCTCCCCTGCTTCCCCTCCACCCACCACCATTAAAGTTCTGTTGCATCGCTATTTTGTGCCCAATGTTTTCTTTTTCACCTTTTCACCCACAAACCTCGTTTTTCACTGGCTCAGTTGCCCCGAGCCAGCTGAAAACCTTCTGTCCCATGTCCTTGAGGGACCTCCAGGGCCCTTCAGGTGACAGCAGGAATTTGCAGCAGTGGAAAACGTTGCTCCCTGTGACACATTCCAGGATTCATGTGGCTGAACTGGAATTCCACCTCCCCACACTGTGGGATTTCACCTCCTCCTGGCATCCTCTGGGATTTTCCCTCCTCTGCTGCAGAGCTTCGTGATGATCCCAAGCAAATTATCTAATTGTTTTCAAATTGAGCCTGTTTCTTCAGCCCTATTAAGGTTTTGCTCGGAGCTGATGAGTTTATTGTCTGCCATCATTAATCACAGATTAAAATCCCTTAATTCTTTAAGCACTGGGAACTCAAGCCATTGCTTGGTTCTGTGTCATCTAATTTCCTTTCCACCTCCAGAGAAGCTGCCAATTAAAATCTTTGTTCCTGCCATTTTCACCTTGGTTTTAGAGAGAGAGAAAAATTAGATTTTCCAAGTCAGGAATCTGTCCCAGGGATACCTTTCCAAGGAACATCAAAGGGAGTAGAGCTGGGGTTTAAGACATCTTCAGCTTTCAGTAGACTTGGAGACTCACCCATCGGTCTCTTTGTGCTTCTGCTCCCAGGAGCAGCTACAAAAACAACAACACAAGGTGTGATTCCTGCTCTTGTGTCACTCCCCCCTTAGGAAATCCTCTCCTGCACACCCTGGTGATGTGAAAGCACATTTTGCTGTGATATAACTGCAGCCCTTGGATGGGGCCACAGTCAAGAGCAATTTCTACACATCTCCAAGTGCCTGACACTGCAAGCTCGAGGGGACAAATCCAGTAAAGTTTCCTTGGTGGATTGTCTTCGGTTCCCATTCCCAATCCTAAAAGAAATGTTGATTTGCATTCTTTAGGCACTTCTGACAGTGTGTTGGAGTTGCCCAAACCTCAGACATCCTCAGGGAGCCACAATAACTCCAATAAAGTGACTCTAAATGAAAGATGGTGATAGAAGGGAGGGGGTCGGGCTCTGCTCCCAGGGAACAAGGGACAGGAGGAGGGGGAACGGCCTCAAGCTGTGCCAGGGGAGGGTCAGGTTGGCCATGAGGAGGAATTTCCCCCTGGAAAGGGTGTTCAGGCCTTGGCAGGGGCTGCCCAGGGAGGTGGGGGAGTGCCCAGCCCTGGAGGTGCCCGGGGAAGGAGTGGAAGTGGCACAAAAACATCGAGTCACCACCTCCAGAAACCTCTGTGACCCACAGAGAACCACTGAACTCCTTTGTGGGCTTAAATCTGGAGTGTTTCCTCCAACCCTCCCTTTCACAGCTCCTTGATTGCTTCAGCAATCACCACAAAACCACATAATTGCTGCTCTCAGGCTCGAGGGAGGGCAGGGAGTCAGCGGGGAGGGTCAGGCCAGAACGGCCCCGCAGAGAAAGGGAAGCTCAACCAAAATGTGCTGATGCAGGAGGGTTTTATTGGGATACAGCGGGGAAGGAGGTGGCCCATGACACAGAGCAGGCACTCCTTGGAGCACAGCACTCCCTGCCCAAGCAGAGTCCAGCTCCCACCCTCTGTTCTTCTCCTGTCACGGCTGGATTGACAGACTCGGGGTCAGGCCTTTGGGGTCATCCTTTTGTCTCCAGTTGGCCCAGTCAGAGGGGAGAGGCAGTGCAGGAGGATCAGGGGAGCTGTCACCAATAACAGACAGAGGCAGAAAAGCAGCAGCAGAGAGGTGTGGGCCCAGTTTCCAGGGGGGCTGAGCGGGGGTGGCTCCCGTTGGGGTTTTTGCCGTCCCTGGGAGCCGATCCCGGGGCAGGGTCCGGGCTGTGCATCCTCATCTCCTGGTTCCTGGCCTGGGCTGGGGCGTTTTGGGTGCCTGGAAAGGAGCTCAGTTTCCCAGGCGGGAGCAGAGGCTGGTGTAGAACCTCCTGCTGTAACACCCCCCTGGCCTCGAGGAGCCCCC
>NW_021938915.1:395207-399388 GCF_001715985.3 Manacus vitellinus
TGGCCCTGGACACCTCCAGGGCTGGGCACTCCCCCCCCTCCCTGGGCAGCCCCTGCCAAGGCCTGAACACCCTTCCCAGGGGGAAATTCCTCCTCATGGCCAACCTGACCCTCCCCTGGCACAGCTTGAGGCCGTTCCCCCTCCTCCTGTCCCTTGTTCCCTGGGAGCAGAGCCCGACACCCCCCGGCTCCCCCCTCCTTTCAGGGAATTCCAGAGCCAGAAGGTCCCCCCTGAGCCTCCTTTTGTCCAGGATGAGCCCCCCCAGCTCCCTCAGGAGTTCTCCAGCCCCTTCCCCAGCTCCATTCCCTTCCCTGGACACACCCCAGCCCCTCCATGTCCTTTCTGAACCTCCTCCCTTAAATCCCCCTGTCCTGTGATACCTTTCCTTCCTCCCTTCCTGCCCCAGGACTCTCCTTTATCCAGCAGAGTTAAGCTTTATATTTGCCCCCCTCAAGTTTTGAAAGCCATAAGGAAGAAATGAAGGAACTCTTTTAAAATCCCCTTTAAATGCTAAGTTGGTTTCTGGCACCATCTCCAAGTCACTGCAGGGAGTCTCCTGGGAAAGGGGGGTTTCACTGCCACAGCTCAAGGCTAAAATCACAAAGTACAGACCCAGGAAAGAGTCCTCATTTCAACTAAACAGAAACAGGACAGATGGGAAGTAGCAGCTTAAATCCAACTTACCTCTGGTAGCAGGAGGAGAAGTCAGGAGAAGGCTTTAGGAGACTCCAGAGATGGTCCTACTTTTATACCCCTTTGCAGGCAGCTCCAGGGATGTGAAGCACCTCATAAAATCTCCACCACTTACCAAATTGTGATTTATTTTTTTTTCTGTGTGACTCCTCTGATGCTCATAATTATTTTCATAGTTTCTAATTAGCAAATCAACCCTGGACATATACAGTGCCACTCTCATATCATAAATCTGAGGGTTTTACTGGGCTGAAACTTTACAGCCTGTGCAATATCCCTCTGGTGACCTCACTGGATTCACAGAGGGAACTGACCCCTGCTTCTTGTTTTGTGCTGATGATTTGCCAAGGGGGGGCCTGGAAAGATCAACCTTCCAAATCTGCTTTTGACAGTGGCTTGAAATGATTTTGAGCAATATGAGATGATTTTGAGGTTCAACCTCCCTCCTGAAGAATTTCAGGGAGGGTTTTTTCATGGAAAGGGTTGGAATGGGAGGGCTTTCCCACCTGGAATGGTTCTGTCATTCTGAGACCCACCTTGGAGCTCAAAGACCTGGTGACTCCTGGGTGGCTCCAGTGGCATCCTCATGACAAAGCTCTGAGCACAACCCCCAAAATGAGCTTTGACACTTAATTGGGGGAAATGACTCCGAGGGCTCAGGGTTTAAATCCGTGTCACGTGTCACCTCAACCCCCTGGCTCTGGGTTTTGCTCTGTCACCCCCTGGGATGGATTCAGGGAGGGTTACAAAGAACCCTGACCCCCTATCCTGGGTGGGGCCGGGCGATCCCCTGGGAGGGATTATCCCTAAATCCCAGGATTCCACCCCAAAAATGTGACTGACACATCAGTGGCCTCCCTCCTTCGGGTCACTGGAGAGCAGCAAACACAGAGATCAGCTCCTGTGTCCTTTGGAAGCAGGATGATGCCAAAAGGATTGTTCTGGAGACAAAAGGAACCTGGGGGGTGTTGGGTTCGTGTCGCTCAGAGTGGGGCTGGAAGTGGAGCACCAAAGATGAGCTGAGGTGGAAACAATCACAGGGCTTCAGAGAGGAGCTTTTTTACTTGCAGGTGACATGAATTTGGCAAATAATGGATGAGCTCACATCCTCCTCATTGCCCAGAAAGCTGTATAAGAGGGGAGAGAACTGAGAGCTCTTCCATCCTTCCAGCCCCACTGATTCATTCCTCCAAGCCAGCAGGGTAAGTCTGACTTCACTGCACTTCTCTGGAGCTACAGGGTAGTTCAAACTCACTTCTTTTTTTATCTGGCAAAATTCCAGCCTCTGACTGGTCACCACACAGTGAGGTCACCCCCAAGCCTTCCCTTCTCACTGTGCTTTCAGTGTAGGGAAGAACTTCCACAGGTTTCAGTGGCTGAGCCCGGCAGGGATCGTTCCCAAGTGCCCATTTCAAGCTGAGAACGTTCTGGATTGTGGATAATTCTGGATAATGATGATAATTCTGAGCAGTGTGGGTTGCAGAGAGTGGGTGGTGAGTGCAGCCACACTCAGCTTCACCCAGCTGGGCTCCCCCAGGACCAGGAGGATCAGACTCAGTGATCCCGAGGCTGCTCCGGGGCTGTCCCTGGGAACTGGGACTGCAGGGAAGGTGATGCCTCCCAGTTCATCCAGGAGAGTTCCACCCCCACACGGGGCTTGCTCAAGAGGCCGGAGGATGAAAGGTGGAGTAATGGGAGAGAGAATTGCTGGGCCAACTCTGCCCCAGCCCCTCTGCTCTCTGAGCCAAGGCCAAAACTGCAGAGCCCTCAACACTGAGCAGCACCTCGGGCACTTCCTACAGACCTGGAGAGACAGGACAGGGGGAACGGGCTCAGACTGGCACAGGGGAGTGTTGGGTTGGATATTGGGAAGGAATTCTCCCCTGTGAGGGCGGGGAGGCCCTGGCACAGGTTGCCCAGAGAAGCTGTGGCTGCCCCATCTCTGGGAGTGTCCAAGACCAGGTTGGATCAACCTGGGACAGAGGAAGGTGTCCCTGCCCATGGCAGGGGGTGGCACTGGATGATCTTTCAGGTCCCTTCCAACCCAGCCCATCCCACAATTCCACGATTCTGGGCCTGGAGAACACACCTGGATGTGCTGCTCAGGCAGTTCTGGTGGGACTGTGCCCGAAGCCCTCCCTGACCCCCAGTTTTTGGGGAGCCCCAGGGCGGCCCTGCCACTGTCACCCGAGGGATCCCACGGGGCTGCTCAACGAGCTCAGATCATTTACTGCACCAGTGCCCCAACTGAGCTGACAAACCACAGGGATTGAGGCAATCAGGGGAAGGAAATGGATGCTGTGCTTGGCAGGGCAGCACTTGCTCAGCCCCTGCAGCACCATGGAAGGGGCTCCGAAAGGAAACCAAGTGATGCAGCTACTGGGGGGAATTTGTCTGACTTCCCAGCACTTTGCAGAGTGCAAGGCTTGTGGGCTGAGTCTCAATTGCATCCCAATAACTCCTTTCCCTTCCTTTTGGCTTGGTTTCCCAACAGCATTCGGATCCAGACTAACCCACTTATCTGCAATCAGATAAACTGTTTTATCATCAGGGCCAGATAAAGCAGAGCACGTCCTTGTCTTCTGATGGGACTCCTGCAGTTCCTTCAACCCCTGCTGAAGGTCAAAACCTCTGGGACATTCCAAGAGTGACTGGCAGTGACCCCCAGGACTGACCTCGCTCCAGAGGTGCTTTGGTTTTGAGTGGGAGCTGCACCAGACCATCTCCAGAGGCCCTTCCAACCCAGATTATTCCAGGATCCTGTTCTGTTTATTGGTATGGATACCATGGCATAGATCAAAAAGGGGGAAAAATACCTTATTGAAGAATTTCTGACAGATCATGGTCACCACACAGGGGAATCAATCCTTCTCTGGTGGTAACACTTAATTACTGCACAAGGATCCATGCACCAGGTTGGCTTCTTTCAGACTGGTTTGTGACTCTGAGACTGGGGTGAAATGAAAGCCAGAGGCCAGGGCTGTGATGCAACAGGGCTTTAATACCGACAAAAAGTGAAATAGAGTCTGGCAGGAGGAGGCAACGTGGACACAGAGAACGACATTCCCAGTCCTTGGTCCTTCGGGGGAGCTCGGTGCTCCCGGGACATTCTGGTCACCAGCTGGACACTTCCAGGGGCCAGTCCCGGGACTTGTTTGACTCTCTTCGGGTTCAGGAGGTACAAAACACAACACAAGGGACACAGGGGGGCACAGTGGGATCCAAAGCCTCGGGCAAAGCGCAGGGAGAGCCCAACAACCCCGGCTCCGAGCACGGCAGCTGGAGCAGGGGCTGCCTGGCTTGGCTGGGTCAGCTACTGGTCTACATCCTACTTTTCCTGTGGACATCCCTCTCTCTCAGAGGGTTAAAAGGGCCCAAAGCGAGACCTGTAGTACCCTCTGGAAAAATAGGGGTAAGAATTCCTACCCAGCCCCGAGAAATAGGAGTTCCTGTAAACGCTCGCCCAGCGGGAGAAACCCCCCCCACAC
>NW_021938915.1:400015-406614 GCF_001715985.3 Manacus vitellinus
CCCCGTCAGGTCACAGCAGAGGGGACACAAACCCCAGAGGGGACACAGACCCCGTCAGGTCACAGCAGAGGGGACACAGACCCCGTCAGGTCACAGCAGAGGGGACACAAACCCCAGAGGGGACACAGACCCCGTCAGGTCACAGCAGAGGGGACACAGACCCCGTCAGGTCACAGCCAGGGGGGACACAGACCCCGTCAGGTCACAGCTAGAGAGGACACAGACCCTGTCAGGTCACAGCAGAGGGGACACAAACCCCAGAGAGGACACAGACCCCGTCAGGTCACAGCAGAGGGGACACAAACCCCCTCAGGTCACAGCAGAGGGGTCAGAGAGGCAGAAAGAAGGAGCTGTGCCAAGGCCAGGGGGGTCAGGGAGGGGGGTCGGGGGGTCCTGGGCTGGACACTCTCAGGTATAAATGTCTGAGTCGTCTGAATCTGTGAGTCAGGGATTTAACAACTGGAATGACAGAAAACAGCCCTCGTTTCCAAGGCACAACCCATCCTGCTCGGAAGCAGATCCATGCAGGGGGGGGGATTGCTGGGTAGAGACTTCTGAGCCTGCTCCCACCCCTCTCTAGTGCTCCAAAAAGTCATGGAATGGGTTGGGTGGGAAGGGACCTTAAAGATCATCCAGTGCCACTCTCTGCTAAAGGCAGGGACACTTCCACCAGCCCAGGTAGCTCCAGCCTGGCCTTGGACACTCCCAGGGATGGGGCAGCCACAGCTTCCCTGGGCAACCTGTGCCAGGGCCTCCCCACCCTCCCAGGGGAGGATTTACTGGAAAGATTTGCCCTGTGGTCTGTTCCCAGCAGGAGTTCTGGGAAGAACATCCCTCTGTCCTTCCCTCACACCGTCCCCTTTGCTGTGCCTTTTCCCTGAGAGTCCATCCCGTGCTGATCCTGCTTTTGGGGTGACCCTTCTCCATTCATAGATGCTCCATCCCCAGAAACTCCTCCTATCAACACCTTTAAAACTCCCATTCCTTTCCCCCCCTCCCTCTGCCCAGTGATGCCTTTCTATTTTACACCCTGGTTGGTGAGTTCCAGCTTCCAAGCAGGACACTTTGAGAGGAGCAGCTCCCACCCTGCCCCGGGGTCTGTGGTGTCACCCGAGTGCTCCCCACAAACCCACGTGCCCCAGCAGGAGCTGATTCAGGCAAATCTCACTCACCCAGTCACCAAGAAGCCCAAAGTCAGCAGAGGCAGCTCCAGGGCCCTGAGTGACGGGCACTTTTATAGGCCTGACATGGAGAAGAGAAATTGGGAGCCACCTTTATGTAACCACCCCCTGCCCCTTGGGCAATGGGATGTTTTCCCCTGCCAGGACCTTCCCTTGTCGCAACTGTTTTGATCCCCAGCTTATGATGAGGAGATAACCCTCAATCCCACACAGGGGATGCTTCACCCAGCCCAGCCCGGGGCTGAAGGGCTCTCCACCATCAGCTGGGCTTTGGTTTGCTCTTCCAGACCCGGTGGGAGGGTGGGTTTTACCCCCCAACACTCTGTGAGTGTCCGTGGCCTCTGTGTGTTCACTCCTGGGGGTTGGGGACAGCATTTAGGACCTGGAACTGTCCTTTGGGAGATGTCCTGGAATTGTCCTTTGGGAGATGTTCTGGAATTGTCCTTTGGGAGATGTCCTGGACCTGTCCTTTGGGCAGATGTTCTGGAATTGTCCTTTGGGAGATGTCCTGGAATTGTCCTTTGGGAGATGTCCTGGAATTGTCCTTTGGGAGATGTCCTGGAATTGTCCTTTGGGAGATGTTCTGGAATTGTCCTTTGGGAGATGTCCTGTAATTGTCCTTTGGGAGATGTTCTGGAATTGTTCTTAGGGCAGATGTTCTCCCACACAACTCTATCACATTCCATACAGAAAGTGAGAGACACCAAAGCACTTCCTGGGCAACAATTCCATTGGAAATTCAGCTGAAGAGAAGCTCCTGCCCAAGGTTTTACAGTTTGCCAGCAGTTCCTCATCTCAAAGACTCTCCTCCTTCAGGACAGACAGAAAAAAAACCCCTAAAAACCACGAAGAAAATGAATTTTCCTTGGTGAATATGTTTGTTACTCATTCCCTTGAGAACAAACACCAAAAACATAATATTGACAAGAAATTGAATTTTCCTTTCTGAATATGTTTGTTACTCATTCCCTTGAGAATAAACACCAAAAACATAATATTGACAAGAAATTGAATTTTCCTTTCTGAATATGTTTGTTGCTCATTCCCTTGAGAATAAACACCAAAAATGTAATATTGACAAGAAATTGAATTTTCCTTGGTGAATATGTTTGTTATTCATTCCCTTGAGAACAAACACCAAAAACATGCTGAGAAGAAATTGAATTTTCCTTGGTGAACACGTTTGTTAGAGGCCAACATGAGGAGAACAATCACCTGTAGGACTGGAGGACCCAGAGGAAACATCACCTGAAGCACAGCCCACAGTCTCAGCTGGAATTCATTCACAAGCCCTGAAAAATGCAGATATTGTGATTTACATGATCACACTTACATTAAACAAAAAAAAAAGGCTTAGTTATGTTCTCGTGGCAAATTAATAAAGCTAAAGCAAAAAAAAAAAAATAGAAGCAAAGGCCCAAACAAATTATTTTATTTACATTTCATGACTGTGAAATCCTTTTAATGACCAGAGGAATGTACCCAGCCAATGGATGTGACAGGAAGCTGCCCAGAACAATGTGACTCACCTAATTTGTGGGAATTAAAAGTAACTGCTAATTACAGTGATTGACAGCTGAGACAATTAAGGGAGTTACCAAACCAAATGTTTTAGAAAAGTCAGTAAGAACCTCGTTTCGTTGTCTTTGAGGGTTTTCCAATGTGCAGAAAAGTGGTTTTAAGGACAGTTTTTAACACATAAAATAAATCACAGTGGTCTGACCACCCCCCTGGGCTGGTGGAGTTTGAAGGGGACCCTGGACTTGCTTTTGCTGAATTTCGGGCCCTCTCAGCCCTGAAATCCTTTCAGAGACAGGAGATGCAAAATGCAAAACCGCTGGCGAAGGTCCAAGCCCTCCTTTCCCAACACATCAAAGAGCCCTCCCCAGATAAGAGCAGCAGATCCTCCCTCAGCAGGTGAGACACAAACCCAGAGCTCAGAACCCAGCAGGGTCTGGCCTTTTCCTGCAGGGAATTCACCCCTCCTTTCCCGGGACAGCCCCAAACTCCCCTCCCACCCAACCATCCCAGGGGCAAAATTCCTCATCTTGGGTTGTTGGGTTTTTTCCCTGGCACGAGGGTGACGTTGCTGTTGTTGTTGTTGTTGATGTTGTTGTTGTCAGCAGGTTGATTTTGGGGTTTTGGAGGTGCCACTCCTGCTCCTGCAGAGCTGCTTTGCATGCTGAGATTAAATCTGCCCGAGGAAGCTGCTGCTCCTGCTCCTTCCTGGGCCGCTCTGTAATTTGCTGTAATTGGGCTCCAGGCTCGGCCTGGCTGCAGGGGAATGCTCTGGGTTCTTACCACACGTTGGGGCAGAGAATTATCCTCAGCCTTCATTTTTCCACAGATTTTTATCGGAGCCGTTCCGGGCTCGGGAGAGAAAAACAAACAGCACTGGGGCTAAAATAAAAATAAATCGAAATTAAAGGATAAACGGGGTGAAATCTGGGAATTGTTGCCCAATGAAGGCTGCTCTGGATCCTGGACATCCATATGCTGGAGCAGGTTTGCAGTGTGGTCTGAGCTGTCATCTGGAATCCAAAACCCCTCAGAATGGAGGGTCAATAAATATCATGGGGTGTTTTTTCATTGCTAACTGCAAGAGTGAGGGTGAAATAAGGATCTAAGTCAGATCCCCATTTATTACCTGTATATTCAGTGTTTATGGCTCACACCAGGTCCTGCACTTTAATATTCACTGGAAGTTGTGTTTTATATGAACTCGATTCCCTTTTTTCAACCCTGTAAAAAATAAACCCCTCAAACTCTTTTGCTCCTCTCCCTGCATTTGGAGCTGTCAGAGGTGACATTTATTCCCTTTTAGACCCCAAAACTGCTGCTCCCCTGTGCTGTCCATCCCCCAGCAAAGCCAAGCAAGCCCAGGTTGGATGTGGTGGTGGAACTTTGTGGTTGCCAGAGGAGAAAGGAGGATTTGGGGATGAGATTTAATTCCAGGTGTCCTTTGAGGGCACTGGGAGTTCAGAAACCCCACTGAGATTGTGTTCAGCCACCTCTGCAGGTTCCAGTTGCCTTTGGCACAAAGATCCACCTCTCCTGTTTATTTTTGTGTTTTCCACACTCCTCATTTCAGCCCCTTCCAGCCCGAATCCCCCTGATCCCAAAGGGAACCCCAGCCAGTGACCTTCAGCTGCTCAGCTCCCATTTTCATACCTGGGTCTCAACTAAGAGCATTTAATGGATTTAATGGCCAAACACAGCCCTTGTTCCCGGGATTTCCTCTCCCCTGGGGAGAGCTCAGGGCACATTTTCCAGCTCCAGCTCAACAAAAGGTGGTGGTTAAACAATTCTCCTCCCAAAGAACTCCAAAACTGAGGAGCTGCTCCCCACCACTGAAGGAGGTTTGCTTGGAGCTCTGGGATAATGACAGTGCCACCATCCCACAGGGGCATCTTTCATCTGCCAAACACGGCACAGCTGATGCTCTTTAATCCCCCCAGTAAAACCTGGAAGGGATGTGGGATTGCAGCCCAGGGTGGGAGGCTGGGGGTCATTTAGCTCTGGATAAAAGCTGGAAAAGGTGCCCCTCTCGGGCCTCCCCCAGCTCAGACATCACCCCAGTGTGTTCCCCAGGTCAGAGTCACCTCGAGCAGCAGGAGGGTTGGAGGGTTCTCAGAGCTCCTGGGCCACTGGAGCCCCAGGGCTGGGAAAGGGCTGAGGGAGCAGCTTTCTTAGGGAGGGCTCGTGAGCACTTTGGGGTTATTTGGAGTGAGTTATTTGGGTTATTTGGGTGAGGTTTGGGGTTATTTGGTGTTTCAGAAGTCCCACCCTGGCCAGCAATCCACCTGAACACCCCGTTGGTGCCCGTGGCATGTGCAGCTCCTGCAGAGTGGATTCCTGCTCCTGTGTCACCTCCTGGCTCCCAGAGGTGTGGTGCTCACATCCCATTTAATAATCCATTAATTCCCAAGATATTAATTAAATCTTCACTCGGCTTCATTACCCAATTAAACCTGTTAATCTCAGCAGGAAAAACTGGCAGCTGCCTCTGAGTCCCTTCGAGGCTGTTAAACTGAACCAGTGCTGAGCTGGTGGCACAGAACCCTGGGAATGGATTTACAGCTGGGCTTGGAGACAGAGACAGGGTTCTGTTCACAGGAGGGAGAGCAGGGCTCTGTTATCCAGAGGAAACACTGGGATTGTGGTGCCAGACTCTTTACAGCTGCAAATATTGGTTTAGCACTGACTTGTCCAGCTCAGGCCAAAAAAAAAAGCTCCTTGCTCCCAGTAAATCCATCAGGAACTGGAGCAGGAAAAGGGGGGGGTGGTTTAAGCTGAAAGAGGGAAATTTAGGGTGGATATATGGAGGAAATTTTTCTCTGTGGTGGTGGAGAGGCCCAGGAATGGAATTCCAGGAGATGGATGCTGTGGCTGCCCCACCCCTGGAAGTGTCCAAGGCCAGGTTGGAGCATCCCGGGCTGGTGGGAGGTGTCCCTGCCCATGGCAGGTCCCTTCCAAGGATTTTTCAGGTCCCTTCCAAGCCAAACCATTCTGGGATTCTGTGATTCCAGCTTCCATCACACCTTGCCAAGGGATCCAAGCAGCTAAAGCAGCCCTGCCCCTCCTGCCCTCCTCCCAGATCCAGCTGCGTGTGCAATATTGGAATTGTAATGACAGGGTGTGAGGACTGAGACCAATAATAATTAGGTGTGTCCAAGCCTCAGATCCACCCTGCAGGATGGAGTGTCCTCGGGCAGGTGGGGTCACTTTTGGGCACCAGTTATCCCCTAATAAGTGATAATTGTCTGTGCCAGGAGGGTGCAAAGGGAAAGCAGCTTTGCAGGCAGGTGTGGGCTGTTACACTGGCAAGGAAAGGAGGCATCTGGGTGATCTTTGGGGTGCCTCCCACCCCAAACCAGCATTCCCTGATAACCCCTGGAGCAGCAGCAGGAGGCAGGGGAATGACCCCCAGTAATAGTAAGGGTGAATAAACACGGAAACCCTGGGAGAGAAGGAGGGAAATGTGTTTGTGGGAGCTGTTCCAGGGCAGGGGAGGGAGGGCAGAGCAGGGGCAGAGGCCCAGTTGGCAGGAGGCTGCAGATTATCTGATGCACTGCTGGGGTTCCAGGCTGGGAGTCAGAACATCTCAAGGTTTGGCTCAGGCAGAGAATGTTGAGGGTTCTTTGGAGGTGTGACGGGGCAATAAAAGCACTGAAAGGACTCAGATGACGTGTCTGTGCTTCAGGCAGTGGGACCAAGGGGGATCAGCTCCATCCAGGAGGGATCAGGCTCCAAGTTCTTGGCCCCAAGTTCTCCAAAAAGCCTCAGAGGGGCTCTGGGGGGACGGAGGGTCCTGTGAGAGCTGCTTCCTTCTCAGGGAGAACCAAGGGGGCTCTTTCCAAACTGTCCTGTGAGGAGCAGCTGAGGGAGCTGGGGGGGCTCAGCCTGGAGAAAAGGAGG
>NW_021938915.1:407034-412848 GCF_001715985.3 Manacus vitellinus
CTGGGAGCTGTTGAGCTCCTGGATCTGCTGGGCTGGTTGGGATGCAGGGAATGAACCAGGGCTGAGCCTTTTTGGGGTGCAGGACCCCGGGAGCTCCACCCTGCCCGTGCCCTCATTACCAGCCTTTTCACAACCTTTCTTTTTGCATGAGCCAACCCAGCCCCAAACCTGCTCTCTCTGCCCCTGCCTCCCATCTCATCAGGTATCTCCCATCTCCCGAGATACAGGAATTACCTCATCCCAGTGGCTCAGGAAAGTAGGGCACAGCTGATGAGGGAGAGATAAGCAGGCAGGTTTAGAGGAGTTCCCGTACTGTAAAGGGGAGGATTTGAATACAGAGAGGCACCAGGGATCTGAGGGATCATTTTAGGCAGAGCAGGTTCACAGGGAGCAGGGAAGGGCTGCCCAGCTCTGGGATGGGTGTCCAGGGGAGCTGCAGGAGCTCACAGGGCAGGGGGACCCCCAGACAAAAGTGGGGACAAAGCTGGAAGATTCCCAGGGAGCTTGGCAGGATTCCAGGCTGCTCAGCAGGTTCTCAGGTGGGGTTTTACCACCACTGCCCAGCTTTCCACAAGCCCTTTTCCCCCTGGAGGGGCTGGGACAGCAAGCCCAGCTGGTTGCCCACAGAACGAGGTGCCCACCCTGGGGTTTGTGCCCATTTGCCCCCAAGAGTGAGGGCAAAGTGTTGAAGAGCAGCTCCCAAACCTCCCCAGGGAATAGGATTTTATGCAGCTTTCCCATTTCGGATTTAGGGACAGGTTTGCCCCTAGATTTTATCTCATTTCTGTCAAACTGGGCTTTGGGCTGGCAAAGGCTGGCAGAGGTGCCCAGTCAGCTGCAGGAATGTTCTTGGGAGCAAAAGGACACTTAAAATGTGTGGGAACCTTTAGAGGGAAAGCTTGGAATTGGAAAGAAATTCAGAGGGGGGGGGAACTGGAGGCTTTTCCTGAACTGGATTAAATAATAGGGAAGATTTCTCAGGGTGTGATTCCTTCTCCTCTGCTTGTTCCTTTTCAGCTGACACATGAAAGCTCCAAACCAGCCAAAACTGAGCCTGAATTTCACCTGCAAATCAAGAGCAGGGGAGAAAGAAAACGAGAAAACCACCACGATGCTGCAGAATAATTTTAATGGGAGGGGGAAAGAACAAAAGTTCTTCAGCACGAAGGGCACAGTTCCAGGTGCAGATTTTGACACTTTCAGCATAAAATCATGGAATTTGGGCTGGAAAGGACCTTGAAGATCATCTAGAACATGGGAAGAGACACCTTCCACCAGCCCAGGTTGCTCCAAGCCCTGTCCAGCCCAGCCTTGGACACTTCCAGGGGTGGGGCAGCCACAATTTTTTCTGGACAGCTTTTTATACCACGTAAACTTCTACATGCAAATGACAAATTGAACCAAAACCAGTTTTCCTTTTTGTTTGAATTGAATATAAGGAGAGGATGAGCTTTTTTTTTCCCGCCGTGAAAGTGAAAGCCAGAAACAAATGAAAAAGGAGAAGTGGTTTTCCTGCTGACTAATTCTCTGTAAACACCAGGACCAGTCCAGTCAGGCCTGTCAGGGAAAGGGTTTGTCACCTCTCAGGTGACCACCCCTGTGGGGCTCCTGACACAGCAGCTGCCTTTGTTTTGTGAGGAAAGACACGGAAAAAGAACCAGCTGGTGCCGAGAATCGGATTTCAGAGGTCGTGTCATCCCAGATCAGGATAAAGGGCACTTAATTCCTCTGACAACCTGCTTGATAAAGGGGGAAAAAACCACCTTAAAACCTTCAGCTACAGCCTAATTTCCAGGAGCCAGAGGTGAACGTGCTCTGGAGGTTTCACCGGGCGGCTCTTCCGAGGCCTCTCTGTCCTTCCCTGCCTCCAGATTTCCAGGTTCTGGCTCATCCTTCTCTGGGACGTGCTCCTCGCTGTCACCCTCGGCCCTCAGCGAGCTGCAGGGCTGGATCTGGGAGCCCCCAGGGCTGGCTGTGCTGCAGGGCTGGATCTGGGAGCCCCTGGAGCTGGCTCTGCTGCAGGGATGGATCCAGCGGGATGAGAACACGTAGGAGCAGCGCCGTGCCCGGCGAGGGCTCCTGGGGCTGTGTTTTGGGCTGGGTCTCCCTGCCCGAGGCTCTGGCTGCAGGATCTCTGCTCTCAGGGCCGTCTCTGGGGTCGATCCTCCTCCCTGCAGGGCTGCAGAGCTGCCCAGCACGGCCTCCTGCGGGCAGGTGGTGACGATGGGCCCCGGGAAGGTGACCACGACGGGCGGGGGGTAGATGATGACCCTGGAGGTGGGACAGGACACCACGCAGGGCTCGCTGCAGCTGCTGGCCGAGGGCTGGGGGCACTGCACCCTGCAGGAGTGGAAACTCTGCCCCGGGCCACCTTCCCCTCCGAGGGACATCTGGGAGAAGCGGCGGAGAGGCTGCGGAGAGGACGGAGAGCACGGGGAGGTTCCACGCGGGATTCCCGACATTCCCAACCCACGCCCTGCCCCTCTGCCTGTTCCACCACCAGGAGCTACCCAAGGGGGAGGCACAAACCTATTTCATGAACTGCTGAAGGATTTGCTTTGAAACAGGACCCCTCTGGGTGTCACACAGCCCTTGGTTTACCCAGAGCCTCCTGCGGGGCTGTTCCTGCTCTGGGGCACCGGCACTGCTGGGCAGCAGGGATTTCATCTGGCTCAGTGCAGCATCCCATGGCACAGAACCCCAGAATCCCTGAGGGTGGGAAAGCCCTCCCAGCCCATGGAGCCCACCCTGTGCCCCTTCTCCCAAAAAAGGGGGGTCACTGATACATTTTTAAGGCTTTGCATGGCCCAAAAACACAGATAAAGGATGAAGCTCATCAGCAGCTTTTGAAAGCACAGAACTGCTCCTGGCAAAGTGTTTTTCCCCAGTAGAATTAATTATAAGGTGTGAGGTGAGAGGGACTTACCAACTGTGCAGGAAGGAATCCGGGGAAATGGCCAGAGGAGCCCTGGACCCTTGGAGCTTTATAGGCTTTCCTGAACATCCAGGAAGATGAGCCAAGCTTTATACACGAGGTCCTAATTGCTTTCCAAACAAATCTTCCCACATGTGTAATGCTCCTAATGACTGTAATTATTTGAACGTTGTTTACCTGCATTATTCAGTTTTCTGTGGGAAATCCTGTTACCTGCTCTGGGCTTCCCTCTGGATTGTATTTTTACAGCCAGAATTAGTTGCAGACGTTGATTTTACCTCCTCTGTGTGAGCTTGGCATCGTGCAATGAATCCCAGAGTGGTTTGGGTTGGAAGGGACCTTCAAACCATCCAATTCCAACCCCCTGCCGTGGGCAGGGACACTTCAACCAGAGCAGGTTGCTCTGAGCTCCCTCCAACCCTGTCCTGGGCTCAAACAAGAGACATCAAAGGGCTGAAAGTTCATTAAGGGAGGCTTGAAGGGGGAAAGTTTTTAACCAGGTGGCTGCTGATGTGCAGCAGGGGCTGAATGTTGTGGAGCTTCGTGGATTTCCCAAGGATTCAGGTGGATTCTCAGAGCTGGGAGTCCCAGAATCACGGAAGGGGTCAGGCTGGAAGTGTCACAACTTGTTTAACTCTCACTTTTGAACCCATTTTGGGGCAATTGCTTCGAATGCAGAAAGAAATGTGTTGTTTAATGAAGAGGAAAAACACCTCGAGTTGTCTGGGCTCGAAAACAACATCCTGTTTATGGAAACAGCCAAGGCACTTCCACCAAAAAGTGCATATTCCAAAGCTGCTCCAGCCCCCGGGGGGGTTGTCTTGGATAATGTGCTATTTATATTACAGCCATAAAACACTTTGCCTTCATAAAGTGCTCATGAATATTTTGGGCATGTTTTGACATTCCTCGTTGTGTGGGAACCTCGTGGTTGGGGCGTCACAAAAAGCCAGGCCGAGTTCTCTCAGTCCTCCAAAAAACCCCAAACTCCCAGTTCTCAGCAGGGGTTGCCCCCCCTCAAACCCCATCACTGCAGATCGATGGCAGCTGGGATGACAACTGTATTTCACGGCCCTTGACAGTTCTGTGTGGCCAAGGGATCTCTTGGAGGCTCCTGAACCAATTCCTCGTTGGAGCTTCTTCCTTAGAAACGACAGGAAAACTCGGCAGTTCACCCCTTGTAGGAGAAAAAGGCAGAAAAGCTGCCCTTTGATTTCCAGCAGCGCAAAACCCCCTCTGGAAGCTGCGGCTGGGGATGGAGGCGGATTCCCGGCTGGAATCCCGGCTGGATTCCCGGGCGGATTCCCGGCTGGATTCCCGGCTGGAATCTCCGCTCCTGCAGTTCCCGCCCGTGGCCACGAGGCGGCGACACCGGCCCGGGAGATTTCGGGAACTGGGACATTCCCGGGACATTCCCGGGGGAAAATCCCGCCTGGAAACCGCCCGGGAGGGGGAAAACGGGGAGAGGGGCAGCGGGACCGTGCAGAGCCCCGGGGTTCTCGGGGGGCCCGGTTTGGTGCCCTCCTGTCGGCACAACCATCAGGAGCGAAACCGCAGCGAGGGGAGCCCGGAGTGTCCCGGACAAACCCCTTCCTGGGATCCTCGGGGCTTCTCTGCTCCGGGCTGGGGGAACTGGGATTGCTCGGCCCGGAGAAGAGAGGCCCAGAATGGTTGGGGTTGGAAGGGACCTCAAAGACCATTTTGTTCCATTCAGGGACACCTCCCACTGTCCCAGGATGCTCCAACCTTGGACGCTCCCAGGGATGGGGCAGCCACAGCTTCTCTGGGCAACCTGTGCCAGGGCCTCCCCACCTCACAGGGGAGAATTTCTGCCATATATTTGACCTAAATTTCTCTTCTTTCACCTTGAGCCCAGTTACCAAAGTTAAAGTGAATACTCTTTCTATGGGGAGCAAGACTCTTCCTGATCCTGGAGACTTCTGGCTGCACCAGTCTCTGGTTTTAGAGGCAAATCTTTCACTTTATTAGAAAAAAATCTACAAATCCTGCTTGGTGTGTTTGGGGCACTACAGAGGAAGCAGAGGAGATGGGATGGGACTGAGCTAAGCCTGGAGAGATGTCACAGTCCTTTCTGAGGGCTGATAATGAGCTCCTTGCTTTATCCAGACCTCCCAAACATCTCCCTGCACTGCTGCAGGAGCTGCTCCCACAGGTAGGAAATCTGTGGTGGTAAATCAAGTGTGATCCCTGCCCTTATTTTAGGAGCAGTAGGACAACAGGGAATAGGTTGTTTCCAGGAATAGGTGCTAGAAAGAGTTTTCAAAGGTGGAAAATAAACCAGACAGAGAGCAGGACTCCAGCTGCAACCCGAGTTTAATGTGATGATGGCACAAAGTGCAAACCGAATCGATCCAATGGCAGGAAGAAGCTCTCAGGGTGCAGACGCTGCCCCACAGCTGTGCTGGTTTGAGGTTCAAAGCCTGAGCACCTGCCCAGAGCTGCCAAACTTCTCCCCAACACCTTCTCCGGGGCAGGGACAACCGAATTGTGGTCCGAAAAGGAAGGGAAGACACCGAACGAGCTCGACACGGGGACGACCAGGGGGGAAACGCGGCCGAGGCTCCTGCGGGGCTCGGGAACGGGAGCGGGGGGAGGCAGGGGAGGAACCTCAGCCCTCAGCCACACGTCTCGCTGGGTTCACAGCTGCTTCCCGAGGGGTCCCGCAGCCTCCGCCTTCACCAGATCCACTTGGAAGCGCAGCGGCTCTTTTTGGGGTGGCTGGAGCGCTTGGCCCCCGCGGGGTGGTGGTGCCCGGGGCGATGGGGGGCCCGCGGGTACAGGCAGCGGCTCTTGCTCAGGTGCTGCGCGGAGCCCTTGGCCTTCACTCCCTCTTGCGGCAGCGAGCTTTTGGCGGCCGA
>NW_021938915.1:414690-421438 GCF_001715985.3 Manacus vitellinus
GAAAGGAAAGGAAAGGAAAGGAAAGGAAAGGAAAGGAAAGGAAAGGAAAGGGAAAAGGAAAAGGAAAAGAAAAAGGAAAGGAAAGGAAACAGGATTGTTCCGAAGTGTTTGGTGGAACCAAAGGAGGGAAGGAGAAGCCACCAAGGCAAAATCTCAGCTGGAGCTGCCTGATGAGCCATCCCGGAGCCAGGGCAGAGCTGGGGTTGGGAGGGACCTCTGGAGGTCACCAATCCCCTGCCAGGGCAGGGTGGCACAGGAGCCAGGTGGCTTTGGAAGGTCTCCAGCTGGGCTGAGCTGAGGGAATCACCCCCCTTAAAGCAGCCCCAGCCCTGCCCCACAGTCACCCCCAGCCAGAGTGCCCTGGGTTTGTCCTGGTAACCCAAAACCTGCTGCTCAACCCCCCGTGGGGCAGCTCTGGCACCCAAACCTCCTCCTGGAAGGCCCTGCTGGAGTCCAGCTGAGGCCACAGCCCCGGGGGAAGAACCAGCTCTGCTCCTGTGCCACATCTCACTCTGCCTCAGCCCTGGGAGCTGTAGGGGAAACCAGCCCACTTCCTTCCCCCCTCCGGAAAACACAGTTTCAGGGAGTTTTCTGGGGTTTAAACTGGATTATTTTGAGCCCAACAGGTACAGGAACCACCGAGGGTGAAAGGTGGTCTGATCAAAAAACTGTTTTATCATTTCAACATTTTTTGTAGATTAAGTGACACAATTAAATCACTGTAAAGAAACCACATTTCCTGGCAATCCCTGGTTCTATCTGTAATTGCAGAGGGGGTTCTGTCTCCCCAAACCCTGGCACTGGGTGACTCTCAGCCATGACAATGCTGCGTGTTGGGATCATCAGGAAAATTGTATCACTACAATTAAAACAATCACTGTCTAATAAAAACCACCCGTTGGAAAACAATGGCAGCAATTACACACACGGTGCTCAGGGAGCTGCTGATGCTCACCCAGATAAGAATGTCATAAAGTAAGGGGGGGGGTCATTTGCATCTCAGACTTCTTTTTATCATATTTAGAAATTTTGGCACGTTCAAATTTATCCAGAGAGCTGAATTTCCCCTCAGCACTGAACTCGATCAGCTTCTTGCTATTTTCAGAAAATAATTGCTCTGTTCAAGTTCCATAAAACAGCAGGAAATTCCTCTGGGCCGCCTCCTTTTCACCTCCAACCTCACACCTGAGCCCTGACTTCGTGGAGCCAACACCCTCCTCTGGGTCAGAGCTTAACAGGAAGCCCAGAAAAGCCCCCAAATCCCACTCCTGACTTCAGGAATCCACCTGGAAGCTCCTTCCCAACGTTCCTCAGCCCAGCCAGGACCTGCTCCAGCCGGCAGAGCCTCCCCCAAGGCAGAGCATCCCCCGGAGATGCTCCTCCAGGAGCACGGGCAGGGCAACCTCCACCTGCTCCAGCCACCCAGGAACCCAACAGCGTCTCAGGAGCTCCACTGGAAGCCAAACTTACCCAGGTGATGGGAGGGAAGGACGGGAGGGAAGTGCCTGGGAGAGCCCCGGCACGGCCGAGCCTTTATAGGGTGCCCGAGTGCCCCAGGGGACTGAGGTGGTTGGGCTGGTGAGGCTCTAATTGCCTCCCAGTCCTGGCTGAGCCACGTGCAGCTCTGGGGCTGGCCTGGCTCCGTGGGGCTGTGGGGACACCGGGGTGGATCCCCCTGGAGCTCCCAGGGACCCCCCGAGCTGAGGGGCTGCACCAAAAACCCCTGCGAGGCCCAGGACACCCCACACAGGGGCTGCTCGTGGTGCCCAAGGGGGGAGCAAAGCATCGCTGCCTGCCCGGGGCAATCCCAGCTGGAACATCCCTTCCCACCCCGAACCAGGGAGCAGCCCAAGGAACTCCTCATTCCAGGGGAGCTTCGGGCAGAAACCCCTCGGGAGCCTTTGAAAAGCCGCCCAGGAAGGACTCGGCTCCCGCAGCCCCTAATTTAATTACCAGGGCACTTCCTGCACCTCCACGGCCAGCCCAGGGAGCAGAGGGCTCATTAGGGCCGAGAGGGCCTTGGGCTGAGGGCAGGACAGCTCCCAAAAATGCCCCGTCACAAAGGGGATGAGAAGGGAACGACCTGCCCGGAGAGGTGACGAGGAGGGGAAGGGCCGAGCTCTGGGGGAGAAGCAGCTCCACAAACCAGTGCCCCGACAACAAAAAACCCCATTTCCTGCTCTGCTGCACATTCCCTGCTCCAGTCATCCCTGCCTTTGTTCCCTGTTTGTGCCACGAAGGGGAAAATTGGCAGTGGCGGGAGCGGGAGTTGCCGCCTGGGAATGCGCTTGGGAAGAGTCACAAATACTTCAGGGAAGGCTCTGGAATTCCTGTGTCCCTTTAATATGAATCCCACAGCTCCAAATTGGGTGTGGAATTCGGGTGACGTCCCACAGCTGGAATAAAAAGAGGGGGAATAATCACAGGATCACCTCCTGAGCTGGAAGGGACCCACAGGGATCACTGATCCCAATTCCTGGACATCCCAAAATCCCACCACGAACCCGAGGGTTGTCTGAACCCTCCTGGAGCTCTGGCAGCTTTGAGGCTGTGCCCTGGGGAGCCTGTTCAGTGCCCAACCACCCCCTGGGGGCAGAACCTTTTCCAGTATCCAACCCTGAGGGGAAATAAGTGACTTTTCAGTGGAGCAATGGAAAATCCCTCATCAATAGGAAGCCCCAGGATGCTGCTGGTTTGCCTTCCCTGGAGGCTGGAAATGATCTCCCAGGGATGTGGTTTATTGGTGGGATTGGCTGTGCTACATTTCCAGCTGGACTCCACGACCTGAAAGGCCTTTCACTTCAAGAATTCCATGATTTGGAGCGGAATATCGAGCTCTCCTTTATGAACCACGAGCTGAATTTCCTATTTCTTTTTTTTCTTTTTTTTTTTTCCCCCAGAAAATCCAAAAGCCTGAAGGCACCTTTGTCATCTGCATTTTTTTATTTGCACTTCCCTCACCACCACGGGAAACAAGAGGGACAAAGGGCTTGTTTTCCAGGTTAATCCCAACATTCCAAGAGCTGAAGGGAGGGACACCGGAGACAAAGCCTGACTCCAGCCTGGATCCCTCTTACTTTTATTGTGCTTCCCTCCCCTGAGCCACAAGGCCCTTTTTAATGGCAAATGATCTGACCCCAGGTTTTAGGAGCCCAGCTGGCGTCGGGGAGCAGATTAAGGCAGTTTTTAAGAGCTCCACCAGCCCAGTTCCCGGGGAAGCTCTGGATTAAGTCGTGTCCAGGTAATCCCAGCCCCCAGTTTGGTGTTTGCAGAGCAGGAGCAGAGCCCCAGCGATGATCCCATCGGGACCTGTCATCCAAACGACCCTAATTAGCATCTCTGAGGGCCTTTCATCTCGGGGAGACTCCTGGAGCCACACGGGGCATGGGGGGGGGGGTTATTATTGCTAATTAAGCACAGGGAAAAGCGAGGCAGGGCTGAGTCAGAGCCGGGGCAGAACCACAGACTCCAGCACGGGCACCTCCCAGACCAGGTCCCTGGGAGGGAGAGCAGATCCTGCAGCTCACCCAGCACCCAGAACAGCTTCCCTACGGATCCCCCGGGCTCGGGGAGAGCCCCGGGGCCCTGGAGATGGGGCAGCTCCTCCAAGGGGCACAGCCTGGCTCGGGAACGGGCTGGGAGAGCTGGGAATGGTCAGCCCGGAGAGGAGGAGGTTGTGTGGAGACCTCAGAGCCCCTTCCAGGAGCTGAGGGGGCTGCAGGGAAGCTGGAGAGGGATGTTCCTCAGGAACTGGGGTGACAGGGCAGGGGGTGGGTTCAGCCTGACAGAGGGGAGATTTAAATTGGATACTGGGGAGAAATTCCTGCCTGGAAGGAGGGTGGGGAGGCCCTGGCACAGGTTGCCCAGAGAAGCTGTGGCTGCCCCATCCCTGGGAGTGTCCAAGGCCAGGCTGGAGCATCCTGGGCTGGTGGGAGGTGTCCCTGCCCGTGGCAGGGGGTGGGATGAGCCGATTTTCCAGGTCCCTTCCAACCCAAACCATTCCAGGCCCCTGTTCCTTCCTTTCAGAGGGGACACAGGTTGGGGGAACCTCCCAGGTGTTGGGGTGAGGAGCTCCCCGGTCACTGCTGCTCTTCCCCCTGCCCTTGGGGGCCAGAACATCCCCCCAGACCAGAACATCCCCCCCAGACCAGAACACCCCCCCAGACATCCAGGAGAAGGGACCAAGGGCTCTGCTCCTCCAGGAGCCCCGGGGAAGCAGCCAAGATGCCACCACAAGGTCACTGAGCCGGGGTGGGGCAGGGCAAGATGCAGGACAGCGTCCTGGCCCGGGTCACACCCTCCTCTTCCTCTTGCAACACTTGTTTTCACCCTCCCAACACCCCCGAGCCACTTGGCCTGAGCTCATTTTCCTAATGACAGGGCCCACTACAGGGCCTGTGTCTTTTTTTTTTTTTTTTTTTTCAGGCAGGACTTCACCATATTTAATAAAAAACAACCCCCAGGAGGCAGAAAGACGAGATTTTTAATCCAGGCTCAGACAGCTCTGTTTATTTAAGTCTCTCTATATGTAAATACACATATAAGTGTGTACAAATAAAGTTTATTTTCAGCACAGTGAAGAGCGCACAAAGAACACAATCAATTGCATTTTACAGCTTAAACATTTACAAAACGGCCGTGCTGCAACTTTCAGTGTTGTTTCAAAGGCTTGCTTTCGCTTCAGGTGGTGAGGTTTGATTTTAATTAAAGCAACCGAGCGAAGGAAAAACCTTCGTTTCATTTCGGCTTCAGGGAGCCAGAAATGCTGCCCTGTTCAGGGGCTGGGCTGAGGGAATTTCTGGCCACTTCCCAAAGGGAAAGCCTTTGGAATTCGGCCTCTCCTGGGCCTTTTCCCCTCTTAGGAGGACAATCTGAGAGAGTTGGGCTTGTCCCACCTGAACACGAGGGAAAACTTCTCTCTGGGTGCCCGAACCCCCCGGGAGGGGCTGGAGTGTCCCTTCCCTCCCTGGGGAGACCCCAGAACTCTCAGGGAGGTTGGACCCACGGGGGTCCCTTCCAGCCTCCCCCATTCCAGGATTCTGGGTGAGATTCTTGGACCTTTTGCTCCACAAGCCCACCTCGGGCTCCCCAGTAAGAACCAGTTCAGGGGCCAGCCCTGCTCCAGCAGCACTCCCAGCTGGTGCTGCCGGGGTCTGGACTCCTGGGACGTGTCTCTTTCTTTAATTATTATTATTATTTTGCTTTAAAATCACCGTTTATTCGGATCGGGTGAGAGTTTAATCCCACCCCACCAAACTGGGCCTTGCAGCAGGTTCAGGGACGAGCCCCAGGCAGCTGGAGAGCAGCCCTGGGAATGGGATCACACGGGAATGGGATCACATGGAAATGGGATCACACCCAGGCAGAGCAGAGCTCCGGGGGAAACGTTGGAAAACAGGGATAAAGCGGATTGGAGAGGCAGGAACCATCGGCAGGTGCCCGAGGAGACAAATAACCCCCGTCCCAGAGCTGGGCCTCCCCCTTTTCCAGGGGTTTTCCTTCCCCTGCTCCTTTTTACCAGGGCCATTTGGGGGCTGAGATGTATTTTTTTAAGTGATTGGAAATTTTCACCCCACCTGACTGACAATGCTGCTGAGGGACACTTGGGGTGGCACTTTGCTGAGGGACACAGCTGGTGACACTCTGGCAAGGGACACACTTGGTGGCACTTTGCTGAGGGAAACACTTGGTGGCACTTTGCTGAGGGACATATTGGGTGGCACTTTGCTGAGGGACACACTTGGTCACACTCTGGTAAGGGACACAGCTGGTGGCACTTTGCTGAGGGACACACTTGGTGGCACCCTGATAACAGACACACTTGGTGGCACTTTGCTGAGGGACACACTTGGTCACACTCTGGTAAGGGACATAAATTGTCCCAGACTGCTGAGGGACACACTTGGTGGCACTTTGCTGCTGAGGGACACACTTGGTCACACTCTGGTAAGGGACACATTGGGTGGCACTTTGCTGAGGGACACACTTGGTGGCACTTTGCTGAGGGACACATTTGGTGGCACATCTCTGCTGCTGAGGGACACACTTGGTGGCACTCTGATAACAGACAGACTTGGTGGCACATCTTTGCTGAGGGACACACTTGGTCACACTCTGATAAGGGACACACTGGCTGGCACTTTGCTGCTGAGGGACACACTTGGTGGCACATCTTTGCTGCTGAGGGACACACTTGGTCACACTCTGATAACAGACAGACTTGGTCACACTCTGATAAGGGACACACTGGGTGGCACTTTGCTGAGGGACATAACTGGTGGCACTTTGCTGCTGAGGGACACAAACTGTCTCACCCTGCTGCTGGGGGACACAAATGGAGGCACAGTCGGTGGCACTGGGCTGGGGGACACACTTGGTCACACACCTGGAGGCCCATTGCTGGGGGACACAGGAGGTGACACTCTGCTGGGGGATGTAGGAGGTGCCACTCTGTTGGGGGATGTAGGAGGTGCCACTCTGCTGGGGGACACAGGAGATCTGCTGGGGGACACAGGAGGTGCCACCCCGCCGGGGTCCCTGGCAGGTCAGGTACGGGTACGAGCCCCCCTTGGCCGCTCGCTGCTGGGGGACACAGGTGGTGACACACCTGGGCACGCCCTGCCGGGGGCACAGGGCGGTCACACTCTGCTGGGGGACACACCTGGTGGCACTCTGGTGCTGGGGGACCCCCTTGGTGCCGCGGGGCGGCCGAGGGACACAGGTGGTCACGCACCTCTGCTGCGGGGGG
>NW_021938915.1:421950-429865 GCF_001715985.3 Manacus vitellinus
GGGGGGGTTGGCAGCGCTGGAATCACAGGATGACAGAGTCACAGAATCACAAAATCACAAAATCACAGAATCACAAAATCCCAAAATCCCAGAACCCCAGAACGTTCTGAGCTGAAGGGACCCACAAGGACCACCCAACCCAACCCTCAGCCCTGCACAGCCCCATCCCCAGGAGTCCCACTCTGTGCCCCAGAGGATCATCCAAACCCTCCTGGAGCTCTGGCAGCCTTGGTGCTGTGCCCACTGCCCTGGGGAGCCTGGGCAGTGCCCAAAAACCACCCTCTGGGGGAAGAACCTTCTCCTGAGATCCAGCCTGACCCTGCCCTGGCACAGCTCCAGCCCTTCCCTGGGTGCTGTCCCTGCTCACAGAGCAGAGAAAGATCCGTGGCTGCTCCTCCTCTTCCCCTCCCAGGAATGCCATGGCAGGGGGTGGGATGAGATGATCTTTGAGGTCCCTCCCAGCCCGGAGCATTCCAGGATTCCGTGACAGGTGAGGAGGCAGAGCCTTTAGACACTGAGTTCCTCACGGTCCTGCTGCTTCCAGCACCTCAGAGACCCCCCCAGCTCTGCCACAACCCCCCCAGGAGCAGCTGAGGACCAAACACCTCCTTTTGAACTGTGGCACGAAGAGGGGGGAAAGTCAGAGACACTTCACACCAAATATCCACCAACTGCAACTCCTCCATCACTGGGGCTCCACGGGGAGAGCTGATCTTGGAGGTCAGCACAGGAATAATTATCTCAGAGCTGCCTTTCAGTCATCAAATTAAACCCCCTGTGCCCCCTCCCCTCTCTTGGCTGGCAACTTGCTGAGTAAAGGCTCAGCCCAGCCAGAGGCTCTGAACCTCTGGCCACATCTGCAGAGCAGGAGAGGCAAAGGGCACCCCGGGCACCTCTGTGCCACCCCAGGCAGGCAGAGGTTCCCAGCTCAGCCCCAGCATCACAAAGTTCCTGCTCGTTAAGGAACCAAAGCTCATTAAAGGGTGATGATAGCCCAGCTCCCAGCCCTGCCAGAACTCCAGATACACCGAATCCCCCGATGCACCAAAGCTGCTCTCAGGCACCCCCAAAACCCAACCACAGCAGCTGCCCCCAAATAATGCAAAGAAACTTCCCTCCCATCTCCCAGGGGTGTCTGGGGGTGACCACCAGCAAACACTGAGAGTCCTCTCCCCCTCCAGCACAGCAACCCCAACCAGCTCCTTCAAAAAACCTTTCCCAAGCAGCATTTTATGCACATAAATGCAGAAATAAATCTGCATTTCACAGGCAGAGAGTCCCAGAACGGCCTGGGTTGGGGGGCACCTTAAAGCCCATCTCATTCCAACCCACTTTTCCCTGGACCAGGTTGCTCCAAACCCCTGTCCAAACACTCCCAGGGATGGGGAAGCTTCTCCAAGCAATTCCAGCAGCTCCAGAGGCTCAGACTTACCCAGCTCCTGGGGAGAACAGCTTGGGGATGTGACCGGGGAGTCCCGGCAGCAGCAGAGCTTTTATGCAGGGCCCAAACGTGCCCCGGGGGGGTGAGGGCCCCACACGGGCCCCATTAACAGCCAGGAAAAGCTGCAGCTCCCTGGGTGAGTCCCATCAGCACACTCACCCCTGACAATGAGTGGTTTGGTGGCAGCTTCCCAGAGGAAGAGTCATTAGTGCAGGAGGATCCTCCCTGGCACGGCAGGACTGAATGGCATCTGGGGAAGCAGCAGCAGCAGCAGCAGCCCCTGCCTCGGGGCTTTTGGGAGTGCACCCAGAAATAGGGGTGGTTTTCCAAAGGTTTCGCTGGATTTGCAGTCTGTGGAGGTGTCCTGGTGGTCCCATGGGAACGGGGCTGGGACATCACCCACTGTGGTGGGGCTGGGAGAGCTGCCCCGAGCTCCCCATGGCACAGAGTCCCAGAATCCCAGAACCTCAGGATTCCAGAATCCCAGAATCCCAGAATTACAGTCACAGAATCCCAGAATCCCAGAACCACAGAATCCCAGAATCTCAGAATCCCAGAATCCCAGAATCCCAGAACCACAGAATCACAGATCCTAGAATCCCAGATCCTAGAATCCCAGAATCCCAGATCTTAGAATCCCAGAATCCTGATCCCAGAACTGAAAGGACCCCCAAGGACCATCGAGTCCCACTCCTGGCCCTGCCCAGCCTCCTCCCTCTCTACCCCCCTGGCTTGGGCTGGCAGAGCTTCTCCCCCACCTCAAAGCCCAGGAGGTGCTGGTTGTGTTGGGGCAGGTTGGACACGGGATCAGCACTGGATCTGCTGGGGCAGGTTGGATGGGGGGCACTGGATCTGCTGGGACAGGCTGGACACAGGATCAGCTCTGGATCTGCTGGGACAGGTGGGATGGGGGGCACTGGACCTGCTGGGGGGAAACAGGAGCTCCCCGTGGAGCCCAAACCCCCCCTTGGCCTCCCCCAGAGCTCCATTTTCGGCTCTGGGAACCCCTGGCTCTGGGTGTCCCCACAACCCCGTGATCCCAGGGCATCACCTGTCAGCAGGGAATGGGAACAAAGCACCCGGTGACTCCCAGCTGATGGGAACACGAGGCACAGTCACCTGGCACTGCAGCCCTTGCCCGGCCAGCTCAGCTGGCAGAGCTGCCCCTGGCACTGCCACGGGTGACAAAAAGCCCCAGGAGCTGATAAACTTCCTCCGGGGCCACGTGGGGCTTTCTCAGCCCTTATCTCACCTTCTTATCTCACACGGCGTCCAGAGCACAGGAGAAACACGAGACGAGTTTTTGGAAGTGGCTGAAGGAGGGATCAGTCCCCTCAGGTGCACTTTGTCACCTGGAACGTGCCCAAAAAGGGACAATTTCTTCCTGCTCCAAGGACCAGCTGGTCCCACTGAGCTGAACCCACACCCAGGGGAGCAGGACTGGAGGATTTTTATTAAAAAAGGTGGTTCCCTGGGAACTGGAGAAGTGGCTCCACCCAGGTGGTTTTTGTGGCCGAGAGAAAGGTCCAGGAACAATTTTGTAGTGAAAAGGAATCAGGAAGTTTAGGAATTCCTGGGCAATTATGTCCCACATGGGGCAAGAATCAGGGAGGGCGAAATGGTCCCTTTACCAAAGGCTTTTCCAGCAGGAATGGATCCAGAGCCTTCCTGGTGAGCACTGAGTGGGGGCAGGGACACCTTCCACTCCACCAGGATGCTCCAAGCCCTGTCCAGCCTGGCTGGGGACACTCCCAGGGATGGGGCATCCTCTGGGAATCCATTCCGGGGCATCCTCTGGAAACCCATTCCAGGGCATCCTCTGGAAACCCATTCCAGGGCATCCTCTGGGAAATCCATTCTGGGACATCCTCTGGGAAACCCATTGCAGGGCATCCTCTGGGAAATCCATTCCAAGGCATCCTCTGGGAATCCATTCCAGGGCATCCTCTGGGAATCCATTGCAGGGCATCCTCTGGGAATCCATTGCAGGGCATCCTCTGGGAATCCATTCCAGGGCATCCTCTGGAAATCCTTTCCAGGGCATCCTCTGGAAATCCTTTCCAGGGCATCCTCTGGAAATCCATTCCAGGGCATCCTCTAGGAATCCTTTCCAGGGCATCCTCTGGGAATCCATTGCAGGGCATCCTCTGGAAACCCATTCTGGGGCATCCTCGGGGAAATCCATTCCAGGGCATCCTCTGGGAAAACCATTCCAGGGCCTCCCCACCCCGACAGGGAAGGATTTCTCCCAAAATCCAACCCCAAAGCCCCTCTCTGGCAGTTTGAACCCCCTGGCTCTCTGCAGCTCCCTGCTGGAGAGAGAAGAAGAGGCTGAGCTGGGGCTGTGGCACCGAGAGGTCCAGAGGGAAGCTGAAAACCCCCTGGGGGAGATGCCAGGGGAGCCAGCAGGGAATGCAGCACCTTGTAATGAGGCAGGAATGCAAAGGAGCCCCGATGGAGCATGAGCCAAAGCAGCAGGAATGCAAAGCTCCACATATGGAAACCTGGCAGGAGAACAAGGCAGCCAGAAGAAGGTAGAAGAAAAAAAAAAAAGGTAAATCGGCTGGATGTGATCTGGGATGTTGGGTTGAAACCTCAAGTGATGGGAAATTAGCTCTGCCCCAGTGATGGGAAATTAGCTCTGCCCCATTAATGGGAAAAAAACAAAGCAATAAATTAGGGAAAGAGCTGCAGTGCAGGAGGGAGCTCCAGCCCCTCGATGTCTCCCTTGCCCTGGGAACTGGACATGGAATTCGAGTTCCACGAACCACTAGAGCGCAGCATCCGCCCGGGAATCGCCTCCAGAGCAGCTCCCGGGGGTTGGGAAACCTCCCTCGCATCGTCTCGCTCTCCGAGGAAGCAAAACCGAGCACCAGAGCCGGCCCAGCGGCTGGGGCAGGATGGGGATGGGATGGGATGGGGAAGAGGATGGGGATGGGAGGATGGAGATGGGGATGGGGATGGGAATGGGGATGGGGAGGGGATGGGGATGGGGATGGCAGGATGGGGATGGGGATGGGGATGGGGATGGGAGGATAGAGATGGGGATGGGGATGCAATGGGGATGGGGAAGGGGATGGAGATGGGGATGTCAGGATGGGGATGGGGATTGCAGGATGACCGCAATGTCTGAGGGCTCCTCATGCCCCTGCCCCCTTGGCAGAGTCACCCCGGGTACCCCAGGGTGGGGGTGACCTGCTGGAGAGGACCCTGGGGGACCCCGAGGTGTCCCTGACAGTGTGTCCTGGGGGTCCGGGGGGGGATTTGGCTGAGCTTTGCCAGCAGGGCAGGAGCTGATCCTGCCCCTCGGATGGGGAGAGAGTGCCCGGCTCGGGCTGCTGGGCACGGGAGGGGCACGGGAGGGACTCGGGGGGGACACGGGAGGGACTCGGGGGGGACACGGGAGGGACTCGGGGGGGACACGGGAGGGACTCGGGGGGGACACGGGAGGGACTCGGGGGGGACACGGGAGGGACTCGGAGCTCCCGGAGCGGGTCCAGGGCAGGGGGACGAGGATGAGGGAGGCACTGGAGCATCTTTGGCACAGGGGATGAGGAGCTGGGGCTGTTCAGCCTCGAGCAGAGGCTCTGAGAGGGGACCCCCAGGGTCTGTCAGTGCTGCAGGGGATGGACCAGGGGTGGGGGGCAGCTTGGACAGGGCTTGGAGTCTACTGGAAGGTGTCCCTACCCTTGGGCTTGATGGTCTCTAAGGTCCCTTCCAGCCCAACCACGGGTCTCTGATTCCGGGCATGGAAAACACAGATTTCAGGAGCAGCCGGGCTGCACTTGGTGTTCCAGGGACTCCCTTCAGTCCATCCCTCAGGGCAGGGAGGGGAGGAACAAACGAGACGTGAGAGAGCGAGCGGAGCTCCCCCCTCCAGCCCATCAGACGTGTAATTAGAGAGCTGCGAACGAGCTGCAGACAATAAAACCTCACGCGTTATTAGCCCGGCGAGCAGCGAATCCACGATTTCGATGATTTCACAGCACCCAAGGCAAAACAGCGACTCCGCCGCGCAGGAGAACGAAACGCTCCTCGCTCGGACTCCTTCTTGCTTCATCCCGAAAGGCTTTTATTACTTAACGAACTCTTGTTTCTGCAATTAGCAGCCCCGCGGAGCTCTTTGTTCTGGTTGCTCCCAGGCTCAGTGGAGGGCAGTCTCTGCAGAAAATCCGGCGGGGGGGTCATTATTGCCCTGATGACTTTTCAAATGCAGGAGCGGAGCCCTTTCGACACCACTTTCTCCCTGCCCAGCGCCCAGAGCCTTTCACTCCAGGTTTGCCCGGGATTCACCCCCGTGCAGGTGTCAGAACGAAGCAAACCTGGGAGCTGAGGATTGTTGTTATTTTAAGAACTAACTCACTGCAGCCCGTGGAGCTGAGGGAACCCGTGGGAAGGAGCAGATCCAAGATAAGTCTCTCCCGAGCTTGAAAAGCAATAATTGCCCCTGCTAGGCTCCCTCTGTGCTGGATGTTCACCTGCTCCGGGTCCCTTCCACGACTCAGAACCCGCCAGTTGATCCCTTTTCCAGCCCTGAACTGGGTCAGGTTTGGTTTCCAGCCCAAACCCCTCTGAGGACACCAAGGTCGGGTCAGTCTTTGCTCTGTGCCAGGCCCCAAAACCCTCCCCTGCTGCTCTGGGCTTTGCCCCTTCCTTTATCCCCCCGAGGAACTCGTCCTCTCACCACACTCAGCCTTTAAAAACTCCTCTTTCCCCAGTAACTCAGGGAGCAAAGCAGTTTTAGGATCATCATTCAGGGCATGTTGGGAGAATCTCCAAGTCCTCTGGGCCTGATTCTCTTCCTGTAATCACCTCGTGTGATGCCATCAGTGTCACCAGGATGGAACAGGAAAACCCGAGATTATCCCATTAATCCAGGCTTTCCAGGGGTGCAGAAAGCTGGAAAAGAAAGGAGGAGTTTAATCCCTGCAGCCTTCAGCTCCCGAAATTTATTCCCCATTCATTCTGTTTGCCAGTGGAGGAGCCTGAAATCGCCACCACCGAGCCCTGACCCCACAGGGAGCCCTCCTTTGGCAATTATTAATTAAGAATATTCCACAGATTCGCCGGGATGGGACTCCCCCAACCCTGCAGGGAAGCACCGAACCAGTGCAAAGAGGGTGGGGCAGATTTGGGGGTCAGAGAGCTCCAAACACACCCCCAGGAGCCCAAAATCCCGGAGAGAAGGGTCTGTGCTGCCCCTGGGGGACATTTCTCACAGATCCACAACTGCCCAGCTGCAGGAACAGGGGGTTTGTCCCGACCTTTAGAGGAGAAAACTTCCCATTCTTGGGCATTTTCTATTTTATCAGCTGCTGGCCACACCTGAAACGTGGAATCCTGTTGTCCTTCAGCTGTTTTCCCAGCTCAGGAGTTCCAAGGTTTTTTTCAGCCCTGCCAGAAACAACAAAAGAAAATTCACCCAGAAATTCAAAACTGGGACCCGAACCCACTTCTTTGGCAGCACAGAGCCAATTTATTCCGACTAAATTCTCATAGAGATCAATTTTAAATCAATTTTAAATCAATTTTAAATCAATATTCCAAACCCAGGAGGTTCCCTGAGAACCCCCCCGTGGCACCAAGAGGACACAAGGCCAGAGGGACCCCCGGGGCTGCTCTGCTTTCCAAAAAGGAGATGAGAGGCCAAAATCCAACAAGTTCATTCCTGAGCTGCAGGGAGGGGATGAGGCAACTGGGAATGAGGCTCTTTGATGTGATGGGCAACTGGGAAGGGCTCCTGCTGTGCCCAGTGGGCTCCCAGTGAGGCAACCGGGGAATGGGAATAAATTCAGGCAGGGAATTAGGAGAGGAGACTCGACCAGCAGCCCAGGGAGGCTCAGGAACAGCCTGCACAGTCCGAAAATTGGGATGAAAACGTGGCAGAGGCTTTAGGATGGAGGTCAGGGAGTTTCTGGCCGAGGTTTTATGGCAGAGTTGAGTCCCTGACTCAGCCCCGGGTGTCTCCTGGAGCTCAGAAACTCAGCCAGGGGGAGAGGTTTAATGGGAACTGTCTGGGCTCTGGGAAGCTCAGGAGCTGCATGGCAGGGAAAATAAAAGAATAAAGGGGATCATGGAATCGTGGAATAGAAAATAGAATAGAATGGAAATGGAAATGAATAGAATGGAATGGAATGGAATAGAATAGGAATGGAAAAGAATAGAATAGAATAGAATAGAATAGAATAGAATAGAATAGAATAGAATAGAATAGAATAGAATAGAATAGAATAGAATAGAATAGAAATTGAAATGGATAGAATAGAATAAAATAGAATGGAAATGGAAATGGATAGAATGGAATGGAATGGAATAGGAATGGAAATTAATAGAATGGAATGGAATGGAATAGAAATGGAAATGAATAGAATAGAATAGAACAGAATAGAATAGAATAGAGTGGAGTAGAGTAGAGTAGAGTAGAGTAGAGTAGAGTAGAGTAGAGTAGAGTAGAGTAGAGTAGAGTAGAGTAGA
>NW_021938915.1:429980-435400 GCF_001715985.3 Manacus vitellinus
ATAGAATAGAATAGAATAGAATAGAATAGAATAGAATAGAATAGAATAGAATAGAATAGAATAATTTGGGCTGGCAGAGACCATCTCACTCCACCCCTGCCGTGGGCAGGGACACCTCCCACAGCCCAGGTTGCTCCAGCCTGGCCTGGGACCCCTCCAGGGCTGGGGCAGCCCCAGCTGTCCCGTCTGCAGCCCTGGCAGGGCAGAGGCTGCAGGGCCTGGGCAGCCAGACCGATACTGGGGAGCCCAGGAACAGGTAATTATGTCCTTTGTCTCGTGAGCCGAGTTAATCACGACCTCCAGCCCAGTGATGACAGACACTCTAATAAAGAGCCAGTGGGGTGTGAACCAAACGGCCTCGTTGAGCCACCCAGCCCTGGCAGAGCCGGTTCAGCAGCCTCTGAATCACCCAGGAGTGCAAGAGTTCCCTCAGATCCTCTGCTCTGGCCACAAAGGGTCACACTCCGGGGTGGCAAAAAATCCAGGAGCATCCAGGTAGTCCTGGATCACAGCAGGGCTCTCCACTGGGAAAAAAGCTGAGACGTTGAGAGAGTCACCTCAGTGATAAACCAGATCAAAGCAGCAGCTGCAGAGCTGCTGGAACAGCTGCTGCCACCTCCCAGGGAATCTCTGGCTTCTGGGGACCCAGTGACCTGCTCAGCACTTGCCTTGTCCCCCCTGCCCAGGACCTGCAGGAGCTGCAGCAGCATTTTCCATCTAGGCAGGGCAGCAGTTTCCCTGCCTGTGGTGTCGTTCTCCCTGGAATCAGTGGCCCAGTGTGGTGTCCAGGGGAGCTGAGCTGGGCCCCAGCAGGTGAGAGCTCCACGTCCCCTCCGGAGCCGCCTCGTCCCTGCACGTCCCTCCCGTCCCCTCCCGAAGCTCTGGGCCCAGCACATCTCCCTGCAGGTGGCCTTTGCCTCTAAAAATAGCCTTTGTGCAATTCCCCGGGAAGGGAAGAGCAATTACACCTCCAGTCTGGGAGAAACCTTCCCTCCCTCTCCCCGGGCTGGCTGCAGAGCCCGGGCAGGGCTTTTGTGCTGAGGTTGCTGCCCCGGAGCTGGGGTGACCTCCCCGAGCCTCTCCAGCCCTGCACCCAACCCGGTGGTTGAGGCCAGGGCGGCCCCAGCTCCCGATCCCCAGCCAGGGTTCAGGTCTCCCTCCCAGCCATGGAAAGGGACGTTCTTTCCTCACCCCGTGTCGCAAGTCGGGGCCGCGAAAACGCCCCGAAAACCTCAGGTCTTGCTCAAATAAAAGTGGTGTCTCAACACTCCCGGCTCTGCCTTGATGTGCCTCCACCAGAGTCTCTGCAGGGTGCCCTGATGGAGGGACACAGCCCAGCCCGGAGCTGACGGGGCACAATCACTTGGGAATGTTGCCCGAAAATCCCAGTGTGGCTCTGGAGCTGCTGGAATCCTCCATGTGCTTCCAAATCCTGCTGGAATCCTCTGTGTGCTTCCAAACCCAGCTGGGATCCCTCCTGTGCTTCCAAATCCTGCTGGGATCCCCCCTGTGCTTTCATACCCAGCTGGGATCCCCCCTGTGCTTCCAAATCCTGCTGGAATCATCCCTGTGCTTCCAAACCCAGCTGGGATCCCTCCTGTGCTTCCAAACCCTGCTGGAATCCTCCCTGTGCTTCCAAACCCTGCTGGGATCCCTCCTGTGCTTCCAAATCCTGCTGGGATCCCCCCTGTGCTTCCAAACCCTGCTGGGATCCCCCTGTGCTTCCAACCCCTTGCCAGGCTGACAGCCACAGTCCTGGAACGCTTTGGGTTGGAAGGGACCTCAAAGCTCCTCCAGTTCCACCCCCTGCCACGGGCAGGGCCACTTTTTCCTCTCTCCCAGGTTGCTCAGAGCTCCATCCGAGGTGGCCTCGGACCCTCCCAGGGATGGGGCAAACGAGACACCCAACTCCTTGAAGGAGCCTGGTCTGATTCCCTCGATCTCCCTGCTCCAAAGGGCAAATTCCAGGAGCCTACCTGGGCACCAGGGCTGCTCTGATAACCACAGTGCTGCCTAGAAAGCAGCCAGGCAGGTTCTCCACTGCTGGAAAGCGTCCCAGTGCCTGCCCTCAGCACAGCCACGGCTGGGACCTGCAGCAGGGGAGCAGCTGGGGAGGCCTGAGTGGGGCTTTGGGCTTGGCTTTGGGGTGTTCCCCTCTCCAGCAGAGGCTGGAGACTAAAATTAAACCCGTGAGGGAGGCAGCAAGGCAGGGCCTCACCTGCCAGGGGGTCACACGTGGAGTCCCACCCTGGGAGACAACACACAGGGCCCAAAATTCAGGTGTCCCGCCCTCCAGCTGCCAGAGGGTTGCTGAGGGAGGAAGTTCCACCCCAGTGGGAGCAGCTGCTGCTTCCCTTTGCTGCCCAGGAACCCTGGGTGGAGGCTGGGACCAGCTCAGCCAGACCTGCAGCTGATAAGGGCCCTGGTGGGACGGGGGAGACGGGACAGAGACGGCCCCAAAGACACCCAAAGGTGATGAAATTGGGCTCTGTGTGGGCCAAGGCGCCTCTGCTGCTGGAAATAATCCTCCCAGCACAATTAAGGGCTGCCTGACCCGTGTCCTGATCCCTCCCTGAGATCTGGAGGGTGAGGGTGAGTTATTCTCACTCAATAAATGTTTTTCACGTGGAAGAAACTCCTTCCATGAAAAACACCCTTTTTTCCACATTGAGGTTGAAATATCCTTTCAAATGCCATTCTGGTACCTGAATGGGACCAGTTCCCAATTCCATTTGATGGGATAAATCTTGGACACCATTAAAATCCCTTCACTTGCCACGTGATGCAGAGAGAGAAACTCAGTCCCCTGTTCTGTCTCACTTAGATCAGTGGGAGCTCTGTCTTCTGGACCATGGAGAACAACACTAATTCATAAATCCCAGGATTATTTCCATTGGAAAAGACCTCCAAGATGATCAAGTCCAGCCTTTGATCCATCAGCATCTCATCCCCCAGCCCAGAGCACTCAGTGCCACAGCCAGTCCTGCCCTGGACACCTCCAGGGCTGGGCACTCCAAACCTCCCTGGGCAGCCCCTGCCAAGGCCTGAACACCCTTCCCAGGAGGAAATTCCTCCCAGTGATTCAAAATTATCTGTTCTGAAACGAAAGCAGAATGAAATCCATGAAGATCTTCCTGAGGAAAAGAAAAGTTCACTCACCCCTCACGAGTTTTTACACCCTGAAGTCATTTTGGGGAATTCACTGATGAAGAGCAAGAGAGAGAAGGACAAATTAAACCCCCCTCTCTTAAACTACAGACACAGCCCAAGAATCAGTGGGAACTGGATGGTGTGAAAGGACTCCTGGAGGGGATGAGGTGGCACCACAACACCCCAGACCCCAAATGCAGTCCATGCATCAACCTGAGGGTCTGCCCTTCATTCCCACCCCGTCCTGTCCAGCTGGGTTAGTCAGGGGGATGAAAGGAGCCCTGTGTGAGATCTGCCTACGTGTAGGACAGGGCTGGGGAGGAAACACAGTTGTGAAACCATGAGCTCATCAGCCAGGAGGACTCATTCCCAGAAGGCAGGGCTCTGAGACCATATAAAGGTTCTGCCATCCCTCTGCCCCGGCATCCACTCGGCTCCCTGAGACTCCCTGGTGGCCACCTGGGTAAGTCAGAGGGCTCTGGTGCCTCCCTGGGCTTCCCCTCACGTGGCTGCTCCCTTCCCAAGGGAGGGTTTCACCTCCTGCCCTCGGATATGCAAAAGGCTCTCGGAGAGGAGAGGGGCTGTGGGCAGGACAGGCAGCCTTGGGACAGCTCTGCAGGGTAAATCCAGGCTGAGTGTAACTCTGGGGGGGGGTCGAGGGCTAAATTAGACCCTTCCTGAAAGGGAGAGCAGAGGAAATTGTGTTGGTTTAAGTTCTCCTCCAGGGGAGGAGAGCAGTGGCCTCCTGGAGCTCCCTCCCAGCTGATTTCCTGGGATTCTGCTGTTGGTAGCAAGGATATTGTCCAAACTCCAATTGCATGGGAGAATTCTTTGGGAAAGCAGGGATTTGGGGCTGCAGGAGCAGAGGGCTGAAGGCATTCCTCCTGTGCTGCCTCACTCATGCCAACCATGGCAAGGGCAATGCATTAATTCGTTTAAAGGTCTTATCAGATCCTTATAAAAAAAAAATGGCAAGAGAGGGGTGTCACTGACCTGGAGGAGGGAGAGGAGAGGAGGGAATTGGCTTTGGAGATGTGCTGAGAGGAGCAGCAACCCCAGGGGAAGGGAGAAGGAGCTGCCACTGTCCCTGTCCTGCCCACAGCTCCGGGGTGGGGCAGGTCCTGTGCTGGGGGGGCTCCAAAATGCCCCTTTCAGGCACCACTTTTCCAGTCCTCACCTTTAACTCGTGCCTTTAAGTTGCTTTTGGAGAAGCAGCAGCCCAGGCTTTAGCACAGACACCTCCCCAGCCCAGCTGAGCCCGGGCCTGCCTTCAGCAGCCACAAAACAGTTTCCCAAATTGCCGGCCCAGGAGTGGCCCTGGGAGCAGAAATCCCTCCCGGTGGCTCTGATTCATGCAGGTCACAGGTGTCATTAGTGGCCAGGCCAATCCAGGGGCACGGGGACACGTTATCCCTGCTCATTCTCTCCCTGGACTGGGCCAGGGGTCACCTCAGCCCTTCACATCCCCCACAAAGTCGGGATGGAACCAGAGCAAGAGGAGGAATTGAGTCCTAGTACTTACAGGAAAGGCTTTTAATTCCAGGCAAAACCTGGAAACCATTGCAAAAGGGGCAAACCCCACTGAACTATTTCACTTTTGCCACTGCAAAACATCCCCTTGGCCCCATATTTATATTTTCCAACTTTCTGCTTTAAATGTTTGTCTTTCACTTTCGTTGTTTTTCTGTTATTATTTTGACTTTCCGAGGCCGTTCTCTCCACACCGGGAGATCTGTGGTTTGTCAGCTCCTCTCATCGGTTCCCCAGGACAGAAATAAAAGGGAGCTGACACTTTGGGAAGAGGGGGAAGGACTCTGAAGTGCAAATCAGCTGCGGGTTCAAAGGAGCGGCTCTACCTCAGCCAGACCCGACAGGGCTGTCCCACATCGCAGAGCAGGGAGAGGAGGGACGAGATAAGACGGGGTGGGAACAGGAGCTGAGAGGCAGGATGAAAAAGGAAGAGCAGATCATCATTCTGGGACAACCCGCCTCGGGAAACCCAAGGGCAAACCGGGGGAGCTTTGCTCTGGTTTCTTGGGACTCGTATTTTAAAACTGAACTCGTATTTTAAAACTGAACTCGTATTTTAAAACTGAACTCGTATGTTATAACTGAACTGGTATTTTATCACCGTTCCCCCTCCTCCTGCCGCGCCCCCCTCAGCACCGCAGTAACGCTCCGATTTCCTTTCAGACCCTCCGGTTTCCCGCGAAGATGTCCCTGAATCAGACGCAAATGAAGCAGGAGCTCACCCTCCTGCCCCCCGGGCT
>NW_021938915.1:435870-441649 GCF_001715985.3 Manacus vitellinus
CCCGTGCCCCCAGGAGGAGCAGGAGGTCAAGGAGACCCCCGTGCCCATCCCTGTCCCACTGCCTGACCCCACACCGTGCCCTCAGGAGAAACAGGAGATCAAGGAGCTCCCCGTGCCCACCCCGTGCCCTCAGGAGAAGCAGGAGGTCAAGGAGACCCCCGTGCCCATCCCTGTCCCGCTGCCCGACCCCACCCCGTGTCCCCAGCAGAAGCAGGAGATCAAAGAGACCCCTGTGCCCACCCAGGAGAAGCAGGAGGTCAAGGAGACCCCCGTGCCCACCCCGTGCCCCCAGGAGAAGCAGCAGGAGATCAAGGAGCTCCCTGTGCCCACCCCGTGTCCCCAAGAGAAGCAGGAGATAAAGGAGCTCCCTGTGCCCACCCCATGTCCCCAGGAGAAGCAGGAGGTCAAGGAGCTCCCTGTGCCCACCCCGTGTCCCCAAGAGAAGCAGGAGATAAAGGAGCTCCCTGTGCCCACCCCGTGTCCCCAAGAGAAGCAGGAGATCAAGGAGACCCCCGTGCCCACCCCATGTCCCCAGGAGAAGCAGCAGGTCAAGGAGCTCCCTGTGCCCACCCCGTGCCCCCAGGAGAAGCAGGAGATCAAGGAGACCCCCGTGCCCATCCCTGTCCCGCTGCCCGACCCCACCCCGTGTCCCCAGCAGAAGCAGGAGATCGAGGAGCTCCCCGTGCCCACCCCGTGCCCTCAGGGGAAGCAGGAGTGCCAGGACGCCCCGGTGCCAGTGCCAGCTCCCTGTCCCGACCCCGAGCAGCTCTCCCTTCCCGAGAAAGCCCCTCCCGTGGAGCAGCAGCAGCTCAAACAGCCCAACCCGTGGCCTCCCGCCCAGAAGTAAAGTGGGGCCGCCCGAGCCGAGCCCCGAGGGGAGAAGAAGATCCCAACCCCAAACCTCCTCTCCCACATCTCCCATCCAGAGGTCATTTCCCAGCACCTTTTGAATCGCTGCAGAGCTTCTGTGGAGAAGAAAATCGCTGCTGAGCTTCCAAGTCCCCCCTCCAATTAACGCTTCGTCCTGTACTAACAGCGGATAGAAAGGCTTCGAGCAGGGTCCTGGGTGTGTGTTCAGCTCCCCAGCAGCCTGAATTCCTGCCCTCTCCCAGTCCCCCTGGCCCAGAGAGACACCACAAAGCTCCCTGGCAGCACAGGGCAGGGTTCCTTAAGCTCAGCATTAAACTCTCCCCCAGCACAAGGCCCAGCTCTGGTCTCCCTGCCTTCCCCCCCAGCTCCCTGGATTCCACCTCCCACCTGCATTTAGGGCTTCCTGCCTGTTCATAGTGGGAGGTCTGGGCAGAACCTGCTGCTAAAGGGTTCTGATCCCCCTCCCAGCTCGTGACACGGCAGTGCTGATTGGTTTCATGCGATTAAAAAGAATCCGCCGGGCCGCAGGAAATAGGAAGGGATTTTAGGACAGAGGCACCAGCTCTGCCCAGGCAGGAGCCAGAGCTCACCTGGAACCTTCTGGGACGTGTGAAAGAGCAGCTCCAGCTGAGAGGCTCCCTGGCAAACCTCCCGAATCCACTCCAGACACGTTGTGAAAGCAGAGCTTAACCTCAGGCTCCACGGGGCAGAGGAGGGAACACACCCGGGGCTGCCTCAATTACACCCCACACGGGGTTGCTGTGGATGGATTTGCCACTTGGCTCTAATTGTTTTAGGCTGGTGTTGCATCCAGGATTCATTTCACTGTGAAAATCAGCAATAAAAGTTGCTTTGAATACCGAGGTGTGGAGGTTTTTCTCGGCTTCTGCTTAAAAAAGGTGGGAGGGAACCTCAGCTGGCAACAGGCAGGTGTTTGTCAGGGGCAGAGCTTGGGGCTTCCCAATCAGGACCTGGAAACTCGGGAATGGGTGACCCTGAGTCACAGAACCATGGAATGGTTTGGAATGGGAGGGTCCTTAAAGTCTGTCCAGTGCCACCCCCTGCCACGGGCAGGGACACCTTCCTCTGTCCCAGGTTGCTCCAACCCGGCCTTGGGCCCTTCCAGGGATCCAGGGGCAGCCAAAACTTCCCTGGGCAACCTGTGCCAGGCCCTCCCCACCCTCCCAGGGAGGGATTTATCCTTAATATCCCATCTCAACCACCTGTGTGTGCGCCTTTAAAGGTAATTTTTTGGCAAATAAAAGAGGAAGGTAACGAACAACACGAGCAAAGTGACAATAAAAACATCAGGAAGCAAGTCATGAGTTATTAGTCATTTTATTGCAGCGTGTCCCAAATGAAGAGCAGGATAAAGCGGCCCCAGGATTTATTTATTTATTATTTCCCAGCAGAGGGTGAGCCAATCCCAGGTAATGAATTGCACCTCGTTGTAAAGCAATTGCTCCTTGCAGGGCTGAGGAGGCGGCTGCGGGGTTTTGGAGCCCTTCCAGCGGCGCCAGCAGACAGGGAAGTTGGGAAAGGAGCGTTTGGAAATGGGGATCTGCATTTGGAAACGGGGATTTGCATTTGGAAACGGGGAATTTGCATCTCCCGTGGCAGCTCCGGGGCCATCGGGGCTACTTCTGCTTGGGGCAGCCCTGCTGGTGCTGCTGCTGCTGCTGGGGGAGGCTCTTCACGGGGCACTTGGCCTGCCCTTTGGGGGCCTGGCTTTGCTCCACACCCTTGGCAGGGGCCACACACTTCTCCTGGCACTGGGGAGGGAGGCACTGCTGCTGCTTCTGCTGGTGGGACGACATCCCTGCCGAGCCTGCAAGGAAACCCCACGGCGGGGCAGTTGTGTTAAATCCCCTCCACACACACCTCTCCTTCTGGGATATCGCGGTTTCAGGAGGTTCCTCAGCTCTGGCATCGACTCCCCAGCCAAGAGGATGAGCTTCTGAGGTTAATCCTCCCCCCAAACCCACTCCTGGCCATAAATCCCTGAGGATGCTGCTCTCCAGACCCGGCGAGGCCACTTTGCTGCACCTGCCCCTCGGTGGCTTTTTTGGGGCCCCCATCACACCCTCCGTGGGCTCAGGCACTCTGCTGAGCCCTCAGAGAGGAACTGCACATAAAATGAGTGCCAGAGGCAAGCTCCAGCCTAACAGAGCCTGGCTCCAGCCTAGCAAAGCCTGGCTCCAGCCTGACAGAGCCTGGCTCCAAGCAGGGAAGTGGCTGCGGGAGCTGAGGAGGGGACAAACATCGAGGGGGGTTTTCCTTCATTCCCTCTGCTCAAAAAAATGTTTGCTGGACATTCCAGCTTGGACAAGCACAGGAGAAAGGCAGGTTTGAAGGCAAACTCGCTCGGCTCAAGGAGGACCTCAGGGCAGGGGTTAAAGCTGTTTGAAGAGGAGCAGAAAAGTGGTGAGAGCTCGGTGCTGGGAGTTCTGAGAGCAGGAAATCCTCGGGGAACAGCCCCCTTTGGCAACAGGCACATCCCTGCTCAGGTCAGGGAGAGCCTCAGAGCAGGAGCTGCATCTCTGGCCATCAAATTCGATGGATTTTATGCAGAGAAGTGGAACTCAGGGCCCTGGGAATCCAGGAGAGCCAAGTGATCAGATGCTAAACCAGCTTCCCACGGGTGCCAACTGCTGGCAGCTCATCCCCAACCCCTGCTGGTTATCCACAGGATCCTTATCAGCCTGGGGGAAATCCAGAGGGTTGGCAAGGGGGTTCTGGTCCCAGAGAGGCAGCAAACCACAGTTTGGAACCTCAGAAAGCCTCCGAAGCCCATCCTGTGCCTCTCACCCGCCGGGGGAAAAGCTGGAGCTGGGACTGGAGGGACAAACCAGGGACAAACCACCCCCAAAGCCCCAGAACCACCCCTGGGCAGGCAGAGAGGCACGGGAGGACTCACCTGGTGTCTCACCTGGAGTCTCCTGCTCTGGAAGGAGGGAAGGAGAAGCCACTGGAGGTGAGGAGCTGCAGGAGGGTTTTATACCCTCCCAGGAGCTGATGACAACAGATTAACTCGGTGACCAGAATCTTTCACAACCAGAACCTGCCCCGCTCACACCTCCCTGCTCCTGGACCACAGTCAAGGCCTGGGAAGGATCCCTCCTCTTCCAGCTGCGGGGGATTTGTTGTTTTTAATGCCAGGCACACCCAGGCTGGTAATCACGGGCTAATTCATTAATAATTCCCTCATCCCTGTCCTGGGCACGGATCCCACGGCTCTGTGGGGCTGGGACACAACTCACATCCTCTCTGGAGGGAGCAGAACGTGGCCACACAAAATTCAGGTGATAATTTCATCTGTGACCACAGCACAGATCCCCAGAAACCCGAGTGGGGTGGGGGAGCCCCTGTGCCAGCCCCTGGCAAGGGCAGCAGGTCTGTCTTTGGCCTCCTGTGCTTCTGGATTTTGCTTTTGCCCTTCTCCAATTTCCTCCCCCAAAAAGGGGAATAAAACACTTCAGAAAGCCAAGAAATCAGAAATCTTTCCCCTGGTTTTTTTCCTTGCACTTTACTGTGGTTTTTCACTGAATTAACTTCATTTTTAATGAACTGAATTCCTTTTTTCCAGACGCGCTGAAGTTGTGGCAGGATTTCTTTATTTATTTTTTTTTTTTTTGAGGATGGATCCACGTTGCAGAAAAATGTGGATTCCCTTGAGATTTTTTCAAGGAAGGGACAGAGAAAATGTTCCATCTGAAGCCTTGGCTTTGCTGGAAAAGGAACCCTTGATTTTTCCCACCAACAACCCTTGGTTGTTTTTACCCACAGTCCTTGGTTGTTTTTACCAAAACTCCTTGGTTGTTCCCACCAACAATCCTTGGCTATTCCCACCAAAAATCCTTGGCTGTTCCCACCAAAAATCCTTGGTTGTTCCCACCAAAAATCCTTGGCTATTCCCACCAAAAATCCTTGGCTATTCCCACCAAAATCCTTGGCTATTCCCACCAAAAATCCTTGGTTGTTCCCACCAAAATCCTTGGCTGTTCCCACCAAAATCCTTGGTTGTTCCCACCAAAAATCCTTGGCTGTTCCCACCAAAAATCCTTGGCTGTTCCCACCACCAGCCCTCCACCCCCCAGCTCCCGGTGTCTGACACATCCCCATCAGCTCCCTGACCCTCTCCAAGGCTGACAGGGATGAAGTGGCACCAATTTGCTGCAAATATCCCAGGAATCTGAGCAATCCCCAGGGCTGACCGGGAGGGAAGTGTGTCAGGGCTTTTGGAACATCTTCTTCCCACCTGCACAGGAAACCTCGATGAGCTCCATCCAACAGGAGCCTCCTGCCACTTCCCCCGGGGTTTCCAGAGCCTGGCTGGGATTCCCGTGCCTGCTGCAGAGGAGAGGGAGAAGAGAAAAACTTCATTTGGCCATTTTAACTTGCACTTCACAGCAGTTTTTCACCGAAGCAGCTTCGTTTGTGACGAATTCAATCCCTTTTCCCCAAGCCCCGGCTCTGACCTGCTGGAGCCAGGGCAGAACTTCCCGGGTTTATTCCTGGGATGGATCCAGAAAAATGTTGGTCCCCTGGACATTTTTTTTTTTCCCCGGGGAAGGAGCTGAGGAAATGTTTCATCAGCTGCTGGATCTGGCTGGAGATGCTCCCAACTCAGGTGACTCACCTGTGGGATGGAGCTGCACGTCACTCCCTGACCAGCACCTTTTCTGTGCCTAAAATTGGGCATTGATGAGGCATCAGCAGGTCCTTGGTGAGGCAGGATTGGCAGAATTCCCAGGGGGACCCCCAGGTTTGTGTTCCACAGCAGGAATTAGGGGAGCAGCTCCCTCATTTGAGCCTCTGCTCCCCCCACTCCCTCCGTCCTGCCCGGGTTGTGTCGGGAGCAGGGGTGGGTTGTGGCAGGAGCAGGGGTGGGTTCTGTCAGGAGCAGGGG
>NW_021938915.1:444244-450332 GCF_001715985.3 Manacus vitellinus
AATGGTTCATTTCCTGGCTTTCTTAGTTAAATCAGGAATTTTTCCTGGTTCATTTCCTGGCTTTCTTAGTTAAATCAGGAATTTTTCCGTGGCTTATCTATTGGTTGTCACTTCCTCAGATCCTCACAGCCACCTGAGCACGTCCCCCTGGGAGCAGACATGGAGCTGCTGGTGCCCAAAGACCACAAACCCAGACATTATCCCATAAAACCACGGAACTGCGGAATGGTTTGGGTTGGAATGATCTTAAAGCTCATCTCATTCCACCCCCTGCCATGGGCAGGGACACCTCCCACTAGCCCAGGTTAGACTGGGCTGCAGACCCAGCCTGAGGATCCTCTGGATCGTGGGATGTCCCCGGAGTTGTCTCAGAATTCCCGGGCTCATCCTTTCCTGGGACAAGGCTTGGCCCAGAGGCTGCAGCTCCTGTTTCCAGATAATTTCCTCCTCTTCTCCCAGGTGCCTCCTGCAGCTCTGCCTGCAGGAATTCTGCAGCTTCCTCCTTCCAGCTGATGCCTCTTCCCACCCATCCCTTTTGAAGTGCCGGGAGTCACTCGGCAGCGTCCACTCATTTATTTCATTTCCAGACTTAATGAGCCACGAAAAAATTAACCAAGATAGAGGAGGAGGGAGGATGAGAGACAACCACAGCTTCTGAGGAGGTGGCAGGACATTTGCAAGCTACTTAAGGCAGAGCAAACCCTAAACAAGAGTGGAACATCCTCTCCCCAGTCCCGAGACAAGTCCTGGAGGAGAAACCCCACAGGCAAAGCTCTGGAAAAACACCCTCTTGACCACAGCAACCAAGAGCCCATCAGCTCCCTGATAAAGCCCAGAGAGACTCACCAGTTCAGGCGTGCAGGGGAGCGAGGCAGGAGCCAAATGAAGTGGTGGGAGCATCCCAAGGCCGAGCTTTTATACGGCCCGAGCGGCGCCGGCTCCGGAAACGGGGCAGCCCAGGGGGATGGACACCGACCACAAACAGCCTCCCCGGGCTCCACCTCCACGTGCTCGGCATATTTGCTCACATCCTCATTTTTGGATGGGAAACCCTCCTGCAGGAAGAGCATGTGATGCTGAGCAGGCTCCTCTGCCCCCTCACCCCCTCCCGGGGTCAGGTGGTTCCCACCGGGAGTGACGGTAATTAAAAACCAGCAGGTGAGGAATTAATTGATTCGGTGCGAGGGGCTGTTCTCAGCCCCCTGATTTCCATAAACCTCTGGATGACGCCTTTGGGCTTTTCCCAGTGGTTGTTATTAGGGAACAATTAATTTGATTTACTCTGAGAAATATCCCAGCCCGATTCTCATGGAGAGGAGCAGCTGATTCCCCCCGTGGGCCACCACTGCTCCTTTGATACCTCTTAAACCAGTTCATTCACCCAACCCAGTGGGCCACCACTGCTCCCACCAGTTCCTGCTCCTTTGATACCTCTTAAATCAGTTCATTCACCCAACCCAGTGGGCCACCACTGCTCCCACCAGTTCCTGCTCCTTTGATGCCTCTTAAACCAGTTCATTCACCCAACCCACTCCTCCCATGGAGTAACAACATCCATGCTTGGCCATTCCAGCAGGGACACACCTGCAGGTACCCTGAGAACCTCATCACACCCCTCAAGGCAACGTATCCCTTGTTTTAGAGGCATTTTTGGCTGCCAGAGGAGTGTAGAATGCTCCAGCTTAGGTGGGGTTCAGGCCCAGGATGCCACATTAACACACTGAAGGGGTTTGCTGGTAAAAACTGGGCTCCACAGCACAGAAAAAAAATCCTTGTTTCTCCCAGATATTCCAATCCCAGAGGTGGAGTGGGGTGTGTGTGTCCCAGACCACGCTTGGCCCTGCAAAAAATGCCAGATGGGAGAAAAACCCAACGAGCCAACCCAAGCCAGCCCCTTCAGCATCCTGTTTACACCCCAGGCCAGGAGTCCAGATGGAGAATTCCAGGAGTCAGCCCCGGATCCTTCCCCGTGCTGACACGGAAAGCCTGGAATTCCTGCCCTGGGCCCACGTGAGCTGCGGGATCTGCTCCTGACGTTCTCGGGGTGGCTCAGCCTTTCCACAGACTCAGCCCCCCTCGTGCTCTTCCTCCTCCTCCTCCTCCTCCTCCTCCCCTCGAGGCTCCTCCGCCCCGGGGGGGTTTTTAGGGATGGCAGGAATAAAACTGGGACTGGCAGAGTGTGGTTTGCTTGTCCCCAACACCTGAGTCAGGGGTGGGGAAACACCCGTGGCTGCATCAAACAGGCTGCAAAACGAGCAGGGAACCAGCTCGGGTTTAGGGGTTGAATATTTAGGCAGATTAATCCCTTCCCACCTTCTCCTCCTCGAGCTGCTGGGTGAGGAAATCGTCCTCCAGCACTTCCAGGTGCCCTCCCTGCAGCCTCCAGCAGTTTTCTCGCTGAGGAGCATCTCAAAGTCCTGCTTGAAGAGCTCTTCGTGCTCTCCTTGGGCTCCAAAAGCACCACCGGGACCGGTCCCACCCTCCCTTCCCACAGTTATTTGACACCCCGTTGTTACATTTGATGGGCAAGAAATCCCCTTCTGAGAGGACACATCAATTTATCTGCGTCTGTAACAGCTGGGAACATCAGAGGGCTGGATTGTTACCCCTTAATTGACCCTTATTTGTGGGTCTCTATTAAATTCATGAGCAATCTGCTCCTTTGGCTGGTCACACTGATGTCAGTGAGTCAGGACCCCACAGCAACACCCTTTGGTGGCCCTCATGTGGTGGCCAGAGCTTGGTCTGCTGCTGCAGCAGAACTGCCCCCTGAGCACCGAATTCTGCTGCCCAGGAGCATTTCTTTCTGAAAAACCCCACAAAACATCACCTTGCCAACACTTCTGGCTCCCAAGAATCCGAGGAGCTCTTTTTGTTTCACCACCAGGAGCTACCAAAGGGGGAGGCACTTTTCTACCAGGGGAAAAAAACAAACAAACCAAACCTATTTCATGAACTGCTGAACAATTTGCTTTAAAATAGGATCCATCTGGGTTTTACACAGCCCTTGGTTTACCCCAGAGTCTCCTGCAGGGGTTTCCCTGCTCTGTGCCATCAGCAAAGACTTCCAGGATCATCCAGTCCCCCCTGTGCCCCATCCCCAATCCTACAATCTGGGGCTTCCTCACACCCCACTTTCCCCTGTCAGGGCAGGGTGGGAGGGTGTGATCCAGCCCCATTCCAGCCGGGGCTGCTGATCCAGCCCAATTCCAGCCGGGGCTGCTGTCCAGCCCAATTCCAGCCGGGGCTGCTGTCCAGCCCTCCTCTGGCTCTGGGCATAGCTGGGATGCCAGGGGGCTGAGTGGGGGGTGCCCTCGGCCTCACATGAGCACGAGTGGCTCACCTGTGGCTCACCTGTGGCTCACCTGTGGCTCACCTGCCCCCTGCCCCAGGGACTGTTGGCTCAGGGGATGAGCTCACCCCTCCTGGGGAGGAGGATGAGGAGCCCCAGCCCGGCCCCATCCACCCCTTTTCCTGTTTACTGGGGCAGGTGAGTGCTCGGCCAGGAATGATAAACGAGCACCTGGCTAATTAAACCTCGGGAAGAGGAACTACCTGTGGTCAGGAAAAAATGCCTCAGCCCTTTTATCCTTTGCCTTCGGACTCTCAAAGAGATCTGCTTGGATTTCCTCGGTGTTCTGGGGAGGAAATCCAGTTTTCCCTGGGATTTGTTTGTGTTTTACTGGATAAAATGTGTTTTGATCTCCGAGGAAACACCTTTCAGAGCTCAGAGCACGTGGCCTGACAGGACAAGAACTGATTCCACCATGTTTTCTCACTCTGAGCTGCAGTTTCCTCCCTGTTGGGACAGTTCCATGGGTGTAGTTTGAACGTCCAGGTGCTGATCCAGGGATCCCTGTTTCCCTGTTTCCCTGTTTTCCTTCCTCCAGCCCCACCTGGAAATGAAGTCTCAGCTCTCTGCTGAGCTGAGGTGAATTAAAACCTGAAGGATTAAATATCATGCAAACACCAAGCCATGAGGAGGGAAGAATCTTATCTGGGTGCCATTTTTCCCCACCCGCAGTTCCTTTATTCCCAGAGGGTTCTTCCATTTGATTTGGGAGCAGGATGAAAAGGAATTTGTTGCCTGCACAGAACCTTTCAGTGAGTTTTAAAGGAGTTCTGGGGTAAAATTAAACCTGCACGGGGAGAATTTGTGGTTTGTGGTTTTTTTATGCTGGTTCTCCCCAACCTGCTGAGAGAGGAGGATGGAAGTGGAACTGTGGGGGTGGGATGGTTTGTGTGAGGACAGATGTCCCCAGACCGCGTCCCGTGGGTGGGATTTGTCACTTCCCACTCCTGGCTGGCTCCTCTTCCCGAGGTGAGACGGTGACAATTCCCGGGGAGGCACCAGCCCGTGCCCCGGGGTGTCCTCAAAAAGGAGCCGGTGGGTGCTGCCAGACGGGCACACCCCTGTCTGCCACCTCCCCCGCGCTGGGCGCTCCTCCCTCCAGCATTCCAGGAGGGATTTGCTCACCCCAACCCTGCCCCGGCCCATCTCCCTGCCTGGAAACCTGCGGAGCACAAAACCTGCAGAGCACAGAACCTGCGGAGCACAGAACCTGCAGAGCACAGAACCTGCAGAGCACAGAACCTGCCCAGCACAACCCTCCTCTGTAACAGGGAGGTTTGGAGCCCCCGGGGACGTTCCTGGCTCCCGGGTGAACAGTTTTCCAGGAGATTTGAGGCCGAGGAGGAAGCGATGGGAGCTTTGGAGCACTTTGGGAACCCCCCTTTGGGGCTCCAGAGCCTTTCCTAACCCACGGGAGGGGGATTCCTCGGGATGTGCAGCACCCCCTGTCCCAGCAGTGAGCTGGGATATTTGGGATATATCCCAAGGAGGAGCAGGGACAGGACCCAGGGAAGGGCTGGAGCTGTGCCAGGGCAGGGTCAGGTTGGACATCAGGAAAATTCTTCCCCCAGAGGGTGGTTTGTTGGGCACTGCCCAGGCTCCCCAGGGCAGTGGGCACGGCCCCAAGGCTGCCAGAGCTCCAGGAGCATTTCCAAAAGCTCTCAGGGGTGTGGTGGGATTTTGAGATGTCCTGTGCAGGGCCAGGAGCTGGACTGGGATGATCTGTGTGGGTCCCTTCCAACTCGGGATGTTCCTTGATTCTCTCATCCCAGAGGGGTCTCAGGTCTCCAGCTGCTGCCTTAGACCTTTCCAAGCTTTCCAGAGGGAGCTGCCACTCTGCAGGTATGGGGATTTTAGGAAGAAATCAAAAGGATGAAACAGGAGTCCAGGGCAATACAGAAGTGAAGGGAACACCGGGGTGGTGCCGAGACCGTTTGTTTTATTCGCACGTGGGAAGGGGAAGGTGACAAAGGAACAACGAACAAGGACATTCCTCCACCAAGATCAGGGCAACGAGGAGTTACAGGCTCTTTCTCCCAGGAAATATTCCCGGGGGCACAAAAATCACTCGGTTACATGTACAAGGAAAGGCAGGAACGGTGCAGAACGTCAGGAAAAGCAGCGGAGGATTTTCTGCTCCCGGAGCAGGGAGGGCACCGGGGAAACAAGGACGTGAGGGAGAGGTCCAGGGATTTACAAACCTCTCTCAGTCCTCAGCCTCTGGAGACCCCCCAGGGCAGTGGCTCTGCAGGGCGGGGTCCCCTCAGGATCCACCTGGGAGCCCCCTCAGAGCCCCCTCAGAGCCCCCGGAATTTGCGGGAGCGGAGGGGGCAGCGCCGGCCACAGGCGGGGCAGGCCTGGGTGGCACAGGGGGTGGGACAGGACACCTGGGTGACACAGGGGGTGGGACAGGACTCCACGCACTTGGTGATGGCCTGGACGCCCCCACGGCAGGGATCCACACACCTGGGGGCACAGCTGGGCACGCAGCAGGGATCCTGGCACGTGGTGATGCATTTGGTCACCTCCTGGCAGCAGGGATCCTGGCACGTGGTGATGCACTTGGTCACCTCCTGGCAGCAGGGATCCTGGCATGTGGTGATGCACTTGGTCACTTCTTGACAGCAGGGATCCACACAGGTTGTGGTGCACTTTGTCACCTCCTTGCAACAGGGATCTTGGCACGTGGTGACACACTTGGTCACCTCCTGGCAGCAGGGATCCACACACCTGGTG
>NW_021938915.1:454793-456766 GCF_001715985.3 Manacus vitellinus
GTTCCCTCCCCAGTGCCCAGCACAGAGGGACACAACCCCTGCCCTGCTCCTGTGCCCACAACTCCCTGGGATCCAACCCCTGGTTGGGATTTTGGCTGTTGGGCACCCAAAGCTCCACATTTGTGAGGATCTTCAGGGTCCCTTTGGCTCCTTCCAGGGCTCCTCCTGCCCTGGGGTGAGGGGGGATGAACCCCCTGTGTTTGGGGCTCTGCCCACCCTGGCCCTGGCAGTGCTTTGGTGCTTTGCTGGGGCTGTTTCTGGGGTGGAGGAGGTGACACCAAGTGAGTGTCCCTGGTGGGAGATGGTGACTGGTGTGGAACTGGGACAGTCTGTGCCTTCCTGCCTTCCACAGCTCCTGTTCCTGCCTGAAAATCCCTCTTTCTCAGAGGGAAGAGAGGAGCCAACCAGTGGAGAGCCCTGGGAGGGATCAAAGGCTCCGAAAGCTCCTTCCCTGCTCGCTGCAAAGAGCCTGAAGTCAGCGGGTGACACAACATCAGACCAGTATTTCTGGCACCCAGAACTGAGGGAATGTTTCACCTGGAGACCAAGGTGTGTCCTCGTGTCTGCTCTTCCTCCTCTGAGGGCGTGTGTCCAGTGCAGACACTTTGGGAAGTAGAGACAGATAAACCTGGGATCTGTGACCACCCGGACTGACAGTTCCCTGCTGAGCCCAGGGGTGGGGATGGGTGGAATTCCGCTGGTTTTGGTGAACCAGAAGGGGGTTGTCTCTCCTTCCATCACCCCCCTGCTCCTCAGTGGTGTACCTGCACGAGGACAGAGGCAGTGGAGACGTTGTTTGACTCAGAACTTGGGGAGCAATCACAAAACCCCCCGGGACAGGGGATGACACGAGAGTTTCCAGCAGCACCGTGTCCCAGGGGGAGAGGGGCAGGGGCAGAAGGAGGTCAGACGTGGCTAAAAATAAAAGAATCCCCCAAATCCCACATCCCATCCTGTCTCTAATGGACCCCATGAGGTGTTTGTTGGGCTGGAGGGTGTTTGACCCCAAAACCGCCCCGTGAGCACCTGAGAGCGGGCCGGGAGTCCACTCATTTCCCAAATTCCTCTGAGGGGCCACGTGGATCCCAGGCCAGCCCAGCTCCCTGCAGGTCGTGCTCCAGCCACGGAAATAGGCGGTTTCCATTAAAAATAATTAGTCAAATAATCCAGCACGGGGCAGAGGCGGAGCGAGGCCGGATTTGGGACGGGGAACCCGTCTGGGTGCCTGGGGCTCCCCAGCTCCCGAGGCCAGAGGACACAGCAGGCACATCCCAGCTCCGAGGTCTGCTCCTCCTGCCCTCGCTGATCCTGGGCTGGGTAAGTTCCTGTGGGATCCTGCAGGTCCCAGCCCGGTGCTGGGCTTCATTTCCTACACTGAAAGAGATTCCTGGGAAAGGGGAACTTCTTGGCTCCCAACCTCCGTGGGGAGAAGGGTTTGGAGGAGCACCAACCTTCCTTCCTGCTGGCTCTGCTGGAGTTCCCATGGATGCTCCTCCAAACGCCTCCTGTTGTCCCAGCACCGGGCTGAGAGGGATAAAAACCCCCTCTGGCCCAAACTGTTGGGATCAGCCGAGCAGGGAAGTGGCTGCAGCATCTCTGGAGTGCCAGGTAAGCGTGTCCAGCCTCGTGGGGAACCTGCACAGCTGCATCTTGCTCTTCCCTGTCCGGCCTGTTGCTGCTTTTAGTCACGGCAGGGGTAGGACAGGGACGGCTTCACCCCTGGGGATCCCCAGGGAGGAGTCCCAGGACAAGGAGAAACCACCTGGAGGAGAGAAGGGATTGGCTTGACATTTATAGGCCTGAAAACGTGGCTCAAATCCGCTGCTCTCCCAAGAAAACGTCGTGGAAACTGCAAATGGACCCTGAAAGGAAAAGCTGCTTTTGGAAGTTTTCACGGGAAAACAACAGGACCACCCGAGTTTGGCTGAGTGTCTGATGTTTTGGGGGGGAGTAGTCATGGAATTGCCCTTTTC
>NW_021938915.1:460991-462970 GCF_001715985.3 Manacus vitellinus
GGGTCTGGGGTCTGGGTCTGAGATCCCAAACCCCCCCGAGGTGTCTGTGGGTGCCCCCCCAGCTCAGACACTCCCAGGAGCGTCCTCTGGTGCGCAGGGGAGGGAAGGTGGGAGGGTTTCTCCTGCTGGAGCCCGGAGAGGCCAAAGGCTCCAGGAATTCCCGGCAGAGGAACAGCAGCACTGAGGGGTGAGGAGGAGGAGGAGGAGCTCTGGGATCGGCTTTGTCCCGTTCACGTCACAATTCCCCAGAATTCCAGAATCGCTGAGGTTGGAAAAGCCCTCCAAGATCATCAATCCAACCTCTGACCCGTCCCCACCTCGTCCCCCAGCCCAGAACACCTCCAGGGACGGGGACTCTCCACCTCCCTGGGCAGCCCCTTCTGACACCAGACAGCCCTTCCCAGGAGGAAATTCCTCCTGAACTCCTTTCCCTGAATTTCCTTTCCCTTCCCGGGCCTAAAGCTATTCCAATAAACTTCTGAGGCCCTTTGCACCTTCAGAAAAATTAATTTTCTCCCTGATAAATTCCGGATTTCGGATTAAAACATCCCCACGAATCCGTCACGAGCAAACGGAGCTCGGAAAAATCCTGGAGGATCAGGAAGGGGGACGAGATAATCCCAGATCCTTGGGCCCCTTTGTGAGTTGGGGGGCACAAATGCAAAGGTTTAATTAACTTCCCCACAAGTATCATTAACACAAGTATTAGAACTGTCTCAAAACAAGAAAAGGATCCTCCAAAGCCTTGTTTCGAGGCGAGATATTAATTCCTAATTTGAATTGTGGGATTATTCAAACACAGGGCCTTTTAGATATTAGAGGCATTGCTGCTGCTTTGCCACAGGGAGCCTCAGAATCCAATTATCTCCGAAGAAATATGCTAAATATGCTCATTAACATGTAAAAAAAGTGGAAACCTGTATTAGGGGAAAGCTGATGTTTTACACTTCTTAATGTCACAGAGAATTAGGGACAAAGGGAGCTGCAGCAGAGAGAACTTGAAATGCCTGAGCAGCACAGGAAAAGAAAGGATTTTATCCCAATTAGCTTAATTCCTGATAATGACACAGATGGAAGGATAAAAACGCCCTGGAAAAAATGGGCTCCATCCAACCCTGGGAAAGTTCAGGAATCCTGCTCCGGGCGTGGAAGAGGCAGGAAGAAAAGCCTGAAACTGGGGGGGAAATGCCCTCAGCCCTCGGCAAAAAGGAGAAGGAAACAACAGGGGAAGAGGCAAAGGAACGCCAGGAAGGCAAAAACAGGGATAAAACTCCTGATCCGAGGCTGCAAAGCCGCTTTTCCCCCCCAAAACCAGCCCCGTCCTTGGAGCCCTGAAGATCCCCAGGTCTCCAAAGCCCCCATTTCCCCCATTTTCTCACCTGAAACCTCCAGTGAGCACCTTCCTCCCTCCCCAGCCCTCCCCAGCCCTCTGCCCTTCCCTGCCGAGCGGAATAATCGGGATTATCCCGGGAGAAACTCGGGGCGCTCCGACCCGACCCCACACCCGGAGCCCCGGACCTCGGACGCCCCAAAATCCCGGAATCCTCGGGGTTGGAAGCACAAGGATTTCCAGCCCCTTTCCCGCCCCAAAAGCGCTGCAGGTTCCCCCTCTGGAGAGGGGTTGGGGGGCCACTCCCTGAGCCCCCCCCGGGGCCACCGCCTGTCCCTGTCCCGTTCTGGGGTCACCAAATGTCCCTGTCCCGTTCTGGGGTCACCAAATGTCCCTGTCCCGTTCTGGGGCCACCAAATGTCCCTGTCCCGCTCCCGGTGCCACTTGGTGGCACTGTGGGAAAAGATTTCGTTGCTTGGATGCCGATCTCCCGACCGGGATCCGGGAGAATCCCAGAATCCCTGAGGATGGAAAAGCCCTCCAGGATCATCCAGTGCCCCCTGTGCCCCATCCCCACCTTGGCCCCAGCCCAGAGCACTCAGTGCCACAGCCAGTCCTGCCCTGGGCACCTCCAGGGCTGGGCACTCCC
>NW_021938915.1:473769-474251 GCF_001715985.3 Manacus vitellinus
CTTCAAGGGGAGCTGGAGGTGGAGGTCTCTGAGCGCCGCAGCCGCCAGACATGGGACAGGGAGGAAAGAGAGACACAGGAGCTGGAAGAGGATAGAAGGAGAGAACAGGAGTCAGTGAGGTACGAAAGGACAAGAGACACCAGAGCAGCAGCAGCAGAAGTTGATGTGAAGGTCCACAGAGAGATCCGTGAACTGGAGCCACGGGAGGAGCTGAGAAGGAGGGAACCTCCTCGTGAAGAGGAAGAGAGGAGAGTTTGCAGGAGAAGAGACAGAGAAGAGCCTGTTCTGGAGAGGAGGATCGATCGCCAGAGGGAGCTGGAGCTGGAGGTCTCTGAGCGCCGCAGCCGCCAGACACGGGACAGGGAGAGAGGGGTCATCATTGACCGGAGAGAGACCCGGGAGCTGGAAGAGGATGGAAGGAGAGAACGTGAGTCAGTGAGGTACGAAAGGACAAGAGACACCAGAGCAGCAGCAGCAGAAGC
>NW_021938916.1:0-2607 GCF_001715985.3 Manacus vitellinus
TTGGCTTTCCCTCCTCCTCCCCTGCATTTAAGGGTGTTGGGGTGGGGAGGCTTTAAACCTTCCACTGGAACAGGCTCAAGTGGCTTCCTTTCAGCATGGAGACAGGATCCCTCTCGTTTCAGATGGCACCTCCAGCCCTCTAGAAGGAGGCTGCATCTTCCAAATGTTTCAAGTCTAAAAACTGGCTATTTCTACCTCCCTTTAAAAGCTGGGATTGAAGGACTGCTTGGGGATACCAGGGGCAGGGCAGAGTTAATTCCCTCCTGTCATGGTGAGACCTTGGATCCAGCATCCTCATGGTACAATGGGATGCCTGATGAGGCACATCCCAGGCTCTTGCAGGAGGATGATTTAGGGACTCATTACTAACTGAGCTTCCTGGGCTTGAACATTTTATTTCACCCTGACTTTCCACAAGACCTTTTGCAGCTGAGAGGCCTTGTGTTCTTGGAGGATTCTCCCCCTCAGATGGGGGCCTCTGTTGCAGGATCACCTTTGGCATTGGGAAGATGCTTTTCCAGGAAGAGGGGGTGATGATATGTTAGGATCCTTGGAGGAAATACAGCCAGGATGGATGTGCTGTTTGTTTCTTGTCTGTGAACTGCCCAGAAATCAATTTTTTTTTCACCATTCCTTCACTCAGCTCTTCTTGCCGTGACCTGATACTCAGCTGCCTGCTGCAGATATTAGTTGGATGTTTATCAGTGACTCCTTTCCTCCACCCAGTTGTGTGTTCAGGGTGACTTTCATATGTGTGTTGGCTATCAGTGAGGTAAACATGGAATATCCCTGCATTTTAATAGCATTTATGGCATCAAGGCATATCCTTTTCAGCCCTGGCATGCTTTTGTGCAAATGCCAGCAGGTCAGTGGCAGAGTGTCTTTCAAAAAACATCTCCCAAATGAAAGACAAGAAGTCCCTGCACTCCTGAAAGCTGGATTTTTAGAGACTTGTCAAGGACCTGAGGGTATGTGGGGAAGGAAGAAAAGGGCTGCTGCTTGCAAATTCCTCTGGTCTTTGAGCTCACTTATGTGATTTAAATGTACGAATATGGTTTGGTTTAGCTGGAAGAGATTTATGGCTTTTGCAGGAGATAGGCTGAGCAGACAGATCTGAAAACCTTTTTGAATCTCAAACAAATAAACGCTGAGCATGGCATGTTTTATTATCTTTTCGTTGAATGGTGTCCTGTGTCTCCCATAGACTGCAGGTCAGTGCTCAGAATATTCAGGCTCTTTCTAAGCTTTTGGGTTATATTGATCACAGGGGCAAACCATAAGGGACTTGCAATGAAATAAATTCATTCCTTCTGTACGTTTTGGTATATTCCTTAAGAATGAGGAAGCTCTCCCTTCCTGGAATTTCAAATGCCTTTAGATGTTTGATCAGATCCCATGCGAGACCAAGTGGTGTGTTTTGGCTCTGCATTCGAGTTTTCTTTTTGCTTTTCTTGAAGTTATTAGAGAAGCACAAAGCCCTGGCAAGAAGCACATTTCTTTACATTCTGCTCGATGCTGAAACTCCTGTCTGTGCTTCCAGCTTTTAGTGGAAGCAAAACTGATGTGTCTTTTCAACAAAATAGAAGTTGGACTGAGGCAGCTCTTCCTGCTCTCGTGTGTGTGGGCAGGGAGGGGATGGAGAGGGAAGGCCAGTGAGGCTCAGCAGCATTTCTGATCAAACCCATGGGCTGATGATTGTCTTAGTCTAAATTAGTGAAAACATCCTCCAAGAGGCTGAGGCCCAGCTGTGGGTGCTCCAGGGAATTCAGAGCCTTCTTTCTTTCTTTCTGAAAGCTGGAATGAATCTGATGTAAGCACCAATCTGGTGGATTGTGCTGGGCGTGGGATGGCAGTGCAGGCTTGCAGTGGGAATTACTGGGAGATGGGGCTTAAATGGACTTGAGCAATCCTTCACCCATAGCTGGATGGCATTGTTAAAAATACCACAGCCTTGAGTGACAGCTCAGTCTATTTTCTGATGCACAGGGAAAGCAGGAAGATTTAAATAGAGCAGATGAAGAAAGCTTATTGTTTTATAATTCGGTATTTGCTGTTAAAATGGTGTTGGCTTTGGATTTGTTGCCTTGAACTTCTCTGGAAGCTCATTGATTTCAGTGGGAATGAAGGACAGAGGGAGCTGGGTAACTCCCCACCAAACCCTGTGAAGCTCAAGCTGGCTGCTCATTTAACAATTTCACTCAGACAGGGATTAGATTTGGGTCTCCCGTGCACTGGATGAATATTTTACCCACTAGCTATGATACCAAAATGGTTCCAGCAGGTTCAGTGTGTGGAAGGCCTAGCTCTCCAGGATAAATTTGGATTTCAGGCCAGGACCTCTGCAGCACATCTGTGTTCCTCTGCAGTAGCTGGCTCTTTTTTGGGTCTGGGCTGCCCATACAGAGGTTGTTCTGCTTCTGAAAACACTGCTGGAAGTATTTCCAGCTGCATCAGGCAGTGGATCACGAGCTCCTGTGTCAGCTGAGAAGTTCTTTTGGATCCCAGCTTTAGGTTTAACTGTCCAGGTTCTACCCCAGATGTCTTCTCCCCCCAAAAATGCTGGTACAGCACTGCTTGTCTGGGTTAATAAAATAAATTAGTGAAAAC
>NW_021938917.1:0-2617 GCF_001715985.3 Manacus vitellinus
TCAGAGGGTGTCCTCTCTGTTTTCCAGCCTCCCAGATGGAGATCAAGAAGCCCTTTATTCTCTCCTTTATGAAACTCCCTCTCCAGGACAGCAACAACAAGGTAGGGTTTATTTAAATATTAATTAAATATTTAAATATATAGAGGTAGGGTTCATTTTAACAGTTTAAACATATACACGTAGGGTTTATTTTAATAATTTAAACATATATAGGTAGGGTTTATTTTAACAATTTAAACATATATAGGTTGGGTTTATTTTAACAATTTAAAGATATATAGGTAGGCTTTATTTTAACAACTTAAAAATATATAGATAGAGTTTATTTTGACAATTTAAACATATATAGGTAGGGTTTATTTTAACAATTTAAATATATATAAGTAGGGTTTAGTTTAACAGTTTAAAGATATATAGGTAGGGTTTATTTTGACAATTTAAACATATACAGGTAGGGTTTATTTTAATAATTTAAACATATGCAGTTAGGGTTTATTTTAATAAATTAAACATATGCAGTTAGGGTTTATTTTAACAATTTAAACATATACAGGTAGGGTTTATTTTAACAGTTTAAACATATACAGGTAGGGTTTATTTTGACAGTTTACACCTATATAGGTAGGGTTTATTTTAACAGTTTAAACATATATAGGTAGGGTTTATTTGAACAGTTTAAACTGGGAGTCTTCTCCTCAAGCCTTCATCCCTTTGGTGGTTGTCATGGACATCTTCCTTAATTTGACCTCTTCAATGAGGTGACCTGAATTCTTCAAACTTGCAAAATCCTGGCTCTGGGCCTTCTAAATCTTATTCAAACCTCTAGTTTACTTAATTTATTATTCTGTGTGTGCTACTCCTATTCTTTCTTTACCAAGGCCTTTGTTCCAGTGAGCAGAACAGGACATGACATTAACCAGCACTCCTAAAATGTTCTTCCAGCAAAGTCTGTATTACTTTGCATTGAATTATTTTCCACTTCAGACATACTGTGCACGTAGGAATTTCTGACGTAACAGGAATGTCCAAAACGCATCAATTTTGTGTGTCTTCTCCCATGTGTGAGAAATAGAAACCCAGTGGGGCAATTTCCAAGCAGAATTTTATTATATGATAAAAGCAACTTCAGCGCTGGGTGATCAGGGAAGGGGTTGAACAACTCCCAACGCCTGTCACACCTAAAAAAACCCATTTGTTCTACATTTATTTCCAGCTACTACATGAATATTCATTATACATAAGTATAAACATTACACATTGTTAGGTACATGAGTATAAACATTACACATTGTTAGGTCAGACATTCCACAGATATTTCTTAACAAGAATGTTGTCTGTAAGCATCCATAATATATTGTTAAATCAGACTTTCAGCAGATGTTCGCTTGTTATCTATGCAAAGTTATAAATTTTAAGAAAGGTGCTATTATCTAGCTAACTGAAGAAAATTCTCTCATTATAAATCCTACACAAGGTAAAAGGGAGGTGACTTGTTTTATCTCTTTATAGGGGCCCAGTTAAGTTTTACGACTTGCTTTTCTTTTCTCTCCAGGTCACATTGACCTTACACTGTTTTCTCTTAATTAGCTCGAATAATTTTCTCAGTTTATCACACATGCAACCTCAGCCAAGCCACCCACAGATCTGGGCACGTTCCCACATGGAGGACCCAACATGTCACGCTCTGGGAATAATTCCACCGGTTCGAACTAAAACCTACAAGGTGTTAACTAGGCCTCACCAGGCCTCACCAGGCCTCACCAGGCCTCACCAGGCCTCACCAGGCCTCACCAGGCCTCACTAGGCCTCACTAGGCCTCACAAGGTGTTAACTAGGCCTCACCAGGCCTCACCAGGCCTCACTAGGCCTCACTAGGCCTCACCAGGCCTCACCACGCCTCACTAGGCCTCACTAGGCCTCGCTCCTCAACCCGACAGCCTCAAGAGCGGGGAACCCCCACCTCCAAAGCCGCCGGAAGGAAAGAGAGCGAAGGCCTCTCCTCCTTTCCTCTTACACCCCAGCTTACATAAAAATCATCGGGAATCCCGGGTAAATCTGGGCCCTTCCTTGGCTACAAACCGGTCGCCAGGGAAGGCCCAGGCGGAACCCCAAACTCCCGCGACCCCTCGCTGCAGGTGGGGCTGCGCGGCCTCTCCTCCAAGGCGGCCAAGGACGTGCTGGGCTTCCTGCGGGTGGTGAGGTTCGTGCGCATCCTGCGGATCTTCAAGCTGACGCGGCACTTCGTGGGCCTGCGGGTGCTGGGCCACACCCTGCGCGCCAGCACCAACGAGTTCCTGCTCCTGGTCATCTTCCTGGCCCTGGGGGTGCTCATCTTCGCCACCATGATCTACTACGCCGAGCGCATCGGCGCCGACCCCGACGACGTCACGGGCAGCCGCCACACCTACTTCAAGAACATCCCCATCGGGTTCTGGTGGGCCGTGGTCACCATGACCACGCTGGGCTACGGCGACATGTACCCCATGACGTGGTCGGGCATGCTGGTGGGCGCCCTGTGCGCCCTGGCCGGGGTGCTCACCATCGCCATGCCCGTGCCCGTCATCGTCAACAACTTCGGCATGTACTACTCGCTGGCCATGGCCAAGCAGAAGCTGCC
>NW_021938918.1:0-2212 GCF_001715985.3 Manacus vitellinus
ACTGGTATCATACTGGTGGCAACTGTGATTGTACTGGGATCATACTGGATCAGACTAGGATCATACTGGGAGCAACTGGTTCTATGCTAGGGGCAACTGGGAGCTACTAGGATCCCACTGGGAGGAAATGGGAGTGACTGGGACCATGCTGGGCACAACTGGGATCATATTGGAAGCAACTGGGCCCACAGTGAAGGTGGCTGGGGTCATACTGGGAGTGACTGGGAGCATTCTGAGGGCAGCTGGGACCATGTTGGCGCAACTGGGATATACTGGGAGCAAGTGGGATCACGCTGGAATTGACTGGGATCATACTGGGAGGCACTAGGACCCCACTGGGTGTGACTGGGAGTGGCTGTGAGCAACTGGGATCATGCTGGAAGCTACTGGGAGCATTCAGGAGTGAATGAGACCACACTGGAGGCAACTGGGATATACTAGGAGAGACCAGGAGTGAGTGGGATCATATTGGGACTGCCTGGGAGTGTACTGGGAGTGACTGGGAGCATGCTGAGGTCAGCTGGGATATACTGGGAGAGACTGGGACTGACAGGGATCCTACTGGGAGGGACTGGAACTCTAGTTGGGTGACTGGGAGCAAGTGGGACCCTGCTGGGGGCAAATGGTTTTATCCTGGGGGTGACAGGGAATGTCTGGGTTCATCCTGGGTGTGACTGCCACCATATAGAGGGTCACTGGGATCATACTGGAGTCATACTGGGAGGGACTGGGAGGGACTGGAACTACAGTGGGGTGACTGAGAGCAACTGGGACCATGCAGGGGGTAACTTGAATCCTACTAGGAGAGACTGGGATCATACTGGGACTGACTGGGAGAATGCTGGAGGCAACTGGGATATACAGGGAGTGTCTGGGAGTGACTGGAACCATAGTAGGGGTGACTGGGAGCAACTGGAACCATATTGGGGGCAGCTGGGCCCCTGCTGGGGTCATACTGGGGTCTTACTGGGAATGACTGCAATAATACTGGGGGTGTGTGAGAGGGACTGCAGCCATACTGGGGATGAGTGGGATCAAACTGGCTTTGTACTGGAAGTGTCTGGAAGTTACTGGTATCATACTGGGAGTGACTGGATTCATACTGGGATCATACTGGGATCAAGTGGGACCATGCAGAGGGCAAATGGCATCCTCCAGGGAGTGACTGGGAGTGACTGGGGCCATGCTGGACTCAGACTGGGAGTCCCTGAGAGTGAAAGGAATCATCTGGGAGGGGGGGGCTGGGAGCAACTGGGACCACCTTGGGGGCAACTGGGATCCTATTGGGAGTGACTGGGATCATAGTGGGAGTGACCAGCACCATACTGGAATCATAGTGGGAGTGACTGTAAGGGACCAGGATCAAACTGGGAGTGACTGGAACTACGCAGGCGGGAACTGGGAACCAGTGGGACCAGGCTGGAAGCCAACTGGGAACATCCCTGGAGCAACTGGGATCCTGCTGGAAGCAACTGGGAGTAACTGGGAGTGACAGGGTGCATGCTGGAGGCAACTGGCATAAACTGGGAGTGACTGGGATCATCCTGATGGAAACTGGAACCATCCTGGGGCAAGTGGAAGTAACTGGGTATGACTACGAGCATGCTGAGAGCAACTGGGATATACTGGGAGTGTCTGCAGCCATACTGGGGGTGACTGTGACCACACTGGGAGCGACTTGGACCACACCGGGGGCAACTTGGAGCAACTGGGAGTGACTGGATCTACAGTGGGACAACTGGGATTGACTGGGACCATGGTGGGGGAAGGCTGGGATCATACTTGGATTGACTGGATCTATGCTGGAGGCAACTGGGAGAAACTGGGACCATGCAGGGGGCAACTGCAATCGTACAGGGATCATACTGGGACCATACTGGCATCAGACCAGGATCATAATGGGAGCAACTGGGTCTGTGCTAAGAGCAACTGGGAGCAATTGGGATCACACTGGGAGGAACTGGGAGCTACTGGGACCATGCTGGGCACAACTGAGATCATATTGGGAGCAACTAGGCCCACAGTGAAGGTGGCTGGGGTCATACTGGGAGTGACTGGGAGCATTCTGAGGGTAGTTGGGACCATGTTGGCACAACTCATCACCGGTTGCCAAAGTCATCACATACCTAAAATAAACCTGAAACTCTGCTTTTCAGTTAACCTGCTGCCTTGCAGTCAAATTTTCAGACAATGCAATTACAAACTACTAGAA
>NW_021938919.1:0-2181 GCF_001715985.3 Manacus vitellinus
ATATTTGCATCTGAAAGAATTTGTTCCTGCAAGTGGATCACTGAAGCCAACAGGCCTCCTTAGAGGAATGAATATTCAGCAAACACAGCAAACTGATGTTGGGTCAGAATTAATTAGGAAAAAAGATCAAACCTGGATATATGAGATTTTTCCCTGTGAGACAGATTTGGTTTTCCATTTTGCTTAGTATTGCATTGAGAGTCACATCATAAAACTTTTTTTGACAGATTTCCTTTACGTCAAACTTCAGTCCTTTGGATACATCAGTTGTTATTCTCTCTGCTCCTTCTCCAGCTTTTTCTCTCTCTCTTTTCTCTCTTTTTTCTCTCTTTTCTTTCTCTCTCTCTCTCCTCTCTCATCTCTCTTCTCTCTCTCTTCTTCTTCTCTTCTTTGCTTCTTTACTTCTTTCCACCAGGATTCTTTTCCAATGGGATTCTTTCTGTTCTATGTCCTCTATTTCCTTTCCATTTTTCTTCTCTTACATTCTCTTATGTCACTTCATGGGAATTTAAAAATTAAAAAAAAAATTAAAAGTATTTTTTTTAAAAAAAGCTCATTGTGAAAAAAATCACATTTAAAAATATTCCAAATTCTCAAACATTTGCATGGTATCTATCTAACTTCAGAATATCATCTCTGATTTTGATGAAGAGCAGGAAATGTTTTAAACAAAGTTCTTAAATGAAAAAATGCAACCATTTCTTTTCTAGAGGCAGTTTAAGGAGACAGCAGGATAGAGCAGGGAAGAGGAAAGAGCTCTCCTACATCTCTCATCAGTGACCCAGCTAATTAAATAGTGTTAGTGGCAAACTGTGCATTGTCCATCCCAGTTCCTTTTGTCCAGACAGATGATTTCATGGGGATACAAGGGTAGGATTGCAAAAGTGCTTGTATGGAAAATTGGGAGTTGTTCTAATGAAACCAGAATTCTTCCCTAAGCTCTGCAGCGTTGAACTGATTGTCATTTTCATTAGTGCTACTTTCTTTTCTTCCCCTCTCCCAGGCTGTTCAGCACATCTCTCAGTGAGCTCACCCTGTGCCTGTTCTTGGTTTTGGGGGGGTGTTGTGGATGGCAAGAGATGAGAGAAGTGAGTCTCCTTCCTGAACAGTTGTGCCTTCAGACTCTGGCAGTGGGAGGCACAGAGGTACCCTCTTTCCTGCTCCCTTTCCTAAACTGCAGCCAGCTGGGGCTCAGCCTGACCCCACACATCAGAAAGGGCCACCTCAAGGTTGCTTTAAACTGAGGCTTAATGGAAGTCCCTGCTCATCAAACTGTGGAGTTTTCCCAGCAGGCAGTGACACTCCAACTGTGTCCTTCTCTTCTGATTCCCTCCTTCCCTTTGCCTCCCCCCCTGTGCTTTTGGGGCTGGGCAGATCTCCCCCAGCTCCAGCTGGGCCCTTTCCATGCTGCAGACATGTGGCACCTGCACTGATCAGCTTTGGGGTTGCTTTCTGTCTTCTGGAGCTGCACGAGACAGTTGGGACACGGAGATCCAAACAGCAGTTGGAGTTGCCTGGGAGAACATGGATGGTTTTGCTTGTTAGGGAGAGCCAGGTGAGAAAGGGAAAACTGCACAACAGCTTGGAAGAGCTGATGGATCATCTGTGAGCAGGGAATTCACCTCATTGCAGAGGTCTCACTGCAGGTCTTTCCAAAACCTCAGCCTTAGCATGAGATCCAGGCTGTGCTTAAGATCTCTTGGAAGAACTCTGTGGTAGAGGAGATTTCCTGCGGCAAAACTGCAGCTTACTTATACTTCCAAAAAAAGAAGAATATATAAACATGGGGAAAATGTGTAATGTGAAATGTAGCGGTAGATTATTATTTAAAATTACTACCTAAAATCACATTAACCTATTTTAGACCAATTTCAATTTTAAGCAGAAAAGGATACAATTTAGATGAAGTATGCCATTTTTATATAATCTCAAGGGTATTCATGCTTGGGGTTTTTTTTTGTTTTGTTTTTTTCTTTTCATTCTGTGTAAATCAACTGGACTTTTCAGCACTGTAATTAGAGTCAACATTATTTATGTGACAAATTAGGTGCTTCTGTTGAAAGAATTCTACAATAAAATGACATTTGGGAGGGCACCTGCCCCTCAACAGGCACCCAGCTCACCCCAAAAGGTGCTGGGACCCCCCTAAAACCTCCCCACAGCCCCTCAAGGACCCCCAAA
>NW_021938920.1:0-2259 GCF_001715985.3 Manacus vitellinus
AGACCAAACCCCACCTGGCTACATCCTCCTATGAGGTTCTGCACACAACAAGTTCAGAATCAACAAATTCTTTGCTCTGTCACCACAAACTTCAATACTTTTGTGTAGAAAACCAAAAGTGATAAGAACAATTCATCTGAGATTGATTCCTGGCCTTGTGGTGGTTTTCCTAATGAAGCAAACTTCCCTGGAAGATATAACCATGAAATTAAATCCATGTCTATCTAAATTCAAGCTGTATCTTTTAGATACATTTTTCTCTTTGTTCTTCATCACCTGATGCAAAAGTACAGCTGGAACTGCTGCCTTTTTTCGTTCTTTTTAATCGTTGCATTCCGAAACAGAAACTATTTACAAATTTATATTAAATAAGAAAGAGTTTGAACTGCTGCAGTGGTAAGTGGTAGGAAAAGAAAAGGAGATGTAGGTGTTGAAAGAATAATGCAAGGAATATTTTAGATATTTTTTCTTTAACAGATCAATTTAAATTTTAAAATGAAGGTAAAAAATATCTTTTGGGGATTAAACCAGGCTTTTTTTTTTTTCTTTCTCTCAAACAAAAGTTTGAACAAAGTCCTTTATTTTTTAGGAATGAAAAGAAACAATATCTTAGAGAAACAAAGGTAAAACTGGGAGGCAACTACAAGTATTTTCAGGTTAAATTGTTTTCAGCCTTTCTATCACAGGTGCTTTTAGTGTTTTTTTAGAGATGTGGGAATGTCTCTGTGGCTGCTAAAAATAAAGACCCCTCCTGCAGTGATGGTATAAAATACCATATAATCCATTTTGGTCCGTGTTTTAAAGTGCTCTGTATTTAACACACTTAAGTCATGGTTGAGTTTTACTTGATAGAAACAGAAACCTCTTTTCTTTGGAATTTCTATGAGTGAAATTGTTTTTTGAGCAAGGAAAAGAAGACAATTTTAGATTTTAAATACAACAAAAATTCTGTAACATTTTCATCCAGAATTATTGCAATGTTCAAAATATTATTTATATTAATACGAGATCTAAAATAATATACAATGTGTATAAAATATGTACAGTGCATAAGTATATATTTAAAAAGAGGACCACAAGGTAACAGTTTAAATGAAACATAAATATTTTGACACTGTAGGAACAGTTGATCCAAAATTATTGCCTTTCCCATTTTCTCCTTGCCTTTCACTTTTTGTCAGGTCTGTGTAGCTCCATGAAATGTTTGGCTTTGATTCAAATTCTTCTCTTTTGATGAAAAGTGTTCTACTGGATCACTTCCATGGATGTCAGCACCTCCTTTTGATGGAAAAAGTAAAGATTTTTCCATTAGTTGAGTGTTTATTTATTCAGGTGAGTGTCTGGAGAAAGTTCTTCCTGGTCCCTGCTCAGATCCAAGTGTCGTTTTTGCTCCTCCTGCCATCTCTCTCATCTCCATGTACAGATGATCTAAAAACTAAGTCAGAAAACTGTATATTCAGAGATTTTTTTTTGTATTTACTCAAATTCCATTCCATTCCATTCCATAAAGCCAAATTTCGTGAGCCACTGATTAGAAATTTTCAATAACAAATAAAATGGCTAAAAATGTAAATGGTTTCATCCCTGAAAATTAATTACTTTCATTTTTCAGAAGATGTCTCTTCCTGTTCTGTGGCTACCCAGGAAGAGCAGGTGTATAAAGTGGCCAAAACATACAATTTTTCAGATGACTGAATTAAGGTGAAATCAATTCCATCCTTACAGTTCAGCTTCCAAATATTTCATCTGCTTCAGGGATGGTTGTGGGTTTTCTTTTTTTTTTTTTTTGGAGGGGGTAGGATTGTTTTTCCTTGTCTTTCCATTTTGATGTGGGTTTTTTAAAATATTTCTTTTTTTTTTTTCCCCCTAAGGTGAGATGTAATTTTTCTTCATTTATGAAGGCTCATCTTTTTCTGGAAGCTAAAATGTCATGAACCAATATAATGCATGAAAAATGGCGTGATGGTTTTGACAGAGAGCCAAGGGGAATATAGGGAAAAGTATTTCATCTCTTAACTTTCCAGTTTTCTGTTGGACTGTTGAAGTTCTCAGCATGATTTATTTGACTATTTCCCCTGTGTTTCCTATGCTGAAAGTGTACATTAAGGGAGAGTAAAAAGTGAATGGTTTTCATCCGGTGTCAAATGGCAAAATCCATTTTGTAGTGACAGGACAGGGAGTAATGGGTACAAATTGAAACAGAGGAAATTTAGGTTGGATATTAGGAAGAAATTTTTAACTGTGAAGGTGGTGAGGCCC